>NC_041386.1:275941612-275972840 GCF_002162155.2 Triticum dicoccoides | reverse complement strand
GCTTGGTGTTTTGATTTGATGTTTTGGAGGGGGGGTGTTGGTATTTATATAGGTGAGGGGAGGGGGTTTCTTGGGGTAGGGGACAAGAAATAGAGTAGGAATAGGAAAGAAAAAGAGGAAACGGAGTAGCACTAAAGTCCTACTAGGACTCCAAAAGAGGCGGCGGCGGCGGCCTCCTGGCGCCTGGCGCGCGCGGCGCGGGCGATGGCCTGGCCGGCCGGCTGCTGGCTGGGCCCTGGCCCAGGGCGCTGCAAGATTTTATTTAATCGGTTTCGCGCGCAGAAAAACACAGAAAAGAAAATCTAAACGAGCTCCAAAACTCCTAAAGTAAATTTTCCCCGACTCCTAAAAATGAGCCGAACAAAATGAACTTTACTGCGGACCTAGAATGCAATTTTTGAAAACACGCATTTTTCCCTATCCAAATAAAAAGCAAACAAAACTCCGGCAAAACCAAAATTTGATTTATTCATTGAATCTTCATTTTCCCTAAATTTGGGAAAGTCATATTATTCCCTCTCTCATTATTTTTGATATTGGAAAAATAATTGAAGATGAAATAAAATAAATCAAATGATCCTCTTTACAAAATTTGAGAAAATTCAAATATGAAAATAACGAAATCTCCAACTCTCTCCGGGGGTCCTTGAGTTGCGTGAAATTTCTAGGATCGGGCAAAATGCAAGAAAATATGACATGCATGATGATCTAATGTATAACATTCCAAATTGAAAATTTGGGATGTTACAAACCTACCCCCTTAAAATGAATCTCGCCCTCGAGATTCGGGTTGGCTAGAAAATAGGTGAGGGTGGTCCTTGAGCAAATCTTCTTCTCTTTCCCAGGTGGCTTCATCCTCTGAGTGGTGGTTCCACTGAACTTTGCAAAACTTGATAACCTTGCTGCGGGTAACTCTGCTGGCATAATCGAGAATCTTGACTGGCTTCTCCTCATACGTTAAGTCGTCCTTCAACTGAATCGCTTCGAGTGGCACGGTATCTCTTAGCGATACCTCCGCCATCTCGGCGTGACATTTCTTCAGCTGAGAAACATGGAATACATCATGAACTCCTGACAGTCCCTCTGGTAATTCCAACTTATAAGCGACTTCTCCCATACGTTGTAAGATCTTATACGGTCCAACAAAACGCGGTGCTAACTTTCCCTTAACTCCAAAGCGCTTAACTCCTCGAAGTGGGGATACTCGGAGATAAACTCTGTCTCCGGTTTCGTAAACTGTCTCCTTGCATTTAGAATCTGCGTAGCTCTTCTGCCTGGACTGGGCTACCTTGAGCCTCTCGCGAATCAACTTAACTTTCCGTTCAGACTCCTTAATCAAATCTGGTCCAAAGAATTGACGGTCTCCAACTTCGTCCCATGACAATGGTGTCCTGCACCTCCTTCCGTATAAGGCTTCGAAAGGTGCCATCTTCAAACTGGTTTGGTAACTGTTGTTATAAGAAAACTCCGCATACGGCAAGTTATCGTCCCAACTAGATCCATAATCTAGTGCACAAGCTCTCAACATATCTTCCAAAATCTGATTGACTCTCTCGGTCTGTCCATCCGTCTGTGGGTGAAAAGCTGTGCTGAACTCCAGTCTGGTTCCTAAAGTTTCATGCAACTGATTCCAAAACTTTGAAGTAAATTGGGTTCCTCTATCTGATACGATACTCCTCGGAACTCCATGCAAACAAATGATCCTAGTCATGTATATCTTTGCCAACTTAGCACTGGTGTAAGTGGTCTTAACTGGAATAAAATGTGCTACCTTTGTCAAACGATCAACAACTACCCATATCGAGTCATAGCCTGCAGAATGAACATACTCATTCTCCAGAACTAAAATCAACCAAATTACGGTGCAAAACAACAATTTTGTAACATGTACTTCCTCCGTTCCTAAATATAAGTCTTTTTAGAGATTCCACTATGAACCACATACGGATGTATGTAGATGCATTTTAGAGTGTAGATTCACTCATTTTATTCCGTATGTGGTCTATAGTGAAATCTCTCCAAAGACTTATATTTAGGAACGGAGGGAGTACATGTTTGTATTGAATGGAACATCCTCGTGATTTTCCCATGTTTCTGTTAGTCTTTATGTAGAACTTTTGCCTTGTGTATCATCGCCACATGACTGCCCTACACTCTTGCTCTCCATCACTTTATTTCACTCTAGTTTACTCTGTTGTCACATGGCTGCCTTGTATAGCTCAAGTAACCTATAATCCACCATGTGAATTTGGGAGCTAGAACAACGCGCTCTATAGATTCACTGCAACACCTCGTCATGCTCTGTGATGGTGCCGCTGTTGCATGCCATTTCAAATGATTAGCCTCTCATTGTTTTATATAGCCATAACTTATATTTCTTATCCATGAAAGCTAAAATATGATACAGTATAGTTTATTTTTATTACCTTGCATGAAACCGTGTCTTTCCAAATATGAACATTGGTAGAGAAAATTACTTTATGATCTCCGCCAAACATTACAACAAACACGTGGTATACAACTGATATCAAAATATGTACCTTAGCAGCAAAAGGCCATGGTTCTAAATCTATGGCTAGCAGAGAATATGGTTTTCATCAGAATCTACAATGGTGATATATTTTCAGAAATATAAACACTGTAATTGCCAACCTATATTAACAAGTTGACTATTACAGATTCACTTTGTGCTTGCAAAGAGCCTTTCAAATAATCTTTATCAGTTTGTCTAGCTCTATCAAAGCACAGTCCAACTTCCCTCTCGAGATCTATATAAATGATCCATTAGCTAGCAAACAACTTGTATATTGCTAGGCATATTTTTAGAATCAAACTTTTTAGTAAAAACACCTGCCTATCAAAAGCCTTGGGTCTTCCTCAGTTTCATAGTCTACAGTTCGTTAACTGAAAGTGAAGATAGATGTTGGGTCGAGACCAGCTGAAACTTGGATCAGAAAGCAAGTGGAATGAAACATCAATCTATCCTAAGCTGTTTAAGGTGATGGAGTTCTGAGCCGCGGCTCGCTGAAGGTTGATGATATTACTGGACATTTAGTTGTCTGAAGCAAAGAATCTTCTTTCAACCGTTTTTCAAAATGAGGAATCAATGTGACCACATGAACAAGAGATAGAAGATGAGAAACATACAATCAGGATTTGGGTTGTGTCAGTCAGGCTTGTGCTACGCATTGGTAGGTGGCGATGCCAAAGCTGGGGCAGGGGAGTCCGCGCCTCCACTCTGTCACGTGATATGCATCGGACGTCACCAAACGATCTCCGGCCACACTCATTCCTTCACCAGTGTCGCTAGCAGGCCACTGATGACAACTGACTATGGTAAGAGGTGCAAACCCAATCCTCCGCCTCCAACACAAAATCGATCGATCACAAATGCTACGAAAATAAGCAACATAATTTTTCCGACACTTGAATTAAAAAACTACTAAAACCAAATTTATGTTGCTATTTGAACACACAAATACACTGTATCAACTAATGCATTCTGCATGGAAAACAGGGAATTACCTCTTGTTACAACCAGGAGCTTCAGGATTTACTTTGCCTGTTAATTCCACCGACTACATTGGTGTAGCTCTCTTCCTTGCCGGGTCTATTCCTCTGCTGCCGCACGAGAATAAACAATAGTAAGCGATTTAGCCAATGTGAAGTCATCCTTTTACTTGCATCTTAAATCGGAAGTGAAAAAGAAACTCAACTATGGACACTAGAAGAAATCATACTGCCATGGGAAACAACGCCAAATAAAGCATCTTCAATTCATATATTTAAGAAAAAAATATGCTAGCAAGCAACAGTGGTGCTCCCGCAACTGTAATCATCGAGTCCCTACATAACCAGCGACCATTGTTTCATCGCTTTGCTCGCACATCGGACATACACGCCTTTGCCCAAACATCAGGGAAAGGTTTGGGTGTTGTCATCCTTGAATCAAGGGTCAACCAAAAATAACAGATCCATCTCCATGCCCAACATAATTTGCAAAATCAAGTGAGTATTTTCTCTCTCGATCTCCTCGCTCTGCTCAACTACGGGAGATGGCAGAGCCAGACAGGGGAACTTGTGTGCGCAAGCGTCAACTCCATAGCACGTCATGAGCCGGCGAGCAGTGCCCCGAGGAAGTGGAGATGGATGTACAAGGGAGAGGCGGCGGTATCCTTGCGCATAGCAGCACAAGGAGGTGGCGGAGATCCTGGAGGGGGCATAGAGGTGGCGAGGTCAGTCCTCGGCGGGTTCACGCGCAAGTAGGGTGTCCACTGGCGGGCAACGTGCTCCAAGGAGCCAGCAGGCGAGGCTCCGTCAAGGATATTGACCGGCATTGAGGGACTACAATGATGAACGGGGATGGGAGAGGGTGGCAAGGGTTGTCGGATTCGGAGGGATGGGGCGCGGCGGCAGATGGAACCCTAGCGTCGGGGCGCCTCGCGTTCTCCTAGGGAGACCGGGAGAGAGAGGGGCATGTAGAATCGTTTTTATTTCTCTAGATCCCAGCCAAAGATTGATCAATCAGCCCCAAATCTCTCACATGAATTTTGTTTTGGATCTAAGAGACCCGCTTGAATCGGTGGAGATCCTTGATAGAGGGCGGGATGGGTAGGGCAGAGCTAACGGCAGCGAGGTAGGACGGAGGAGGCTGGGCAGCCGCATACATGGGGCGGCGGCATGGGGGATGTGCGTGATGGGAGAGAGGCAGCTAGAAGAGGAGGAGAACGTGACCCTATCCCGTGTGCGTGCGGGATCAACGGCCCAATCATAGATTTCTCATCCCAAATTGTACCACCTCGTTTATATTACAATTTTGTCCTTACAAATTGTAAAAGTGTATTATGACATGATAAGAAAGCGTATTGTGATGGTGAACCCGACAAAGTCAATCCGTGCTTTATAATTAGGGAGAGACTCCAGTGGCCAAACCCCTATTAGAACTGTTGAGAGCCCAGCGTCAGGTACTGTCTATGATATTAATTCAAAATTTGAACTCCTAAATTTTTGCATGTGCCTTACCTTCTCTCTTGTATGAAAACTAATTTTAGATGAATCTCCTTGCTCAAAGGATCATAGGATCTCACGACAATACTGGGCTCTACATTGCTCTTGTGAGTACCTCTTGCCCTTTGTCAGCATACTTACACTCATTGTTGTTTGATTATGTAGCATGACTGTAAATGTTTGCTTCTTTATCCTCCCTTTGCTTGAAATTATAAGATTTATATTTACTCTTAGGTAAATGTAGAATTCACACAATGGCTATGAAGTTTTGGATTGCTCATGTAAGTACCTGTTGTCATGTACTCCCTCTGTATCGAATTAATTGTTGATCAATTGGATGTACTTAGAACTTAATAGTGCTAGATACATCCATTTGAGCGACAAGTAATAACGGACGGTGGTGGTATTACTGTACATGCATCGCGAGATAGTTGATTGTCTAGCATTACTCTGCATCTTATCTGCCCTACCCTCCACTTTCTCCAAATTATCATATCTACATTTATGCTTACCAAAATGTTGAATAAAGCCAATGCCACTGCACACGTTGATGTCTGCATTCCTCTTGTCAGTACCTTTTGCCTTGTAACGTTGTACTTAATTAATTGCTATTTGATTATGTATCATTTGTCGGCACCTGAGCTTCATTATCCTCTATTTCTTCCAATATTATTTGATCTATATTTACTCTTTGTAAAATGTAGAATAATGGCAATGCTTATAAAGAATTTTCTTTGGGGAATTTATTGAATTATCCTTCCATCAACATGGAGAAGGGCTTTGTCCAGCCCGTGTTAACATGTAATGTAAGTTCATCCTTCTCAATCCATCAAACTTTGTTCTAGTGTAGATTTGGATAGGCATCATTTCCTCCACTGGTGTTTACATCTGATTGGTTGTTTGCAACAACTACGAGTTTTAAATTGTAGTTGTAAAAACATGTTCCTTATGCAGAACATATCCATTTATTTTCTTATATAATTGTGAAACCTGTTACGTGTCTCCTTGTTTCTCTTTCAGAGTCGTATCTCTTATGCCAGGCAGAACTTTAGGAAAGATAGTGAGCCAAACCATCTTGAGGACAGCGAGATGACCCCAAGGTCATGTCTTGATGAAGACAGTGAGTTGAAGCTACTCACTAGTAGGTGTGAGACAACCTCTATGCAATCGCCGCCTCAATCAGTTTGACTTCTTCAGTCTCAACTTAAAGCGGAAAGGCTTGCTTCAACTCAGCTCCGACATGAAGTCAAACATGTAATGAAGATGTTAGTGGACTGCCTTGCGCACTATGGGGCCATACAGCTAGGGATGAAGCATCTATCGTTGACACAACTGAGGTCT
The DNA here is from genome assembly GCF_002162155.2 of Triticum dicoccoides. Classification (NCBI taxonomy): domain Eukaryota; kingdom Viridiplantae; phylum Streptophyta; class Magnoliopsida; order Poales; family Poaceae; genus Triticum; species Triticum dicoccoides. The sequence continues at coordinate 275,966,492 of NC_041386.1, read as the reverse complement.
CATCAGCTTGTTCGGCTGCTTGCGGGGCCTGACCTTGCCAGGTCTAGTTCCTTCTGAAGTGCTCTCAGTTTTGTATATTCTTTTGTCAGCGCGTTTATATGCACTGGTGGCGACCTTTGATGCCCAGTGTATGTAATCCGCGGTCATGTTGCGCTTTATTATCACCAGTAGCGAACTTTGATTCCCAATGGATGTATTATGTCATAATTTCTTTATTGTATAGTCTAGGTTTATTCTTTGGTCGATATGTTGTAATTTAGGCCGGAAGGTTCAGTGGATCTCAGTGTTGTCGGTCTTCAGGCCGGCCCGTTACTCATATGGGCCAAAATGTGGGCCTATAATCATCTTGGGCCATTAGTAGGTCTAAACCTATAGTAGTTTCCTGCCTTTAACATGCCATGGGCTACATATTTACTATAGTGACACTAGGCCTCCTACAGGCCATAGAAACAATGGGCCTTCTATGGTCCGTAGAAACAATGGGCCTTCTATGGGCCGTAGGAACAATGGGCCTTCTACGGGTCGTATCATCAATGGGCCTTATACGGGTCGTATGATCGATTGGCCAAATATGGGCCAAACACAGACCACATTATGGCCGTAAATGGGCTAGAGTTGGAGTCGTCTATTCATGGGCCGACCATAACATGCCGTCATTAATAGGCCGTATTTGATGACGCTATGAAAACGGCCCAACATATTAACGGACCACAAATGGGCCGATTGTAACCACGGGCTGAATTTGGCCCACAAGCAGAAAATGGCAGTAACGGGTTGTAAGTAACCGAATGCTAGAAATGAGCCCAAGAATAAATGGGCCCTGAGAAGGCCGAAAGATAATATGGGCTGGAAATGGCCCGATGGATTAATGGGCCGTAAATGGGTATAAAGTGATATACTATTCATTACAGGCCAGTTTCACCATGGGTCGTTAATGGGCCAAGAGTTACAAAGGGCCTCATATGGGCCGAAAGACATCATGGACCATACATGGGCCAGAACTTAAAATGGGCTGGAATCATATTGGACGCCCAGATGCCGCTACTGGGCCTAATTCGGATAGGCCGTAACAGGCCCTGGGTTATCGGGCTGTAAATGGGCTATATGCGAATAGGCCGTTAACAGGCTTTCCGTGGGCCGGCCCGCCACCTTTTGACCAAGTCAAACGAGCTGGCCTTTTCACAGAAATGGGCCTCTGTTTGGCCGTGCCACGTGTCGACGTATCATAGGCGCCTTCGGTCCAATGAGTGGATGACATCTGTCCCAATGGTGAGCCGACACGTGTTTCCTCCAGCCAATGATGATTTTACACGTGGAAAATCCCCATTGGTCGGGGCTGTTGGCGTGTTATCGGATCCAAAAATGGACCCGATAGCTTAACGGTGTTCCGTTACGGTGGATGCCACGTGTCGGTCACCCTTGACGAAAGAACTTTTGTGACGCGTGATTTATCGTCATGGAAGTGGACACTTCCATGATGATAATTTTGGTAATGTCATGGAACACTTCTACGACAGCACGGGTATTACTATCTTGATTCTGTCATAAAATCATCATGGATGTACATGCATGACAAAAAACGTGACCTACTGTGACAAACACGTATCATCACGGAAGTGTATTTTTTTGTAGTAGATCCTTTCACTCTCCCTCGTATTGATCAGATTATTGATGCTACGGCGGGTTGTGAGCGTTTGAGTTTTTTGGATGCTTATTCTAGGTATCATCAGATCAAGATGGCAGTTAAGGACCAGGAGAAGACAGCCTTCATCACTCCTTTTGGAGCCTTCTGCTATGTGTCTATGCCCTTTGAGCTCAAGAGTACCCAGGCAACTTACTAGCAGTGTGTTCAAAATTGCCTTCATGGTCAGATTGGATGCAATGTTCATGCTTATGTGGATGATATTGTTGTAAAATTCGAGAAGAAGGAAACCTTGATAGATGATTTGAAAGAGACCTTTGACAATCTCCGGGTTTACAAGATGATGCTTAACTAGGCCAAGTGTGTTTTTGGTGTGCCAGCAGGCAAGCTCTTGGGCTTTTTGGTTTCTGAACGACGCGTTGAAGCTAACCCGAAGAAAATCAAGGCTATTACTTCTTTGGCTAAACCGGCGTGCATTAATGATGTTTAGCGTTTGGTGGGTCGTATTGCGGCCTTAAGCCGGTTCATAAGCTGGTTGGGAGAAAAAGATATCCCTTTGTACCATATTATAAAGAAAATAAATCACTTTGTTTGGAGTGATGCTGCTGATCAGGCGTTTGAAGCCCTGAAGATACAGTTAGCTGAGCCACCGATCCTTGCCGCTCCTATTGATAAGGAGCCCTTGTTGTTATATGTGGATACCAATAGCCGAGCCGTCAGTGTGGCGATTGTGGTGGAACAAAAGGAAGCAGGCAAGGAACATCCAGCTCAGCGGCCGGTTTATTATATCAGGTGCTCATTGAATCCAAGCAGAGGTATCCGCATTGGCAGAAGCTGGTATATGGGGTGTTCATGGCTAGTCGAAAGCTCAAGAAATATTTCCTTGGTCATCCCATCGTTGTGGTTAGTTCTGCTCCCTTAGGGGATATTATTCAAAACAAAGAGGCCACAGGTCAGGTAGCCAAGTGGGCCATTGAGCTTGGACCCCATGGTTTGAAATATACACCTCGCACAGCCATCAAATCTCAAGAACTTGTGGATTTCATCAATGATTGGACAGAGCTACAGATGCCTGAGGAGAAGCCGGATAGCACATATTGGACTATTCACTTTGAAGGATCCAGGCAGTTGGAAGGCTCGGGGGCTAGAGTTGTTTTGACTTCCCCATGAGGTGATAAATTTTGTTATGTTTTAAAGGTTGATGTTCCCTTGTACTAACAATGCAGCTGAGTATGAAGCCTTGCTCCATGGTCTTTGGATGGCTAAGGAGATGAATCTAAGCCGGGTGATGTGCTTTGGTGACTCAGATTTGTTGGCTCGACAAGTTTCAGGCACTTGGGATTCTAAAGACCCACTTATGGCGGCTTACCGCCAAGAGGTTGATGCTATTGCTGGTCATTTCAAAGGCTATCAAGTGGAACATGTTGATCGTAGGAAAAATGAGGTTGCTGATGCTTTGAGCCAGCTAGGGTCCAAGCGTAAGCCGGTGCCACCTAATGTTTTCCTTGATATTCTGCATAACCCTTCAGTCAAACTGCCTACGGAGGAGGATCTTGCTATTCCTGACCCGGAGGCGCAATTGGTGGTAGCTCTTCATGTTATTCCTGATTGGACAGTTCCATATTTGGCTTATATGACCCGGGGCGAGTTACCTGAAGATGAAACTTTTGCCAGGCAGATAACCCGGCGGTCTAAGTCAATGACTATTGTCAATACAGATCTGCATCACTGCAGTGTCACAGGGGTGTTTCAATGTTGTGTTTCTCCTGAGGAAGGCCATGAGATTCTACTAGAGATTCATGAAGGGGATTATGGACATCATGTCGGCTCTAAGTCCCTCATAGCTAAGGCTTTCCATCATGGGTTTTATTGGCTGACGGGTCATGATGATGTAGAGGATTTGGTCAGTAAATGTGATGGTTGTCAGAAATTTTCACGACGAGGTCATGTGCCGGCTCAAGAATTGAGGACGATTCCAATTACTTGGTCGTTTGCAGTCTGGGGGCTAGATATGGTTGGACCTTTCAGAAGGTCCAAAGACAGAAAGACTCACCTTTTGGTGGCGGTTGACAAATTCACAAAGTGGGTTGAGGCAGAGCCGGTCAGTAAGTGTGACGCGGCAACAGCGGTTTAGTTCATCAAAAAGGTGATTTTCCGGTTTGGCTTTCCTCACAGCATTATAACTAATAATGGCACTGATCTATCCAAGGGTGCTATGAAAGAATTTTGTCAACAAGAGCATATTCGTCTTGATGTATCATCAGTGGCTCACCGCCAGTCCAATGGCCAAGCTGAAAGAGCCAACCAAGAAATTTTGAGAGGCATAAAACCCCGACTTATGGTCCCTTTGTGGAGGACGCCGGGTTGTTGGGTGAAGTAATTACCCTCAGTGTTATGGAGTATCAAAACTACCCCCAACAAATCTACGGGTTACACGCCTTTCTTTCTGGTTTACGGAGCAGAGGCGTTTCTCCCTAGTGACATCCGTCATGATTAGCCCCGTGCGGCGGCTTATGTTGAAGCTGATAATGAAAAAGCATGTCAGGATACTCTTGACCTGTTGGATGAGGAGTGCGATTGTGTGCAGCTTGTTAAGCGATTTACCAGCAAGATCTGCGTCGTTATCATGGCCGTTGGGTTAAAACCAGGACCTTTCAAGAAGGAGATTTGGTGCTCCGGCTCATTCAGCATCAAACTGACATGCACAAGCTATCCCCACCTTGGGAAGGTCCCTTTGTGGTCGGCAAAAATCTAAACAACGGGTCATACTACTTTATCGATGTTCGAGACCACAAGAACTCACGCACGTCGGAGGAGGAGACCCGTCGGCCGTGGAATATTTGCTCATCTTCGGCCTTATTACACCTGAGCCACTAGCTCTTGTGATGTACATATTTTGTCAATGTATATATTATGATGAATAAAATAAAGCCGGCATCCCTAATAATTCAGGGCCTCTGTTGTTTCATTTCTGAGAATATGAGTCTTTATTGTCACTTCATACGATCACCCTGGGGCTTCCTGCTTATTGAGCATAGCTATGACTACCCTCTTGATCCGGCTTCTGCGCCATGATTACAAAATACTTGGGGGCTTCCTGCTCATTGAGCATAGCTATGACTACCCTATAATCCGGCTTATACGTCTGGAATGAAATATTACTTGGGGGCTCCTGTTAATGAATAAGAGCTTTGTTGTCCCTTGTAATAGGCTTGGACGCCAGGTGTATTCACCAAAAATCTAGGTTAACCTGCCTTTGTTTGCGTGCCACTCCGACTAGGTAATCCTAGAATGACTCGTCGTACTCTTGACAATAAATCTTATAAAGACCCTGAATTTATCAAGGTTAAAACAGGCGATTGGTCATGTGAGGTCCGACTTACAGGTTTGAATTAAGGTTTAACTCAGCGGTTGTGCGGCCCGTGAATAGAACTTGACATTGAGTCTTGGCAGCCTATGAATGCCTTATTTTTCTGATTTATATTTGCTTTAAATATTTTTTGAGATACATCTTTTGTTGTAATATTGATATATGGTTGGAAAAAACTGATTAGGGCCATGTTGCCTTAATGGTTCATATATGAATCTATCTGGCATTTTGTTAACCCGGCCTAGCTTTGGACTTTAAGTCGCCGGTGTATGGTGATTATGTGCTTGGAGTACTGGCTCTAAGCTATGGGATGTTACCCCTTGCTGCATATGGCGTTGAAAGTCGGCGGTATGAATAAATTGAACAGGGCATTGTGCTCTCAATCTTTGGGCTGTTACCCTTACTGCATGACGCATGATAAGCCGGCAGTATGAACAAATATCACAGGTATGATATTTATTTTATTGTAATTATATGAGGTTTTTGATCAACCGGCCCTAGTTATGGACTAATTAGTCATCAGTGCTTTTTATATGGGGTATTGTGACCCGCCCGGGGGTAAACCGCCAGGGCACTTGTTATCTACTTAGGTGCAGGGAAAGATGATAAGCTTGGTCTGCATAATTGATGATATTATAAGCATAAGTGGAAGATCTTCAAATGACAGATCGACAGTGTTATGCAAATAAAACGTGCACGAGGGCACGGCGGATCATTGTTTAACTAGCCTATTACATGGCACTGTGAGCCCAAATGATTAAGTGTTTTTTAGGCAATATCTGATGATGCAGATTATGAGCCGCCCAACAGATCAATTCTCCTGGTCTTGATGGTATGAAGCTTCCGGGTCATCCCATGCCGGTTCTTCTTCTCCCTCCATCGCTTGGAAGTTAGGTGATGACCAATTGATGCCAGTCAAAGCTTGAAATTTAGCTTCGTCATCGATAAGCTCAGACGGATCGATTTCAGGGGCAAAAGTATGCTTACGAATTGGAGGGATAAGGTCCACAATCTTGTAAGCCGGCGTGGGAATTTTCTAGTTTTCCACGGTATAAGCTGCATGATATTTGGATAGATATGTTTCTTCAGCAATCAGGCTCGCTAATGGACGTATCTCCTTCACACAAGCAGCAAAATATTTCTTCTCAAAGGGAGACCCATCGTCTTTGAAGCTGGGGCAGCCAGTGGCTAGCTCGGCCGGATCTAATTCAGCATGCCATGCCTTCGCCCGGCTTAAAGCCGTAATGGCACCGGCTCTGGCAGCTGACCGCTAGATCTCTTAAATTCTAGCAAGCAGGACAGAAAGTTTGCTTAGGACATCGTTGAGAAGAGATGGTGCTTGATTGGTTGGGGAGATGGTGGCTAGTGTGCGCTGGGCACCAGTATATAGCTACTCTACTAGCGTGTAAACCGCCTTGAGTTTTATCAGCACCTCTTTGCCAAGATTGCTGCTCCTGGGGCCTGCATACCATATTATGATTAAGTTACCAGGTGGCTTATAAAATGGAGGGTGGAAAGTCATTACAATGTTAAGGTCTTACCAAAAACAGCAGAGGTCATCTGTGTGATATGGCGCTTCAAGCTAGTAAGTTCTATGGTGACTTCCTCCAAAGAGGCTTCGGCTTTTTCAGTCCTCTATATCAGGGCAGCCTTCTCTTCAGCCTAGGTGGCTTTCTCAGCATTAAACTCAGTTTTAAGCTTCTCTTTTTCATCCAAGCTAAACTTGAACTTGGAGTCAGCCATCCGGGTCTCAGTTTCTTGTGTTTCAAGCCAGGTTTTTAAATCGGTCAACTCAGATTGAAATTGACTGGACGCTTCCTGCAAGTAGAAGATCGAAACAAGTATGCACAGTTATCATATAGTATTGTACAAAGAAAAGTCCCAAGCCCTTTGCAAGCAATAGCACTTGGCACTTGGGGGGCTAATGGATGCATAAAGTTTCTTTCTGAAGAAGTAACAGTGATATGTCCCAAGCCCTTTGCAAGCAATAGCACTTGGCACTTGGGGGCTAATGGATGCAGAAAGTTTCTTTGGGAAGCAGTTACAGTGATAATTACAGGTTTATTCATGATGACTAAACCGGCCCTTAGGGGCAATAAGTGCAAAGTCGATCCTTGTTATATGAAAGTACCGGCTTAAAATTCATAAGTTTAAGCGGGCCCTTGGGGGCTAATGGTGCAAAGTTGATTCTTGTTATATGAAAGTCTCGGCTTACCTTCATAAGTTTAAGCCGGCCCTTGGGGGCTATAGGTTTTGATTTTCGATACATATCTAAAGGCTATCTAAAAGTCTACAGTATAGTTTATTCTATCATATTCAGTAGACTTGGGGGCTGAAGGAATATATTTTATAGACAAGGCAAAAGTTGATACCTCATATTTCTAGTGCATGTGTTTGACCATGTCAATCTCCAGATCGTGGCTGTTGTGCACTTGGCTGAGGTGGCCGGAGAGGATTTCATTAATGTTCACATGAGAATAATTGGCCATGTCAAATTTGACCTTGCGTTTCTCGATCAGTTCCTCCTTGGCAGAATGGTTTGCTAGAGCAACATGATTCCTCGGTTCTTGAAAACTGGTGCCGGTGATCAGAACTTCTTTAGTGTTTGGTTCTTAAGGCTTGATTGGGTTTGGCGGTTTAGCACCCAAAGGATCGCCAATTATATGTTCAACAAAGGCACTAGGATTTTCTAGTGGCAGGTCATCAGCAAGCTCCTCCGGGTGTTGTATGGAGGCTTCAGAATTTGGTGCTTGCTTTGCCGGTTCTTGAGTCTTGGGGTCTTCTGTTGGCTTGTTTATTTTAGCCTTTTTGATAGGCTTTGCTATTCCACTGCAAAAGGATTGAAAAGTTCAGTATAAGTACAGAGATGTGAAAAAACAAAGACAGTTTGTACCCAGGGGCAGTCTTGAAAGCCAGAAGCTGAGTCTGAGATGAATTGCCAGACGAAGAGTGAGAGGTCCCCTGATAATTTGAGTCGGGAGGATTAAGTGGTTGACGAATAAGACCTGCCATGGGATAAACAGAGTTGGAATTTTGAAGCACCTCATTTCAGCATTTGCGTGGGGCTGGTGTGTTAGGTAAACCGGAGGAAAGCTCTCCGCCTCCACTGGTCTGAGTTCTATGTCGGTTCACATGTTGTTGTTGCTTCAAAATAAAGTTGGGATCCAAGTGAGCTAAAGGGTGAGAAAACCTTACTTTCCGGATCACTCCTCGAATTTTCTATTTTGGCAAAGGCTCTGAGTCGGAGGAAATAATAGTTACCTCTTCATCACCCACCTGGCTGGTTTCCGCGTCATCCTGATAGCAATCAGTGTCAATAAGATACTTGAAAAAAGAGCCAAGGGAATCAAGGTCTACCTTCGACTCATCATCTTCATCCAGGGTTAACATATCAGAGGCAGTGGATTTATTTTTATTCTTCTTCAGGGCTTTAGTCTTAGCCCTGGCTTTCTTGGCGGCTTTCTCATCATATTTCCTTTTCCAAAAAGCGGATCCAGCCTGCAAAAATTACAATAAAGGTTGGAGATTTGCATAGTTATATGAACAATAAAGTGAAAATGATGAACCGGACAGACTTACATCCGGTGTCGGGTTGAGTGTACAGAAGGGATTCAGACCCACTTTGCTGCAGCTCTCCAAGCTTTCATTGAGAAGGGTTTTTGTCATATCATTAATTTCTTTATCAGTCAAACATGTTGAGCTGTAGCGCAGCGGATCTTTGGCATCACCATTATATGTGCACATTAAACCAGGCCGGCGGCTCAAAGGTATGATCCTCCAAGCCACCCAGCAACGGACCAGGTCGATACCAGTCAATCCATTGGCCAATAAAGCTCTAACCTTTGAAAAGGCAGGCATAAGTTTGGCTCTTTCAGCAGTGATGAGCCGTTCGGGGAGAGGGTGCCTTGGGCTGAGCCGTTGTTCACGGAAACCCGGCAAAGGATTTTCGTCAGCAGGAGAAGTATCCTGGCAATAGAACCAGGTCTAATTCCAGTCCTTGGGGTGGCTTGGAAGCTGGGCATAAGGGAAGATGGCGTCTCTTCGCCGCTAAATGGAGATTACGCCAAGTTCTAAGCTAGGTCCATCAGTAAACTCATTCTGGCGGTTCAAATAAAAATACTCTCTGAAAAGTTTGACACTGGGTTCCTCTTGAAGATATACTTAGCAAAACAAATGGAAATTGCAGATATTTGATACGGAGTTGGGTCCGATGTCTTGAGGATGAAGTTGAAAGAAATGCAGAACATCACGCAAGAATTTTGACCCGGGCGGTGAGAAGCCCCGGTTCATGTGATCGGTGAAAACAATGATCTCTTTCTCCTGCGGCTGAGGTCTGACTTCATCTGGCTTGGGAGCACGCTAGTGAATGACATTCTTCGTTGGTAAAAAGTCGATTTTGACATATTCCTGAAGCATTTCATCTGTGACGATGGACGGGACCCAGTTGCATGACGTAATTGTCTTAGTCATGATTGGGGTGCACTGCCTAAATAAGACAATTCGAGACATGAGTGAACTGGCAGGTACCTGGTGGGTTACAAATTATTGTTTAAACAACGTGGAGAGCTAATGGATATGGATCTACAGCAGTTCAGAAAATGAAGTAAATACTAAAACTAGGGAGGCTGAATTATGAGGATAAATAAGCAAGCATGGTTAAGCCGGGAGGATATTGCCCGATTATTGAATTTATGAGGCATAGAATGGCGGCTTAAATGGGGCCTAATGATGTATGTCGGGTCACGGTTTATGGTATAAGCCGCCATGGTGATTATGGTGTGTCAAATCTATCAATGAAAAAATTCTGCTATGTAACGGACGAATAGATTTTACAGACTGGAGCTATAATTTTGGATCTACAACTATTCGAAAAATGAGATAAATTATAATCCTAAGGTGGCGGCAGCAGAAAATTTTGTGTGATCGGATGAGAATTTCTATGGAGAGAAGATATTCTAATGATAAAGACGAATGCTAAACTACTACCGCACGAGTTTCATACCCTGTTCAGATCAAAAATCTACTTGAGCTAAAGGATAAAATGAAGAATGGAGAAGAATGGCGAGGAACAAAGAAAACCCTAATGCAGATCTGAGGCTTGGGGGGTAAGACTTACGATGCTGATGGGCAGCGGTCGCGCGCCGGCGTTCCCTGGTCCAGTCAGAGTGATGCAGCGGACTAGGTCGATGGGAGTGGAGATCAAGCACGTGCGTGGTATACTAAAGGAGGAAGACGAAGACAAGGATGCGAGGGGGAGAATGGAAAAGGCCCCCAACCCTATTTATAAGAAGATGAATGTAAAGCATGCGCGGGAATCGAGGAGGCCGAAATCATCATGTGCCTATGCGGACGCCTTGATTTTCGGGATGTTTATTAATATAAGGATCAATTAAGATGTTCTAGGCCTCGTGCGAAATTAATACTAAATGACGTCATGGCAGGTTAAGAAGATTCTGTGAGCTAACATCATGGCGGGTTACAGCCAAGTTTATCAAATGAACGATGCAAGATTTTGACAAGTCGGGTATTGGAGATTGATATGAACAGGTTCAAATAAACTTGGGCCTAATGTTGGGGATATAACTACTGGGTATGAACTGCCCAAGAGGGGTCGGGTCATACCAATGGCGACTTATCAATGAAGATGGTGAATCATAGCAGGCACATTGACGACCCAAGACCTAGAGGCGACTTGAGGCCCAAGAGGATGAACCGCCGCATGTATAACTTGTATTGTAAGGCAAGCTTAGTTAGTCACCGATCCGGACACGTTGTGTGTGAGCTGGCCGGGACTCTGTAAGCCGTCGGGCATCAACCTGTGTATATAGAGGGGTGACCTGGCGGCGGGTTAACTCAAGTAACAAACAATCGAGAGCTAGGTCAAGCGTATTCGCTCCCTGGTAATCGAAACCCTAGCAAGACAACACAAAGTAGGAGTAGGCTTTTACCTCGTTGAGAGGGGTCGAACCTGGGTAAATTCTCTGTGTCCTTTGTCCCGTTTAACCCCTTCAAGCTAACCTAGTTGCGATGGCTCCACGACTAAGTCCTTGCGCTAGGACATCTGCTGTCAGGACCCCGATCCTAAGTGACACCGATCTAGCATGTAACACATCATATCACTTTGCGGCCTCACGCAGGGTATTCCCATGGGTGCCACCTTACCTGGCCCAGGATCATTTGTGCCTTTTGGCTCACGTATATGATAGTATCACTAGCATCCATATGACAAAGAACTTGGGCCGACATGACTAGTCATGAACCCAAAGTGGCACTAACTTATAGGGACATGCATACATGACCCAACAACGAACATGACGGTCAATAACATATGAACCCAAGTCATAGCAAGCTACAAGGACTTAAAGGACCAATGGGTGACATTTCCCCGAAGGGACAGACATAGGAACGAAGAAGGACACATGCCAGCTAGCCTAAGTGTTCCGGAGCAGTAGCAAGATACAATGGCTCAGTGGAAGCACTAGGAGACATTTCCCCATAAGAGAGGCTACCAAGAATAAACTACTAGGTTGTTGGATCCCACACATACCAAGCATTTCAATAACATACACACAATATGCTCGATATGTGCAAATACAAGATGGCATCACAACAAAACTCTATGACTCAAAGTATTTATTCATTAGGCTCCGAGGAGTCAGATATTACAAACATGGGTCTGATGACCCAATATTCAAGTCATACAAGCAACAAGCACATGCGGAAGCGTAACTTGTCTGAGTACAGACAACTACAAATGAAAAAGACCGAGAAGCCTGACTATCTACAAGACCCTGCCGAGGGCACAAGATCGTAGCTGAGGTAACAAGCTAAACGTCGAAGTCCATGATACATCTCCATCGTATCTACTTTTCCAAACACTTTTGCCCTTGTTTTGGACTCTAACTTGCATGATTTGAATGGAACTAACGGACTGACGCTGTTTTCAGCAGAATTGCTGTGGTGTTATTTATGTGTAGAAACAAAAGTTCTCAGAATGACCTTAAACTTCACGGAACATCTATTTGTAAATAATAAAAAATCCTTGCAAAAGATGAAGACCAGGGGGCCCACCACCTGTCCACGAGGGTGGGGGCGCGCCTGCCCCCCTATGGCATGCCCCCTACCTCATGGGCCCCCTGGAGCTCCCCCAACCTCAACTCCAACTCTATATATTTGCTTTCGGGGAGAAAAAAATCAGAGAGAAGGATTCATCACGCTTTACGATACAGAGCCGCTGCCAAGCCCTAAAACCTCTCGGGAGGGATGATCTGGAGTCCGTTCGGGCTCCGGAGAGGGGAATCCGTCGCCCTCGTCATCATCAACCATCCTCCATCACCAATTTCATGATGCTCACCGCCGTGCGTGAGTAATTCCATCATAGGCTTGCTGGACGGTGATGGGTTGGATGAGATCTATCATGTAATCGAGTTAGTTTTGTTACGGTTTGATCCCTAGTATCCACTATGTTCTGAGATTGATGTTGCTATGACTTTGCTATGCTTAATGATTGTCACTAGGGCCCGAGTGCCATGATTTCAGATCTGAACCTATTATGTTTTCATAAATATATGAGAGTTCTTGATCCTATCTTGCAAGTCTATAGTCACCTATTATGTGTTATGATCCGTTAACCCCGAAGTGACAATAATCAGGATACTTACCGGTGATGACCGTAGTTTGAGGAGTTCATGTATTCACTATGTGTTAATGCTTTTGTCCGGTACTCTATTAAAAGGAGGCCTTAATATCCCTTAGTTTCCATTAGGACCCCGCTTCCACGGGAGGGTAGGACGAAAGATGTCATGCAAGTTCTTTTCCATAAGCACGTATGACTATATTCGAAATACATGCCTACATTACATTGATGAACTGGAGCTAGTTCTGTGTCACCCTAGGTTATGATTGTTACATGATGAACTGCATCTGGCATAATTCTCCATCACCGATCCGTTGCCTACGAGCTTTCCATATATTGTTCTTCGCTTATTTACTTTTCCGTTGCTATTGCTATCATCACTACAAAATACCAAAAACATTACTTTTGCTACCGTTACCACTACTATCATATTACTTTGCTACTAAATACTTTGCTGTAGATATTAAGTTTCCAGGTGTGGTTGAATTGACAACTCAGCTGCTAATACTTGAGAATATTCTTTGGCTCCCCTTGTGTCGAATCAGTAAATTTGGGTTGAATACTCTACCCTCGAAAACTGTTGCGATCCCCTATACTTGTGGGTTATCAAGACTAATTTCTGGCGCCGTTGCCGGGGAGCATAGCTCTATTCTTTGAGTCACTTGGGATTTATATCTGCTTATCATTATGAAGAACTTGAAAGACCAAGAACCAAGATTTATCCCTCAACTACGAGGGGAGGTAAGGAACTGACATCTAGCTCTGCACTTGATTCACCTTCGGTTTTGAGTAAGCTTGCGACACCTAAACCTGCTTCTGATATTCGTTCTGATATGTCGCATGTTATTGATGATGCCACTTCTGCTATACATGATACTTATGATGAAACTACTTCTGTGCTTGATACTACTGTGCCACTTGGTGAATTTCTTGATGAACAACTTGCTAGGGTTAGAGAGAATGAAAATATTGAATCTGATAATATTGATGAAAGTGATGATGAAGACTCACCTGTTATTCCTGAGGGTTGTGTTTTTGATAGAGAAGCTTCTTTAGCTATTTTAGCTTGCAACGATAGATACGAGCTCAAGAGGTTATTAGCTAAATGGAAGCAACAAACTCTTAATGTTAGAATGAAACCTGGCCCTGCTTTTGCTACTCACCTATCTTTGTTACTTATAAGGATTATGAATTCTCTGTTGCTCCTGATATAATTACTTTGGTTGAATCTGATCCTTTTCATGGCTATGAATCTGAAACTATTGTGGCACATCTTACTAAATTAAATGATATAGCCACCCTGTTTACTACTGATGAGAGAACTCGTTACTTTTATATCCTTAAAATATTTTCGTTCTCCTTAAAGGGTGATGCTAAGATATGGTTTAATTCTCTTGATCCTGGTTGTGTGCGTAGTCCCCAGGATATGATTTATTACTTCTCTCCTAAATATTTCCCTGCTCATAAGAAACAAGCTGCTTTAAGGGATATATATAATTTTGTGCAAATTGAATAAGAGAGTCTCCCACAAGCTTGGGGGAGGCTTCTCAAGTTACTCAATGATTTGCCTGATCATCCTCTTAAGAAAAATGAAATACTTGATATCTTTTATAATGGACTAACCGATGCCTCCAGAGATTACCTCGATAGTTGTGCTGGTTCTGTTTTCAGGGAAAGAACGCCGGATGAAGCTGAAATTCTATTGAATAATATGTTGACAAATGAAAATAATTGGACAACTCCTGAGCCTATTCCTAAACCAACTCCAAAGAAGAGGGGTATTCTATTTCTCAGTCCTGAAGATATGCAAGAGGCAAAGAAATCTATGAAAGAAAAAGGTATTAAAGTTGAAGATGTTAAGAATTTACCTCCTATTGAAGAAATACATGGTCTTAATTTACCGCCTGTTGAAGAAACATATGATCTTAATCCATTACCTATTGAAGAAACTCATGGTCTTGATAACCCGACACAGGTAGTAAAGGTAAATTCTCTCTATAGATATGATAAAGCTGAAATCCCATTTACTAAGTTTGCTAGCCCATGCTTAGATGAGTTTGATAAATTTATGGTTAAGCAAGAAGACTTGAATGCTTATTTTGGTAGACAATTGAAATACAATTCAAATATGCTTGAACACTTGGGTCATTATATGGCTAATGTTAAAGGTGAACTTAAACTTATTAGTAAACATGCTTCTATGGTTACCACTCAAGTAGAACAAGTACTTAAGGCTCAAAATGATTTGCTCAATGAATTGAATAGTAAGAATAATGATAATGTTGTTAGAGTTATGACTAGAGGTGGTAAAATGACTCAGGAACCTTTGTATCCTGAAGGCCATCTTAAGAGAATTGAGCAAGATTCTTAGAGAAATAATATAGATGCACCTAGTCCTTCTAAAAGAAAGAAAAAGAAAAATGATAGGACTTTGCATGCTTCTAGTGAACATGTTGTTGAAACACCTGAGAATCCAAATGATATCTCTATTTCTGATGCTGAAACAAAATCTGGTAATGAACCTGAAACTAGTGATAATGTCAATGATAATGTCCATGATGATGCTCAACCTAGTAATGATAATGATATA
Source organism: Triticum dicoccoides (assembly GCF_002162155.2). Taxonomy (NCBI): domain Eukaryota; kingdom Viridiplantae; phylum Streptophyta; class Magnoliopsida; order Poales; family Poaceae; genus Triticum; species Triticum dicoccoides. The sequence continues at coordinate 275,951,254 of NC_041386.1, read as the reverse complement.
GAAATTGAACCTGTTGTTGATCTTGATAACCCACAATCAAAGAATCAACATTATGATAAGAAAGACTTTGTTGCTAGGAAACACGGTAAAGAAAGAGAACCATGGGTTCAGAAACCTATGCCTTTTCCTCCCAAACCATCCAAGAAAAAGGATGATGAGGATTTTGAGCGCTTTGTTGAAATGATTAGACATATCTTTTTGCGTATGAGATTAACTGATATGCTTAAAATGAATCCTTATGCTAAGTACATCAAAGATATTGTTACAAATAAGAGAAAGATACCGGAAGCTGAAATTCCCACCATGATTGCTAATTATACTTTTAAAGGTGGAATACCTAAGAAACTAGGAGATCTAGGAGTACCCACTATACCATGCTCCATTAAAAGAAACTATATTAAAACTGCTTTATGTGATCTTGGAGCCGGTGTTAGTGTTATGCCGCTCTCTTTATATCGTAGACTTGATTTGAATAAGTTGACACCTACTGAAATATCTTTGCAAATGGCTGATAAATCAACTGCTATACCTGTCGGTATTTGTGAGGATGTGCCTGTTGTAGTTGCAAACATTACTATTTTAACGGACTTTGTTATTCTTGATATTCCCGAGGACGATAGTATGTCTACTATTCTTGGAAGACCCTTTTTGAATACTGTAGGGGCTGTTATTGATTGCACTAAAGGCAATGTCACTTTTCATGTTAATGGTAATGAGCATATGGTACACTTTCCGAGGAAACAACCTCAAGTTCATAGTATCAACTCTATTGGAAAAATTCCGTCGATTATATTTGGAGGTTTTGAATTTCCTCTTCCTACTGTCAAGAAGAAATATAATATTCTTATTATTGGGGATGTGCATATCCCCATTGAGGTAACATAGTGTTATTCGAAATTTCTCTGGTTCCATGTTATTCAGAATGAGTTCGTTAACAAGACTTGATCAACCTTGTTAGTGGATTCCTTTTGATGAGCATGAGATGGATGAAACTAGAAGGCACAACCTTCTGTACCCTCCTTTTACTTTCTGTTATTTATATAAAATAAAATAAAAATAGTGTTTTTTGTCTGTGATCTGATTATCCGTGCAATATAAAAATACCCCGAAAATAGAAGTTCTCCAAATGCACTGAAATTTAAATATGATTTTTTCTAGAATATTTGAGAATATTTGGCACTAAGAACACAGCAGGAGGAGCTCGCACTTGGCCACGAGGGTCAGGGGCGCGCCCTACCCCTGGGCGCGCACCCTGCCTCGTGGGCCCATGGTGGCCCTCCTCCACTTATCCTTGCACCCACACACTCATTCTTCCTCCCGCAAACACGAATATCCAGTTCATACCCGAGTCCAAGCTCATTTTGCTGCCATTTTCAATCTCCTTGCTCAAAGCACCTCTCACAAAACTGCTTGGGGAGATTGTTCCTTGCTATGTGTGACTCCTCCATTGGTCCAACTAGTTTTTGTTCTAGTGCTTTATTCATTGCAAATTTATGCTGCCTAGGTGACCCTGTTCTTGATCTTGCATGTCAAATTTATATGGTCAAAAGTAGTTTTGATGCATGATATAGGCTCTAGGCACTTGTAGGAGTAGTTGCTATCAATTTTGTTGAGTTTGGTTTACTTTTATTTTGAAGTTACTAAAAATTTCATAATTTTTCAGAAAATAATGAAGAGACTTTTGAGGGGCTCATCGAGCCGAAGCTCGAAGGAAAAGGCACAGAAGCCCAAATATAATCTGCCTCGCACCACGGAGGTTCGGTCGTGTGAATGGCCTTCCGATGATTTCTTGAGAGCAGCCAGGATTTATGAAGATTTTTATGAATTGGCTGAGAATGCAGGCCTCACCGCTTTCCTCCACGACCAATGCGACTAGTATCTCTTACTCACAAATATCTTTGTGCAAAACTTTCATTTCCATTCTAGGAGCTCACCACCTATGGTGGAGTTTTATTTATATGATGAGCATAAGGAGATGTCACTTTATGATTTTTGTTGGGTTTGTTTGGTCCCTTTAGAGGGCACGACAGAGAAACCACATCGCAGTGATGTGGATGGGTTTATTGATACCATCATTGTAGGGGAAACGAGGAAGGTTTCCAATGCATGAATCACTAGCATACATTTTCCTGTTTTACACTATTTTGCAATATTTGCTAGCCGTTGCTTAATTGTTCATGGAAACTGTGGAACCTTAGTGTTCTTGATATTATTATTTTGTTCCACGGTTTATTCAGTGATAACTTTGTTAGTATGGGCGGTATTATTGCTAAACGGTTAAGTCTGAACCGTACAAAGGGCCCCATCTTTGGAGGCATCTATGCTTCACGCCTAGCTGCACATTTTAACATACCTATTAGGCATTATGAGAAGGAAGAAAAATTGCTGCCTCGTGTTTATTTAGATTATAAGAGTATGGTAGCACACCATTTTATTGTTAAGAATAGGGAAGGGGAGCTTAAATACAAATTGTTCTTTGATAAACATCATCCTGAGACTATTACCCTGCCTGCTCCTTCCTTTTTTGATTTATCTGCAGGCCAGTACCTTGTTCCGTTAGAGGCTATTCACGCCTATCAGAACCCTACATCAGCCATAGAGCCAGAGCCGGAACCACAAATTGATCCTCCACGACAGTCTAATTACCATTGGGATCCGGAAATGATTGCCAACCAGTGGCAGTTAGAGTCTTCCTCTTCGCAGTACGACCCCAACTATTACTATGGATATCAGCCAGGCCAACCGTGGCCATAGACCAACTTAGGCCAAAAGCCTAAGCTCATTATATTCATGTTCACACAATCATTGCTAGATGTCGGTGCTCATACTTTTTCATTGTATCATCCATGCTAGTTTATTTCCTTTTTATGCTCTCTTCTTGTGTGTTTTATAAACCTTAAGAAAAACAAAAAAATTAGTTGTAGCTTTCAATTAAGTTTACTTTCCATGCTTGTAGTAGTAATTAAAAAGAAAACCCAAAAAGATTTCCTGTTCTTCTTTTGCTTGTTGGGAGCTTTCCCGCGTAAATAGTTTTATTTGTTTTCTTTTCTTTGGGGGTCGATAGGAGAAGATCATAATTGAATTGTTGAAGTGGCTCTTATATGCATTATTGTTAATCTGACAAAAGAGCCCGTATTGCCTTGTCTTCTCCTGTTTATTGAATGCTTGCAGATTCCAGCTTAGTCCAATGCACGTGCACTATTATAATTATTCACATTGTTCGGTCGTGCAAGTGAAAGGCAATTATGACGATATATGATGGACTGACTGAGATGAGAAAAGCTGGTATGAACTCGACCTGTTTTGTTTTTGTAAATATGATTAGTTCATCGTTCCTGATTCAGCATATTATGAATAAACATGTTTGCAATGACAACTAGAGATCATAGTTTCTTGTGTCATGCTTGATTAGCTAGGAGCTTATAATGATTTACCTTGCGTGCCAACATGCTATTAAAATGGTTGTGATGTGGTATGATAGGGTGGTATCCTCCTATGAATGATTTAAGTGACTTGACTTGGCGCATGTTCACGCATGTAGTTGAAACAAAATCAACATAGCCTTCATGATATTTATGTTCATGGTGGATTATATCCTACTCATGCTTGCATTCAGTGTTGATTATCTTTAATGCATGTTCATGACTGTTGTCGCTCTCTAGCTAGTCGCTTCCCAGTCTTTTGCTAGCCTTCACCTGTACTAAGCAGGAATACTGCTTGTGCATCCAACTCCATAAACCCCAAAGTTAATCCATATGAGTCCACCATACCTACCTATATATGGTATCTACCTGCCGTTCCAAGTAAATTTGTATGTGCCAAACTCTAAACCTTCAAATAAATATCCTGTTTTGTATGCTCGAATAGCTCATGTATCAACTAGGGATGTCCGTATCTTCCATGTTAGGCGGGTTATTCTCAAGAGGAGTGGACTCGCTCCTCACTCACGAGAAAGTGGCTGGTCACCGGGATGCCCAGTCCCATGCTTTATGCAAATGAAATCAAAATAATTGCAAACAAAACTCCCCCTGGGACTCTTGTTAGTTGGAGGCACTCGTTGTTTCGAGCAAGTCATGGATTGATGCGTGTTGGTGGAGGGGGAGTATAAACTTTACCATTCTGTTTGGGAACCGCCTATAATGTGTGTAGCATGGAAGATATTGCCATCTCTTGGTTGTTATGTTGACAATGAAAGTATACCGCTCAAAATATTATTCATCTCTATTTCAAAACCGAGCTCTGGCACCTCTGCAAATCCCTGCTTCCCTCTGCGAAGGGCCTATCTATTTACTTTCACGTTGAGTCATCATCTTCTTATTAAAAAGCACCAGTTGGAGAGCACCGCTGTCATTTGCATTCATTACTGTTAGTTTACATTGAGTATGACTTGACTGGATCTCTTTTACCATGAATTACAATGTCTAGTCAGTCCTTGATCTTTAAAGGTGCTCTGCATTTATGTTTTGCGGTCTCAGAAAGGGCTAGCGAGATACCGTCTTGTTATATCATATTATGATTGTTTTGAGAAAGTGTTGTCATCCGAGATTTATTATTATTGCTCGCTAGTTGATTATGCCATTGATATGAGTAAACTTGAGACCTAAGCATTATTGTGAATGTGTTTAGTCATAATCTTTGCTGAAAACTTGAATGCTGGATTTACATATTTACAACAACAAGAGCAAACAGAGTTTGTAAAAGTTTTTCTTTATCACTTTCAGTTTATCAACTGAATTGCTTGAGGACAAGCAAAGGTTTAATCTTGGGGGAGTTGATACGTCTCCGTCGTATCTACTTTTCCAAACACTTTTGCCCTTGTTTTGGACTCTAACTTGCATGATTTGAATGGAACTAACCCGGACTGACGTTGTTTTCAGCAGAATTGCTATGGTGTTATTTATGTGCAGAAACAAAAGTTCTCAGAATGACCTGAAACTTCACGGAATATCTATTCGGAAATAATAAAAAAATCCTTGCAAAAGATGAAGACCAGGGGGGCCACCACCTGTCCACGAGGGTGGGGGGCGCGCCTGCCCCCCTAGGGCGCGCCCCCTACCTCGTGGGCCCCCTGGAGCTCCTCCGACCTCAACTCCAACTCTATATATTTGTTGTCGGGGAGAAAAAATATCAGAGAGAATGATTCATCGCGTTTTACGATACGGAGCCGCCGCCAAGCCCTAAAACCTCCCGTGAGGGCTGATTTGGAGTCCATTCGGGGCTCCGGAGAGGGGAATCCGTCGCCATCGTCATCATCAACCATCCTCCATCACCAATTTCATGATGCTCACCACCTTGCGTGAATAATTCTATCATAGGCTAGCTGGACGGTGATGGGTTGGATGAGATCTATCATGTAATCGAGTTAGTTTTGTTAGGGTTTGATCCCTAGTATCCACTTTGTTATGAGATTGATGTTGCTATAACTTTGCTATGCTTAATGCTTGTCACTAGGGCCCGAGTGCCATGATTTCAGATCTGAACCTATTATGTTTTCATCAATATATGATAGTTCTTGATCCTACCTTGCAAGTCTATAGTCACCTTTTATGTGTTATGATTCGTTAACCCCGAAGTGACAATAATCAGGATACTTACTGGTGATGACCGTAGTTTGAGGAGTTCATGCATTCACTATGTGTTAATGCTTTGGTCTGGTACTCTATTAAAATGAGGCCTTAATATCCCTTAGTTTCAATTAGGACCCCGCTGCCACAGGAGGATAGGACAAAATATGTCATGCAAGTTCTTTTCCATAAGCACGTATGACTATATTCGGAATACATGCCTACATTACATTGATGAACTGGAGCTAGTTCTGTGTCACCCTAGGTTATGATTGTTACATGATGAACTGCATCCGGCATAATTCTCCATCACCGATCCATTGCCTATGAGCTTTCCATATATTGTTCTTCGCTTATTTACTTTTCCGTTCATATTGCTATCATCACTACAAAATACCAAAAACATTACTTTTGCTACCGTTACCACTACTATCATATTACTTTGCTACTAAATACTTTGCTGCAGATAGTAAGTTTCCAGGTGTGGTTGAATTGACAACTCAGCTGCTAATACTTGAGAATATTCTTTGGCTCCCCTTGTGTCGAATCAATAAATTTGGGTTTTATACTCTACCCTCGAAAACTGTTGCGATCCCCTATACTTGTGGGCTATCAGTCCACGCGGAACTACTAGCAGACTGAAGTTTGTCTGCAAACATAAATTAAGCAAAGGTGAGTACAAATGTACCCAACAAGACTTACATCAGAACTAGCTACATATGCATTAGTATCAACAAAGGGGGTGGTGGAGTTTAATTGCAGCAAGCTAGCTTTGACTCGGTGCTATCCTAAACTACGACTGCAAGTAACTCTTTTGAGCTGGCACACACAAATCCACATATTTTCACCAATCAATACACCACTATGGATCTGCTCCCGTCTCCCTATGAGAATGCCATCCATAGCACTCACGCTTATCTTGCGCATTTTAGAGTATCCACTTTCACTTGTCTATGAACTGTATAGGCAACCCAGAAGTCCTTTACCGCAGATACAGCTATTCGACTAGATGATGTTAACCCTGCGGGGGTGTACTTCTTCACACACACTCTCACCACTTATCGCTGTTTACATGACATGTACTCGGCAACCTTCAACCGGAAGCCCAGCGAGGGTGTCGGCCATGACCTGACTAACCACAAAAGTCCCTAGTCCAGGTTTATCGCCTATTGAGGTTCCATCCGCATGGAGTCCGGCCGAGGTTTCCACATACGGCCCAGAATGATGTGTACAGGGTTCCCGGGTCACCAAACGGGCGACTCGGTACACCGGGCCTCGTGCCTACTGCATCACAGCCCACCCCTCGAGTCAGCGCTGCGCACGGCCTCCATGTAATGCCCACGATGCGGCTATATCTCCCACGTGTCAGAGAACGACTTAGAGGCATAACCGCATTGTAAGCAATGTCGCAAGAGGGGTAATCTTTACACATCCCATGTACGGAATAAGGAAAGAGGTACATAGTTGGCTTACAATCGCCACGTCACACAATACATAAATATATCATTACAATCATCCAGATATAATCAAGGTCCGACTACGGAACCAAAATAAAGACAACCCCAAATGCATAATGTCCCCGATCGCCCCAACTAGGCTCCACTACTGATCGTCTGGAAAGGAAACGTAGTATCGTCCTGAGTCCTCATCGAGTCATGTGGGGAAAAGTGCGCAAACCTCTGCAGAGTGTATAAACTAATCATGATTAGCCGTGTCCTCGGTTATGGACATCTTGAGTATCTAGTTCTTGGATTATCCTGTTGATCTCATCACGTTACTTTAAATGAATATTGTTGGGTTTAATGATGTTACTTAATTGGGATTGAGAATGCTGTCAACCATTCTCGATGTTCAACAACCACCATGATAGTTAAATAAATTTATTCCTTTGTAGTAGGGAAAAATTGGCTTTTCGCCAAAACCTTATAACCATAGAGCTTTTCCACCAGCCATATATGCATATAGTGATAGCCATTGTTCATCATTTTCTCTATGGTGTGAATTTGCCAGTACATTCAATGTACTGACCCGTTTCGGGCTGCAACGTCTCATGTTGCAGGATTATCTTACGACGAGTAAGTGATACGTTAGGGTTACGATTTCTACACTCAACTTTGTCGTTGGTGTTGATGGGAATCCACAACCTTGTTGCTTCCGCTATATGGATTGAGGTAATAGTATTTACGTTACTTTATACATGTGATTTACCTCTGTTATAAATCCTTCGAGTACTGTGTGTGTCAGCATACCGATCCAGGGATGACACTTAAGCACAGAGACTTGATCCATTCGGGTCAGGTCGCTACAGTGCTCTAGGTTGGACCAACACTCAGAGGAGCACTGGCCAGGGGGTTAAAATAAAGATGAACCTTGAGTCCGCGAAACCCAAGGGAAATAGGCTAGGTGGCAAATGGTAAAACCAAGGTTGGGCCTTGCTGGAGGAGTTTTATTCAAGGCGAACAGTCAAGGGGTTCCCATTATAACCCAACCGTGTAAGGAACGCAAAATCAAGGAACATAACACCGGTATGACGGAAACTAGGGTGGCAAGAGTGGAACAAAACACCAGGCATAAGGCCGAGCCTTCCACCCTTTACCAAGTATAGATGCATTAAAGTAGACAAAATATAATAGTGATATCCCAACAATAAACATGTTCCAACACGGAACAAACTCCAATCTTCACATGCAACTAGCAACGCTATAAGAGGGGCTGAGCAAAGCGGTAACATAGCCAAACAACAGTTTGCTAGGACAAGGTGGGTTAGTGGTTTGACATGGCAATATGGGAGGCATGATGAAGCATGTGGTAGGTATCGTAGCATAGGCATAGCAATAGAGCGAGCATCTAGCAAGGAAAGATAAAAGTGATTTCGAGGGTATGGTCATCTTGCCTGCAAAGTTCTCCGAGTTGACGTTAGCTTGATCCTCGTAAGCGTACTCAACGGGTTCCTCAATCACGTACTCGTCTCCCGGCTCTACCCAAAGCAAGAACACAAGAAAAGGGGAACACAATCAACCATGTTGCAATGCGCAAGCAACATGATGCAAAACATGGCATGATATGCGGGATGTGATATGCAATGCATATGCATGTTTCGGAAAGGAAAGATTGACCCAGGCCTCAACTTAGAAAACGAAGAGTGCCGCTGGAAAGATGAGTTGATTTCGGTCGAAATCAATATAAAGATCACCGGAATCGGAAGCACGGTTTGCAAATGGCAAGCAAAACAATAATGGCACAAAGCTGCGATTAACAGCACGAGGCCATCTAAGTGCATCAAGAACAACAAGCTACTGCACTCTAACATAGCAACAAAGCACATGTCAGTGATCCACTCAAGATTCTTGACAAACTATGAACACTGAGCTACGGCTAATTCACTCAATAGCAGGTTCAAACAAGCATGGCAAAAGTGCAAAAGATATCAGGTTCCTGACATGGTGAAATAAGCAACATGACTGGAATTAACATCAGGAAGCAATGTTCAGAGAAAGATAACAACATGCTACAGGAACATATCATGGCAAAGCAAGGCATGGCATGAAACTACACAAAGAATATCACAAAAGTCCCTTACTGACCATAAGCCAAAAGGAATCAGAAAATACAATGGCAACCATGTAAACATAGCAAGTTTCGTTAACAGATTCAGACTTAGCAGAAAACTGAAACATGGAAAAACTGATTTACATAGGCATGTTTGCGAGCTCGATGCACTCACCACAAGGCATTGCATGACAAACTAAGCATACACCCAGCAAGTAGACATGATGAATAAGCTAACCATCACAAGAACACACTCATAGCATGCACGGATAAACTATAACAACCTCGGCAAAATTGCTTAACATGTAAACAATCTGCCAGGAACATTTTATAGAAAAAGTAGAGCAAGCTTGAGTCATGCTAGGGCACTCCATAATTGCAAACAAAGACATGGATGGATAGAGCATAACAATATGTCAAAATCACCCTTACTGAACATGCTCAAAAGAGGCATGGATCACCCTGTAGCAACAAGAATACACGGCATAAAAATATTATCAGGGAGAAGACTTAGAAGATTTCTAAGTCC
>NC_041386.1:275932753-275941248 GCF_002162155.2 Triticum dicoccoides | reverse complement strand
GGCGGCGGAGGCGGCGATCGCTGGTGTGCTGGTGGCGGACGGCGAGCTGGCGCGCGGCAGCCGAAGGCGGGTGGCGCGGCGGGCAGCGAAGGCGGCGTGGGAGGTGCGGGCGGCGGGGAGGCGACTGGGCGGCGTGGATGGGCCTCATGGGCCCGATTCAGGCTGCCCGGGCTGGCGGTGGGCCACGTGGCGGCTCGGGATTCGTCGGGCAGCGGCGATCGGACGTGTCCGGCCCGAAGCGGACACGTCCGGCGGCGGGAGGTGGAAGGAGACTAGGTCTAGGGTTGAAATGATCTGGAATTTTTGGTGGAGGTGCCTTTTTATACATATGAGGAGCAAGGAGTCTCCAAATTGAGCACGGTTTGCGGCCACACGATTGTGATCCAACGACCGAGATGATGGAGGGGGTTTTGGTGGGTTTTGGGCCACATTGGAGAGGTGTTGGGCTGCAACACACATGAGGCCTTTATGGTTCCTCGATTAACCGTTGGAATATCGAACGAAGTCCAAATGGTACGAAACTTGACAGGCGGTCTACCGGTAGTAAAAAAAGGCCGCTTGGCAAGTCTCGGTCCAATCCGAAAACGTTTAACACCCACACACGAAAAGAGGTAAAAGGGGACAACGAAGGACATAGGAGCGCCGGAATGCAAAATGGACAACGGGGAAAATGCTCGGATGCATGAGACGAACACGTATGCAAATGCGATGCACATGATGACATGATATGAGATGCATGACAAAGACAAAAGCAACACGAAGACAAAAACCCGACAACGAGGAAATATCATAACTTAGTGCCAGAAATGGCAAGAGTTGGAATACAAATATGGCAGGTTACATATGGGGCGTTACAACCAAGGTTGTCAGAATCGCGATTTCGAATCGGATCGGAGCTTTGATGGTAGAATCATAAATCGTAGAATCTTCACTACCAGGATCGTAGTAACGTAGATTTTATGAACTAAAAGCGTAGAATCAGATGGGTAAGTTTGGATCGTAAAGTCGTAGAATCGTATAACAGAATCGCGATTCTAACAACCTTGGTTACAACACTCCACCACTACGAAAGGATCTCGTCCCGAGATCTAGGACTGGAAAAACTACGGGTACTCAGAACGAAGGTGGTCCTCGCGTTCCCAGGTGGCTTCATGGTCGGAATGGTGTGACCACTTCACTTTCAGGAATTTGATAGACTTGTTGTGAGTCTTACGCTCAGTTTCTTCAAGAATAGCAACAGGATGCTCATGATAAGACATGTCTTCTTGGAGATCATTCTCTTCAAAGTTGATGGTGCGGTCAGGAGTCTTGAAACACTTGCGAAGCTGAGACACGTGAAACACGTCGTGCACATTTGCAAAGTTGGATGGAAGCTCAACTTGATAGGCGAGATCGCCTCTTTTGCCAATGATCTTGAAAGGACCCACGTATCTAGGGGCAAGCTTCCCTTTGATACAGAAGCAACGAGTACCTTTCATTGGAGAGACGCGGAGGTAGACATGGTCTCCGATCTCGAAAGCCAAGTCAAGATGCTTGCTATCATAGTAACTCTTCTGGCGCGATTGCGCGGCTTTGAGATTTTCACGAATGACTTTGCACATTTCTTCAGCCTCTGTGATCAAGTCATTGCCAAGAAGTTGGCGTTCACCAGTCTCTGACCAATTAAGAGGAGTGCGACACTTTCTACCATAGAGAATATCGAATGGGGCCTTGCCCGAACTCGCTTGTAAGCTGTTGTTGTAGGAGAACTCAGCATATGGAAGACAATCTTCCCACTTCATACCAAAAGAAATGACGCATGCCCTGAGCATATCTTCAAGAATTTGATTTACTCGCTCGACTTGGCCACTAGTTTGAGGATGAAAGGTTGTGCTGAACCGAATGCTAGTTCCCATAGCCTTCTGGAAGGAATCCCAGAACTTAGAAGTGAAGATGCTTCCACGATCTGAAGATATCAACTGCGAAATGCCGTGCAAGGAGACAATCCTAGAGGTATATAGCTCTGCCAACTGAACTGCTGTGATAGATTCTTTGATAGGAAGAAAATGAGCCACTTTAGTGAGCTTGTCGATGACAACGAAGATAGCATCATTGCCACGCTTGGACTTGGGAAATCCAGTCACGAAGTCCATCTCAATATGGTCAAACTTCCATTCTGGAATAGCAAGAGGTTGGAGGAGACCAACTGGCCGTTATTGTTTTGCTTTCACTCTTCTGCAGACATCGCATTCATTCACGAACTGATCAATCTCGCGTTCCATTCGAGTCCACCATTACGACTGCTTGAGGTCATGGTACATCTTTGTACTTCTAGGGTGAATAGATAGGAGTAAATTGTGCGCCTCATTCATAATAACTTTACGAAGGTCACCCTTAGGAACAACAATTCGATCCTCGAAGAATAGAGTATCCTTATCATCAAGGTGATAGCACTTGTGCTTGGGTTGGCTCTTGGTGATCCCAATCTTCACCTTCTTCACCATGGCATCAAGAAGTTGAGCCTCATGAATCTAATCTTCCAAAGTAGGAGAGACTTGGAGGTTGGCAAGGAATCCTTGAGGAACAACTTGAAGATTATGTTTGCGGAAAGCTTCACAAAGCTCTGGTTGGTAAGGCTTGAGAATCAAATTGTTGCAGTAAGCCTTCCTACTCAATGCGTCAGCAATAACATTGGCCTTGCCTGGAGTATATTCAATACTCGGATTATACTCTTGAATCATTTCGACCCAATGAGTCTGCCTGAGGTTGAGGTTTGGCTGAGTGAAGATGTACTTGAGGCTCTTATGATCAGTGAAGATGTCCACTTTTCTTCCCAAAAAGAGATGTCTTCATGTTAAAAGAGCATGGACAACTACCGCCAACTCAAGGTCATGAGTGGGGTAGTTCTTTTCGTTGGGCTTCAACTGGCAAGAGGTATAGGCCACAACTTTCTTCTCTTGCATCAACACTGCACCGAGACCTTGAAGGGAAGCATCACAGAAAACCTCGAATGGTTTGGATTCATCAGGAGGAGTCAGAACTGGAGCAGTGACTAACTTCTCTTTGAGGGTGTTGAAAGCGATGTCACATTCAGGCGACCACACATACTTCACATGCTTCTGGAGAAGGTTGGAAAGAGGCTTCGCGATCTTAGAGAAGTTCTCAACGAACCTTCGACAATAGCTTGTGAGCCCCAGGAAGCTGCGGAGTTGCTTCACATTCTGAGGCGGTTCCCAATTCACAATTGCAGACAACTTCTCAGGATTCACAGCTATGCCCTTGGCGGAGATGATATGCCCAAGGTATAGAACCTTATCGAGCCAAAACTCGCACTTTGAAAACTTCGCATAGAACTAATGTTCCCTGAGTTTGTCTAGCACCAATCTCAAGTGCTTGGCATGATCCTCCTTGTTCTTGGAAAAGACCAAAATGTCATCGAGATAGACCAAGACGAAGTAATTTGTGTAGGGGTTGAAGATGAAGTTCATCATGCGAGAGAATGTTGGAGGAGCGTTGACAAGGCCGAAAGACATGACAGTGTATTCATATGAACCATAGCTTGTTCTGAATGTTGTCTTGGGGATATCTTCTTCATGAATGTGAATCTGGTGATAGCCCATACGGAGGTCAAGCTTGGAGAATACTTGAGCACCTTTGAGTTATTCGAAAAGCTCATTGATGTTGGGAAGTGGGTACTTGTTCTTTAGGGTCTTCTTGTTCAATGGACGGTAGTCGACACAAAGTCGGTCTGTTCCATCCTTCTTCTTGACAAAAAGAACACCACAACCCCATGGAGAAGAACTTGGTCGGATGAGACCCATACGCTCTTGAATATAGAGTTGTTTCTTCAGCTCCTTCAACTCTTCAGGTCGAAGCTTGTAAGGACGTTTGCAAACAGGTTCCGTGCCAGGCTCAAGATCGATGACGAATTCAACTGGCCGGTGAGGAGGCATTCCTGGAAGCTCTTCTGGAAAGACGTCTTGATATTCACAAACGACTGGAATCTGAGAGATGGCATCCAACTCGCCCTTCTCATTGAGAGAAAACAGTCAAATGGTATCATCACGAGAGGCAAAGACGATTACATCCTCAGACGAATGTGTCAATTGAATCTGCCTGGCAGCACAATCAAGCTGAGCCTTGTGCTTAGAAAGCCAGTCCATTCCGAGAATAAGATCAATATCCGAGTCACCAAGGACCATTGGAGAAGACAGAAACTTATAGTCGCCCATCGTGATAGTAACATCCGGGACCATCGTGGTAGCCCTCATAGACTTGGCCGGAGAAACCACTCCCATAGGTTTACCCAACATTTCTGAAACAAAGTCATGCTTTGAAACAAATGATGTTGACATGAAACAATGCGATGCACCAGTATCAAAAAGGACTTTTGCAGGAGTAGAGTTAACTAGAAAGTTACCCATGATAACTTCTGACGAGTCCTCTACCTGAGTTGCGTTCATCATGTTGACCTTTGCAAACTTGGGATTATGCTTGACCACTGTGGTGCTAGCAGATCTCAAAGGAGGAGGAGGAGGAAGACGCCTCTGGTTGAAGCATTTGTTGGCATAGTGACCTTCTGCTGACACTTGTTGCACGTGACCTCTGAAAGCGGACGGTGATACAGAGCACTTGATCTTGGAGCATGAGATGAAGTCTTGTTCTGAAAGCCTGGGTTGGGTGGGTGGGAAGATCCATTGCCACCTTTGCTCTTCTACTGATAAGGCTGATGGAACGGAGGAGGAGGTAACCAATACTTTTGCTGCTTAGTTGCCAGTTGAGTTAAGGAAGAAGGAGTTGCATCCCTAGCTCATTTCTTGTAAGCATCGCACTTGAGATGAGCAGTTTCTTGCTTCAGTGTCATGTTGTAGAACTCATCGTACTTCTTCGGCTCAAAAAGCACGAGAACTAGTTGTAGATCTTCTCTGAGGCCACCTCTGAACTAATAAATCATGCTCTTCTCGTCAGGGACGTCTTGCTTAGTGAAACGAGCGAGCTTCTGAAACATGATGTTATACTGGTAAACAGACAACCTGCCTTGCTTCAGAGTGCAGAACTCCTCACGCTTGCTCTCAACAACACTCTGAGGAATGTGGTGAGCTTTGAAGTCTTGGCGGAATTCATCCCAGGTAATCACACGACCTCCTCTGGAATCTTTGTATTGCTGATACCACTCTGCAGCTTGGTCTTTGAGTTGGAACGAAGCAAACTTGACAAAGTCCTCGGGCCTGACGTTGCTGCACTCAAAATGTTTGCAGATATCCACGAGCCAATCATCAGCGTCTGTTGCCTCGACACAGTTACTAAAGGTCTTTGGCTGGTTTGCGAGGAACTGGTTGAGTGTAGCAAACTGATTCTGATTGTTTCCATGGCCTTGATTTCCTTGGTTACGCTCTTGCAAGAGTTGCATGATCAGCTGCGTGTTGGCGTTGGTAGCGGCCATCACAGCTTGCCATGCCTCCAGAGGTGGAGGTGGTGGCGGCGGTTCAGGACTCTGATGCGTTGGAGGAGCCATCCTAAAGAGGGTGACATCCATTAGCATCTTGAAAGACGTATATTCAAGCTGAATCAAATGGACCGAAAATTGCAACACATAGCCTTAACATTCGAACAAGAATGAATGAATGCATTCCAAATTAAATGGTCACACTTCCATAAATTGAGAAGCCACTTAGATAGAGGTAGATGAATAAAACAACAAGGTACAGACATGAACAAATACTTGGTAAGGATTACCCAATCACAAACCAAATATCCGCGGAAGAAATACTAGAGCTACATGAATTCCCAGCTATGAAACTCCCGAAATTTCCCCGGTTATGCAATCAGGTGTTGGGGATACTGGGGAAGCATAATATCTCACCCAAAGCTAGCAAATCCTACATCTAGCTGTATCCATCCTTCAACACATAACCAAGAAACCTTCGGAAATCATTTACCTCAACCTTCGAAAAGCATCCGTTATACGAGTTATGGCAATACTCCTGAACTCCCGCCCCAGTACTAGGTGGCGTCGAGGTTATCTCACCAACAACTACATAAAAGAGATTTTCTATGTCGGCGAAACTCAGGTATTCCAGAACTGCAACGATAAAATTGTGACGACAACACCTCGGAGCTCAACTCCCCGGGACACTGCCTCAACCCCTAAATGTCAGGAGGCACCAAGAACAATGTTCTTGTCACAAAGCCATCGAAATGATTCCAAGATACCCGCGTGATCCTAAAAAAATTAGTGAAATTTGAGAAGAGAAGAGTCAAAACTCTATGTCAGGATGCCTCACCAGAGCGATAAAGGAACTAGGGAGTAAAAAGAATCCAACTCTCCGATATATATAATCCTAAAAGACTCAAAACATTTTTCTAGACTCAACAATGCCAACGATTCGATCAAGCAGGGGGATCCTAAGTCGGGGAAGGCTCTGATACCAACTTGTAATGCCCACAATGCGGCTATATCTCCCACGTGTTGGAGCACGACTTAGAGGCATAACCGCATTGTAAGCAATGTTGCAAGAGGGGTAATCTTTACACATCCCATGTACTGAATAAGGAAAGAGCTACATAGTTGGCTTACAATTGCCACGTCACACAATACATAAATATATCATTACAATCAACTAGATACAATCAAGGTCTGACTACGGAACCAAAATAAAGACAACCCCAGATGCATAATGTCCCCGATCGCCCCAACTGGGCTCCACTACTGATCGTCTGGAAAGTAAATGTAGTATCGTCCTGAGTCCTCATCGAACTCCCACTTGAGCTCAGTCGTATCTCCTGGAGCGGTATCATCAGTCCCTCCACCTGGTTTTGAAGTAATCTGTGAGTCACGGGGACTCAGCAATCTCACACCCTCACGATCAAGACTATTTAAGCTTATAGGTAGGGAAAAGGTATGAGGTGGAACTGCAGCAAGCACTAGCATATATGGTGGCTAACATACGCAAATGAGAGCGAGAAGAGAAAGGCAAGGCACGGTCGAGTATCTATGATCAAGAAGTGATCCTAGAACAACCTACGTTCAAGCATAACCCGAGAACGTGTTCTCTTCCCGGACTCCGCCGAAAAGAGACCATCACGGCTACACACGCTGTTGATCCATTTTAATTAAGTTAAGTGTTAGGTTTTCTACAACCGGACATTAACAAATTCCCATCTTCCCATAACCGCGAGCACGACTTTCAAAAGTTCAAAACCCTGCAGGGGTGTCCCAACTTAGCCCATCACAAGCTCTCATGGATAACGAAGGATATTCCTTCTCCCAAGACAACCCAATCAGACTCGGAATCCCGGTTACAAGACATCTCGACTATGGTAAAACAAGTCCAGCAAGACCACCCGTTGTGCCGACAAATCCCGATAGGAGCTGCACATATCTCGTTCTCATGGCACACCGGATAAGCTAAGCGTACGGGAGCCAACGTAACCCAAGTTGCCAAGGGACGGCCCCGCACGGTGCTTGTAACATCCCAAAATTCTAAATTTTGGAATGTTATAATAAATAGATAGATTTGATTGATTGTTTGATTGATTGACTGAAAGTGAGTGAATTCGAAACTCTTTGAAAGTTAAATGAGAGGGAATAAAAGGACTTTCCCAAACATTCATATTTGCTTTTATGATCTCCATGAATTCAAATTCTTTTCAACACAAAACCCTTGAGAGAAGATGACATGACTTCTTCCATTTAAAATGAAAAGGGTGTTTGAAAAATATTTGAATTCCATTGGGAAATATTTTCCACTTCAGAAACTTTATGCAACTCAATGATTTTCACGAGAGAAGATAAAATGACTTCTTCAAATTTTGAAATATGAGTTGGGAGTTTCAAAGGATCAATTTCAAGTCCTTTTGGAATTAATTTTCAATTTGGATTTATTTGAGTTTTATTCAAATTATTATTTATTTGAGTTTTATTCAAATTATTTTTCTCCAAAAATAAACTATATGGAAATTAGGGTAACATGATTCCCTACATTAGAAAATTGGAGAAAAATTAATTTGAAATCATTTTGATATTTTTAAAATGATTTTTGTTGGATTTTAATAGACTAGTAGCACTCTTTGAATTATTAGAGTTTGTGTGTATTTTATTTAATGCTAGGAAAATGTTCACCGTGTAGAAAATGTTTTTCTAAAAATTTTGATATATTATATGCCTATATAAAATTTTTCTTTTATTTTTGTTTTTATGATTATGTTTGTCTGGAAATGTTTTAAAAAAAAACTTTCGTCTTTCCGCCGAACTAGGCCGGCCCAGCCAACCAGCCAGGCCACGGCCCAGCCCAGCTCGCCGCCACCGCCTTCCTCCCATGGGCGACCGGGACTCCTCCCGGAGTCCGGCGCCGCCACGCCGCCGGACACCGCTGCCCCCTCGCCCAAGGCGCTCCGCCCCGCCCCAATAAATAGGCCGCCGCCGCCGCCTCTCTCTCCACGCCGCCCCGCGCTGCATCTCGCGCCGCCGCCCCCGCATCACGCCGCCCGTGCCGCCGGAGCTCGCCGCTGCTGCT
>NC_041386.1:275830866-275932362 GCF_002162155.2 Triticum dicoccoides | reverse complement strand
GTCCCCCACCGCCGCTCGCCGCTGCCCGCGCCGCCCTCCGCCGCATCAGCCGCTCACCGCCTCCCCTTGCCGCTCCCTGCACCTCGCCCTGCCTCGCCAGAGAGCCGCCGTCGCCGGAGCTGCTGCTGCCGTCAACTGCCGCCGCCGGTTTATTTTGACCGAACCGGTAAACCGCCCGGTCCGGTTATTTCTTTTAGGGTTTAGGTTTTTCTCGGTTTTATTAAAAACCCCGGTTTAGTTTTTTTTGTTAGATCTATTCTAAGAATGTTCTCTGCTTAGGACTAGTTAGCGAACGTTCATTATTTAGTTTTTCTTTTTCTATTAATATTAGCCAGGGACCCATATGTAATTAGTTTCTTCATAGTTTAGTCCCTGATCTTCAATCTATCACAACGTTTTACCTGTTTATCCAAATCCAACGAAACCAACGCCCACGTCTTCGTTATGATGTCCTCTATCCAGTAATCCAACCCAAACATGTTTTTGAAAATTTTAAAATTTTAATTAGATCAGATTTGATTTCAAACTTCTTTTGATCATATCTTTTTATCCGTAACTCCGTTTGAGTTGATTCTTTTTGCAAATCGAAGCTCTTGACCTAATCATTCTAATAAGGCCAAATTCACATAATTTTGGTACTGTTAGAAATTGTTTTATGTTGCAAGAATTATTTGCTTGGTTTTGATGTTTTCCGAATTGTCTTCTTCGTTCTTTCTGATCTTTTGAGTGATTGCTTATGTGTGGTTACTATTGCTTGCTTACGATAGATTGACCGGAGTGTGACGAGTAGAGCTATCAAGAGTTTTGAGTGTGAATCATCTTCATCAACATTGCAGGCAAGTTCACACTTTGATCATACCTTTTTCTACAACCCAGTTTTATTGCATTAGATCAATCCTCACACATTGCATGATTAGGATCAAATTAAACTGTGGGATGGGAAGTAGATGAGGTAGTACCTATCACCTGTATTATTATGAAACCTTTGGGAGTTACTTCTACGTTTGCTTATTATGCCAAGCTATGCTAGTAGACGTGGATTGGGTGAGTGATATCCATGACAGATGTGAGTTGATAATTTTAATGGTTTATCTAAGGTGGCAACTTAAACACACATCTGGGTGGATTGAGGCACCTGATGTCTATCAGGACTTGCCTGTTTTATTTTGGACCGCCACCCAGGCTCAAAGGGATCATAAGATCATTCATGCTAGAAACTTCCGTGTGCAGCCACATGCTACTATGGGCTCTGGCATAGTCGACTAAGTTGTGCGAACTCTTACGGGGTGGACTAGCAGATGTAGGGGTTGTAGGTGGTACGGTCTACCCCACATGTAAGGTGCTAGCGCTTCTGAAATACTATGTCTCGGTCATCCGTTTCTCAAACACCATGTAGTGCGAGAAAACAAACGGAGGCGATCGAGTCATGTGGGGAAAAGTGCGCAAACCTCTGCAGAGTGTATAAACTAATCATGATTAGCCGTGTCCTCGGTTATGGACATCTTGAGTATCTAGTTCTTGGATTATCCTGTTGATCTCATCATGTTACTTTAAATGAATATTGTTGGGTTTAATGATGTTACTTAATTGGGATTGAGAATGCTGTCAACCATTCTCGATGTTCAACAACCACCATGATAGTTAAATAAATTTATTCCTTTGTAGTAGGGAAAAATTGGCTTTTCGCCAAAACCTTATAACCATAGAGCTTTTCCACCAGCCATATATGCATATAGTGATAGCCATTGTTCATCATTTTCTCTATGGTGTGAATTTGCCAGTACATTCAATGTACTGACCCGTTTCGGGCTGCAACGTCTCATGTTGCAGGATTATCTTACGACGAGTAAGTGATACGTTAGGGTTACGATTTCTACACTCAACTTTGTCGTTGGTGTTGATGGGAATCCACAACCTTGTTGCTTCCGCTATATGGATTGAGGTAATAGTATTTACGTTACTTTATACATGTGATTTACCTCTGTTATAAATCCTTCGAGTACTGTGTGTGTCAGCATACCGATCCAGGGATGACACTTAAGCACAGAGACTTGATCCATTCGAGTCAGGTCGCTACAGTGCTCTAGGTTGGACCAACACTCAGAGGAGCACTGGCCAGGGGGTTAAAATAAAGATGACCCTTGAGTCCGCGAAACCCAAGGGAAATAGGCTAGGTGGCAAATGGTAAAACCAAGGTTGGGCCTTGCTGGAGGAGTTTTATTCAAGGCGAACAGTCAAGGGGTTCCCATTATAACCCAACCGTGTAAGGAACGCAAAATCAAGGAACATAACACCGGTATGACAGAAACTAGGGTGGCAAGAGTGGAACAAAACACCAGGCATAAGGCCGAGCCTTCCACCCTTTACCAAGTATAGATGCATTAAAGTAGACAAAATATAATAGTGATATCCCAACAATAAACATGTTCCAACACGGAACAAACTCCAATCTTCACATGCAACTAGCAACGCTATAAGAGGGGCTGAGCAAAGCGGTAACATAGCCAAACAACAGTTTGCTAGGACAAGGTGGGTTAGTGGTTTGACATGGCAATATGGGAGGCATGATGAAGCATGTGGTAGGTATCGTAGCATAGGCATAGCAATAGAGCGAGCATCTAGCAAGGAAAGATAAAAGTGATTTCGAGG
The DNA here is from genome assembly GCF_002162155.2 of Triticum dicoccoides. NCBI lineage: Eukaryota > Viridiplantae > Streptophyta > Magnoliopsida > Poales > Poaceae > Triticum > Triticum dicoccoides. The sequence continues at coordinate 275,929,713 of NC_041386.1, read as the reverse complement.
GTATGGTCATCTTGCCTGCAAAGTTCTCCGAGTTGACGTTAGCTTGATCCTCGTAAGCGTACTCAACGGGTTCCTCAATCACGTACTCGTCTCCCGGCTCTACCCAAAGCAAGAACACAAGAAAAGGGGAACACAATCAACCATGTTGCAATGCGCAAGCAACATGATGCAAAACATGGCATGATATGCGGGATGTGATATGCAATGCATATGCATGTTTCGGAAAGGAAAGATTGACCCAGGCCTCAACTTAGAAAACGAAGAGTGCCGCTGGAAAGATGAGTTGATTTCGGTCGAAATCAATATAAAGATCACCGGAATCGGAAGCACGGTTTGCAAATGGCAAGCAAAACAATAATGGCACAAAGCTGCGATTAACAGCACGAGGCCATCTAAGTGCATCAAGAACAACAAGCTACTGCACTCTAACATAGCAACAAAGCACATGTCAGTGATCCACTCAAGATGCTTGACAAACTATGAACACTGAGCTACGGCTAATTCACTCAATAGCAGGTTCAAACAAGCATGGCAAAAGTGCAAAAGATATCAGGTTCCTGACATGGTGAAATAAGCAACATGACTGGAATTAACATCAGGAAGCAATGTTCAGAGAAAGATAACAACATGCTACAGGAACATATCATGGCAAAGCAAGGCATGGCATGAAACTACACAAAGAATATCACAAAAGTCCCTTACTGACCATAAGCCAAAAGGAATCAGAAAATACAATGGCAACCATGTAAACATAGCAAGTTTCGTTAACAGATTCAGACTTAGCAGAAAACTGAAACATGGAAAAACTGATTTACATAGGCATGTTTGCGAGCTCGATGCACTCACCACAAGGCATTGCATGACAAACTAAGCATACACCCAGCAAGTAGACATGATGAATAAGCTAACCATCACAAGAACACACTCATAGCATGCACGGATAAACTATAACAACCTCGGCAAAATTGCTTAACATGTAAACAATCTGCCAGGAACATTTTATAGAAAAAGTAGAGCAAGCTTGAGTCATGCTAGGGCACTCCATAATTGCAAACAAAGACATGGATGGATAGAGCATAACAATATGTCAAAATCACCCTTACTGAACATGCTCAAAAGAGGCATGGATCACCCTGTAGCAACAAGAATACACGGCATAAAAATATTATCAGGGAGAAGACTTAGAAGATTTCTAAGTCCCTGAAATCAGCAACATTACGAGAGCTACTTTGCATGCTTGTGCTAGTCACCACATTGATCACAAAAGTACATGGCATACAACCCTGTAAAGATGGCATGGCATACAACAAAACACAGCCAAACAAGGTGGGTTAGTGGTTTGACATGGCAATATGTGAGGCATGATGAAGCATGTGGTAGGTATCGTAGCATAGGCATAGCAATAGATCGAGCATCTAGCAAGCAAAGACAGAAGTGATTTCGAGGGTATGGTCATCTTGCCTGCAAAGTTCTCCGAGTTGACGTTAGCTTGATCCTCGCAAGCGTACTCAACGGGTTCCTCAATCACGTACTCGTCTCCCGGCTCTACCCAAAGCAAGAACACAAGCAATGGGGAACACAATCAACCACGTTCCAATGCGCAAGCAACATGATGCAAAACATGGCATTATATGCGGGATGTGATATGCAATACATATGCGTGTTTCGGAAAGGAAAGATTGAACCAGGCCTCAACTTAGAAAACCAAGAGTACCGCTGGAAAGATGAGTTGATTTCGGTCGAAATCGATATAAGGATCACCGGAATCGGATGCACGGTTTGCAAATGGCAAGCAAAACAATAATGGCACAAAGCTGTGATTAATAGCACGAGGCCATCTAAATGCATCAAGAACAACAAGCTACTGCACTCTAACATAGCAACAAAGCATATGGCAGTGATCCACTCAAGATGCTTGACAAACGATGAACACTGAGCTACGGCTAATTCACTCAATAGCAGGTTCAAACAAGCATGGCAAAAGTGCAAAAGATATCAGGTTCCAGACTTAGTGAAATAACCAACATGGCAGGAATTAACATCAGGAAGCAATGTTTAGAGCAAGATAACAACATGCTACAGGAACATATCATGGCAAAGCAAGGCATGGCATGAAACTACACAAAGCATATAACAAAAGTCCCTTACTGACCATAAGACAAAAGGGATCAGAAAGTACAATGGCAACCATGTGAACATAGCAAGTTTCGTTAACAGATTCAGACTCAGCAAAAAACTGGAACATGGAAAAACATATTTACATAGGCATGTTTGCGAGCTCGATGCACTCACCACAAGGCATTGCATGACAAACTAAGCATACACCCAGCAAGTAGACATGATGAATAAGCTAACCATCACAAGAACACACTCATAGCATGCACAGATAAACTATAACAACCTCGGCAAAATTGCTTAACATGTAAACAATCTGCCAGGAACATTTTATAGAAAAAGTAGAGCAAGCTTGAGTCATGCTAGGGCACTCCATAATTGCAAAAAAATACATGGATGGATAGAGCATAAAAATATCTCAAAATCACCCTTACTAAACATGCTTAAAAGAGACATGGATCACCCTGTAGCAACAGGAATACATGGCATAAAAATATTATCAGGGAAAAGACTTAGAAGAATTCTAAGTCCCTGAAATCAGCAACATTACGAGAGCTACTTTGCATGCTTGTGCTAGTCACCATATTGATCACAAAAATACATGGCATACACCCCTATAAAGATGGCATGGCATACAACAAAACACATGTAGGGCTCAAGTTCATAGGAGGCACACATTTAACATGGCAAAAATGACAAATGTCCAATATCTGTTAAGAATCTAAAACTAACATTACATAGCACTCTTGCAACAGCATTTAGAGCATCAAGATGAACTAAAATGAACATGGTGCAATGGAATGAAATGAAGTACACGTCGAGACGAACAATTTGATATGCTACACACCCAAAACGGAGCCACGGGTGCAAAGTTATTGCATGATGAAATATACTAAAATAATGCAAACTGAGGCAAAAAGTCAACCCCTAGGGTTTATTGTAGCGGCAGATCCAGATTGGGCATGGTCGATGAGGTTCGTCGGGGCTTCGCCGGAAATGCGCCGGAGTGGAAGGAGATGGCCGGAACGGGCGGGGCCAGCCGGATCTGGGGTCGGGGCAGCGCGTCGGCGAGGAAGAGGACCGTGGGCACGGCGACCGCGAGGAGGAGCGGTGACCTGGCGGCGGAGGCGGCGATCACCGGCGTGCTGGTGGTGGCCGGCGAGCTGGCGTGCGGCGGCCGGAGGCGGGCGGCGGGAAGGCGACCGGGCGGCGCGGATGGGCCTCGAGGGCCCGATTCGGGCTGCCCGGGCGGGCGGCGGAGAGGACGGCGGCAGGCCACGTGGCGGCTCGAGATTCGTCAGGCGGCGGAGAGCGGACGTGTCCGGCCCGAAGCGGACGCGTCCGACGTCGGGAGGTGGAAGGAGACTAGGTCTAGGGTTGAAATGATTCGGGATTTTTAGTGGAGGTGCCTATTTATACATAGGAGGAGCTAGGAGGCTCCAAATTGAGCACGGTTTGTGGCCACGCGATCGTGTTCGAACGGTCGAGATTATGGAGGGGGTTTAGGTGGGTTTTGGGCCATTTGGAGAGGTGTTGGGCTGCAACACACACGAGGCCTTTATGGTTCCTCGGTTAACCGTTGGAGTATCAAACAAAGTCCAAATGGTACGAAACTTGACAGGCGGTCTACCGGTAGTAAAACAAGGCCGCTTGGCCAGTCTCGGTCCAATCCGAAAACATTTAACACCCGCACACGAAAAGAGCTAGAAGGGGACACAGGAGGACATAGGAGCGCCGGAATGCAAAACGGACAATGGGGAAATGCTCAGATGCATGAGACGAACACGTATGCAAATGTGATGCACATGATGACATGATATGAGATGCATGACAAAGACAAAAGCAACATGAAGACAAAAACCCGACAATGAGGAAATATCTTAACTTAGTGCCGGAAATGGCAAGAGTTGGAATACAAATATGGCAGGTTACATATGGGGCGTTACACTCCATCATACTACAAACAACAGAAACAACTTCCAACTCCCGAACAGAAGACAGGGGCGGTTCATAAATTGAGAGGGTCCATTAGTTTCGGGCCCAACGCGTGGTAGTAGATGTTCATGGATCACAAACACACAACTCAGTTCCTGAGCACGGTTTCAATGAGGCAACCCACCATGTACTCCTACATGGCCTCCCACCGCTACCTTTACCAAATCATGTTCACACACTTAGCTCACACACAGTAGGACATGTTCATCACCATTCCAATTCAACCCCGATGAATCAGACCTGAATCAACTCTAAGCAGTAGAAGGCATGACAAACAAGCATGAATGGGTAGGCACATCAGGGCTCAAACAACTCCTACTCATACTAGTTGGTTTCATCTATTTACTGTGGCAATGATAGGTCATGCAGAGGAAAAGGGGTTCAACTACCGTAGCAAGTAACAGATGAATTGTTGTTGGCCTAATGCAGTAAAAGAGAGCAGGAGCGAGAGAGTGAGATTGTAGCGGAATGAACAAGGGGGTTTTGCTTGCCTGGCACTTCTGAAGATAGTACAGTTCTTCATCGGTGTCATCGATCTCATCGTCGGAACCACGTCTATCGAGAGGGGATAAATACAGGCAACAGAGAAGGAAACACAATCAATGCAATGCACAATATGATGCATGACCATGACATGGCAAAATGAGTGTGTGGGGCTAATGCAACTACAACCAGATGGGTTTGAGTCATTTTGAACCAAAGGTTCAACCCCAAACTCAAATTATGAACTTAAATAGTGCTTTATCATTTTTTGAACTAAACATCATGGTTAAGTTGCTTAAACATGCATGAAACCAGTAAAGATGGATAGATTGGATTTTTCTGATCATTTTTCATATATAAATCTTTGTATTTGGAGTTACAGATTAATTTCTATGAATTTTAGAAGTTTAAACCATTTTCTGGAATTTCCCGGTTTAGTTTAAAGCCATAAAATGATCAACTGTGTCAGGGTGACGTCAGTAGGCCAATAGGGCCGTCCAGGTAAAACCTGGCCAGTGGGGCCCACTGGTCAGTGACTCAGTTGGTTAACTGAGTTAATTAGCACTAAACTAATCCTAACAAAATATCAGAAGGGCTGGGCCCACATGTTAGCGGCTCAACTAATTAACTAAGTTAATTAATGCTAATTAATCTAACACTTAACTAAACAGGGGCCTGGCCCACACGTCAGTCAGCCAGCGGGGTCAACTATGGTCAAACCCGGGTTAACTCGCCGGAATTAACCCGCGGCTCGTCAGCGGCGGAGCCAAAGACGGCGGAGGACGTTGGGTTTCGCCCTCCAGCGACCAAAAGAGCGGTGGAGGGGCTCTGCGTGCTGCTGACGAACTAGGGCATCCAACGGGGCAAGTGGGAGGAGCTGAGGTGGCCGGAGCTCGCCGGAAACGAGGTCCTGGCGGCGGCCGGAGTTCGGCCAACAGTAGCATGGATGATGCGGGGCACGGGAGAAGCCATGGATGATCATGTTCGACTCGCGGGAGTGCAGTGAGTGCAGCAGTGAGCTCGGACGCGTGCTTGCACGACCGTAGCCGTAGTGGCGACATGACCGGCGGCGAGGAGCTATCGGCTCCAATGGCCATGGTGGTTAGAAGACGCAGATGAGCGTGGGGAGAGAGGGGAAAAGGGTAGGGGCTCACAACGAATCCAGCAGAGGCAACGGCGAGGCCGGGGAGGGTCTGGAGCCCTCGAATCCACGGCGAGGTTGCCGGTGGACGGAGGTTGAAGATGAGGTAGGGGACGACGATGCAGGTCTTCCAGTGGGGCGTGGCTCGGTGAGGGGGTCGAAGACGACGTCGCGGAGCTCATGGACCAGCCGGGGAAGCGAGGGAGGACAGGTGGTCGCGGCAACAATGAGCGGCGGCGATGGCTGTGCTCGGGCATGAGAGGGAGAGAGAGAGAGGGAGCAGAGGAGGGGGATGAGCTCGAGAGAGAGTGAGAGGCGACCAGGGGGTGCGTGGTGTCTCGAGGGAGGTCCAGGGCGACGAGGGGGTAGCTAGGCAGGGTGGAGGTGGGCGTCGGGCACGCGCCCGTCCTCCTGGCAAGGAGGAAGACGACAGGAGGAGGTGGTCAGGTGGGCTGGGCCGCCAGCTGGGCTGCGCAGGACCCGGTCTAGCCAGGTAAGGCCAGATAACTCTCTCTATTTTATTTCTGTTTTTCTATTTTCTGTAATTGTTTTGGCTTTAATAAAAATGCCAAAGCATTTTCAAAAATCCTGAAAATATTTGTGGGCTCTGTTAGGATTATTTCCAACAGCCTTCATTTAGTTTCAAGATAATTTGGACATTTAAAATTATTTATAGCATTTAAATGTCCAAGAACAAATAATGTATGATTTAATTCAGTAACCCAGAGTGTCCTAGAAAAGTACGCACCATTTTTGGCGAAGGTTCTATACCAAGGAAAAGATGATGAACATTTTTGAAGGTCATTTCAGGTTCATTGAAAAAGTATTTTAGTAACCCTAGTTGGGTTCAGTGGTGCTGGGGGTTTCTGTCATCCCCATTTCCTAGTTTTTAAGGAATTTAAACATGATGCAAACACTCTAATGCATGCACTGACTAGGGTTGTGACAACTCACCCCCACTAAACAAGAATCTCGTCCCGAGATTCAAGCATAGGGTAAGATGAAGGGGGGACGCAAACTAACACAATCTTCACGATCCAGATTGCACTTCATAGGAATGTTGATTCGATCACCATCTTTGTCTCGATGTGTTGCTTTGAGAACTCCAACCCACATGACAACGAGAGGAAAGGAAAAAATCTAGAAGGATCGATCTTCTCAGAGATCGAACAACTCAGGATCAACTCACGGAGTGAGACATAGAAACATCTCTAGAGCTGAGAGGCAAACATGCATCGGGAAGGACGGAGGAAACAATTTGACGAGGGTTCAAAGTAGCAAGGAGAAATTGCCATGATCCCATAACAGGGCACCTTGGGAGAGGTGACTCGTAGAATTATTACCTTAAGTGGCAAAAAGAATTACTTTTGATACATGGATCACTGAATCTTTCTAAATCAGCCTAATGCAGTTCACCAATAATCTTTTGGCGGAGTGCGAAGGAATGGCATACCAGACTAGAATGGACAATGTGGATCACCTTGTTGAAGACAACGCAAGGAATGATTTTTCCTTATCATCGAAAAATGGATGGAACCCATGGTAGGACCACTTTGAAGATGATCCTGATCAATAATTACTGAGAAGGGTAGTCCATAGTAGGATGGCACAATGGCGGTGCAAGCTGGGGACAAGATGAAAATGCTGGGAATGATTCTAGTAACTAGGGAGAAACCCAACAGTAGAGAGTGAGTCCACTGTTTGAAAGGTTATAGCATAACCAAGGAAACTGAGAGCACTATGCAATTAATGTCGACGATAAAACCTAGTGCTTGCGCGTTCTCTCAAGAACTTGAGCATTTCCATATTCATCAAGGTTTTACCAACATCTTTGTCAAGGACGCCGGTAACACAACATACTACCATGATGGATATTGTTGGAGGATGCAGATGCAAAGGTAGATAACACCTTCTAAGAACTCACCTTAGCAAGGCCAAGGAAACAAAATCTGGATGATCGACCGAGAGACATTTAGCACTCCGCTTCTAATGTTCTCCTTGATGTGCTAGCATAACCCATTTATAGATATGGTTTGGTATCTAGAACATCAAGTAAAAGGTCGGTCTTCGGGAGCAAAATAATCCATAATGAACAATTACTGAAGTAAATCCTATGAAATCCCTATGGGGAGGTGGCCAACTTCCTCAATCAAGATAGTACAATAATAGGCCTTCCGGCTAGGTGTGTTGACCACGACATCCACTTTACCGGGTTACAGAGATACCAATATTATAGTTCTTGGAAGACGTTCCAACCATCATATCTGCCTGACATCCAGATCTGGTTGGTGCCAGGATAATCCGTACTCATCGGGTCTGGAAAAAAAAAAGAAAGTTTGCAACACAAAACGACGAGATGGCGTTGCGAGATTCTCGGGAAATGGACTATGGTAGTAAGCTCCAAAACATGAGCTGGTTCTGCTACACACATGTGAACACGCTGTCCCAGACAAGCATGATCACATGGTAGTCTTGCAATAAAACACTACTGAGTTCTGATTGGGAACCATCATTGAGATAACGAAGTCTTGTGCATGTCCGTCCGGGCCCTTCGGGATTAGTGCATGAACTTCTTTTCTTTGAACAAATCAATCAGTGGCTTGGTGTGCTAGGAAATACCAATGGGATGGAGGTAGCTAATCTCTCAAGCCATAGTATACTTCGCACGTGCATGACTGACTTGGGATGATTCAAGAGGAAGCAAAACTAACTCTCTCGAATTCACGACGGCAACTTGCACCTAATGCACGTGAACTTGGAGAAAGCCACTTCTTGCACCAAACATGTACCTCATGAACGCAACATGAAGGCAATGGTTACAAAGTTTCCAATACTAGCTGGATGTTCAACACGAATCATGGAAAAGATAACAATGTTGTTGATGGGCTCAACAACAATTCATCCAGGTTTCCATATAAGTGGAGTTCCACAACTTTGTGAACAAGGTGATAGCATTGGTCAGACCCAAAAGATATAATAGCGTATGCCCGAGGGAACAACCACAAGTAAGACAACATTACGAATATCGTTGGTTCTGATTTGATTTGATGATAGCCCATACTCAAATCAAAGATTGGATAAAATGATAGATCCATTAACTGATCACGAGGGTCAACCAATGAAAATATCATCTTTCTTCAACACACATACAAGATATCCCTAAAATGAACTAAGCTAGGCAAGCTTTTATATTCCAACTCTCCAAGTTGTTGTTTAGCGTATCCAACTAGTTCAGGGGTAAACAACATAGATTCTTGGAGAAGGGGTGGTTCATAAGAAACCAACCTGATCACGAACTCAACATAACGGTCAGGGAACAACCTGGTAATACTTCCGAGAAGATAAACGGAAAATCACGAACCACCGATATGTCACTAAGCTCGAGAACAATCTTGATTTTCAGGGCAAGACAATATGATCAAATAAGCAAGGATTGACACTATCCTGACTCATTGATTGAAAAGTGCACCGGAAATAAGGACTAGGTAGCATGATCAACCTTAGGGTGATGATTCAATAATCAACATGCTAAGGATAAGATTTTTGTCCATTAACTACCAAGAAACATAGTTGCTAGGAGTATTGATTTCACACATCACGATTCACTTATCGGCATTCCAGTTGCGACAACACGTAACTGAGGAATGAATAATGATGGCGAGAAGTATCACTGCGTCAACAATTCATAAGAGGTGGTGCAATTCTCATGACAATCCCGACGTAAAGAGGGTAACACTCCAAGGTGGAACAGAACAAAAGTTGGATTAGCATTTAATCTACGGAGTACGACTGCTTTGACCCAATCCTAGATATGGATAAGGTACTGGAGTTCATTTTCCTAGTAATTCTGGAATAAAATGGCTTGACGGACGACAGAAATAATAGGCATCGATATCATGAATGCACAACTACTCATGTCTATCAATTGATAGGCGAGGGCCAAAAAAACAACTAAAGAGGGACAACCCAAAAGAACATATGATTTTCTGAATTGTGGGTGCATAGATTAGCATGTCGAACAAGTTCAACATATTTCTTCCGGATAACGCATGCAGAAAAGGTAGAACTGGCAGGGTCACAACATAGAATCGAGAGCTCGTCAAGAGCACTCTGGTTGTGATCTTTCGGTTCAACGAGGAACTTCTGCCATAAGCAGTTCATTGTATTGGAAGAATGAGATACCACGGACCTCGAGGACTATCGCAAAGGTTACTAATATCCTAAAGATACGAGCAACACTATCAAAACGAGGTAAGTGGAGTAGATCTTGGGCTTAAGAACCCATAAATAGAAGGCCTACTAACTAAATGGCATCACATGATGCTTTCGAGAATAATGGCCAGAATCATCACACTGGGAACACCAAACATGGCTAGATTACTAGGTGGTTCTCTAAGACACCTAGGGTCCTAATAATAGCTCCAACATATATACCGAGGCAATAGAGTACCTGAACTCAACAATTAGTGTGGGTAATCTGGCCCAAAGGAACATCGGAACGGGAAGAAGGGAGTCGCAAATGCATCAGACTATACAGAAACCTGGGATGACTGATACGTCCATTTTGCATCATGCTTTTATATCGATATTTATTGCATTATGGGCTGTTATTACACATTATGTCACAATACTTATGCATATTCTCTCTTATTTTACAAGGTTTACATAAAGAGGGAGAATGCCGGCAGCTGGAATTCTGGGCTGGAAAAGGAGCAAATATTAGAGACCTATTCTGCACAGCTCCAAAAGTCCTGAAACTTCACGGAAGTTATTTCCAGAATATATAAAAAATACTGAGCGCAAGAAGTACCAGAGGGAAGCCACCCACCAGCCACGAGGGTGGAGGCGCGCCCCCCTGCCTCGTGGGCCCCCTGGTGGCCCTCCGATGCCCATCTTCTGCTATATGGAGTCTTTCGTCGAGGAAAAAATCATAAGCAAGCTTTCAGGACGAGAATCCGCCGCCACGAGGCGGAACCTTGGCGGGACCAATCTAGGGCTCCGGCAGAGCTATTCTGCCGGGGACACTTCCCTCCGGGAGGGGGAAATTATCACCATCGTCATCACCAATGATCCTCTCATCGGGAGGGGTCAATCTCCATCAACATCTTCACCAGCACCATCACATCTCAAACCCTAGTTCATCTCTTGTATCCAATCTTTGTATACAAACCTCAGATTGGTACCTGTGGGTTGCTAGTAGTGTTGATTACTCCTTGTAGTTGATGCTAGTTGGTTTACTTGCTGGAAGATCATATGTTCAGATCCATTATGCATATTAATACCCCTCTGATTATGAACATGAATATGCTTTGTGAGTAGTTATGTTTGTTCCTGAGGACATGGGAGAAGTCTTGCTATTAGTAGTCATGTGAGTTTGGTATTCGTTCGATATTTTGATGAGATGTATGTTGTCATCCCTCTAGTGGTGTCATGTGAACGTCGACTACATGACACTTCACCATTGTTTGGGCCTATAGGGAGGCATTGGGAAGTAATAAGTAGATGATGGGTTGCTAGAGTGACAGAAGCTTAAACCCTAGTTTATGTGTTGCTTCATAAGGGGCTGATTTGGATCCATATGTTTCATGCTATGGTTAGGTTTACCTTAATACTTCTGTTGTAGTTGCGGATGCTTGCAATGGGGTTAATCATAAGTGGGATGCTTGTCCAAGTAAGGACAACACCCAAGCACCGGTCCACCCACATATCAAATTATCAAAGTACCGAACGCGAATCATATGATCATGATGAAAACTAGCTTGACGATAATTCCCATGTGTCCTCGGGAGCGCTTTCCTTCATATAAGAGTTTGTCCAGGCTTGTCCTTTGCTACAAAAAGGATTGGTCCATCTTGCTCCACCTTATTTACTTTTATTACTTGCTACTCATTACAAATTACCTTATCACAAAACTATATGTTATCGATAATTTCAGTGCTTGCAGAGAATACCTTACTGAAAACTGCTTATCATTTCCTTCTGCTCCTCATTGGGTTCTACACTCTTACTTATCGAAAAGGCTATGATAGATCCCCTATACTTGTGGGTCATCAATGACTCGGACAGCATAACGGCTGTAAATGCTAAAAAAGATTTGAGACATCCTACAAATTGGTGGCATAACCACTTAACATTACCATATCAAGGTTCTAAGATCAATTGTCAGCACACGGAAGTAGTAGGAACTGAACTGGGGCTTGAAACCATCAATTCTATAAGTCTACAAATTAGTAACACATGATCATGATAGAAAGATGAGAAGCCTAGTTCTTAATCCCCGTAGAAGAGAAGAGGATGACTCAGATTAGAAGGACATAAGGTAAAGGAGTAAAAAGAGCCTTATGTTCCCTTCCACAATCAATTCCCTTATATAACTAAAGCATTTCTAGACACGACTTCAACCATTTTGGCTAGGTAATCCTATAGGCAGTCAGGCTCTGATACCAAAGCTGTCAGGACCCCGATCCTAAGTCACACCGATCTAGCATGTAACACATCATATCACTTCGCGGCCTCACGCACGGTATTCCCATGGGTGCCACCTTACCTGGCCCGAGACTGTTTGCACCTTTAGGCTCATGTATATGATAGTGTCGCTAGCATACATATGACAGAGAACCTGGGCTGACATGACTAGTCGTAAACCCAAAGTGGCACTAACTTACAAGGACAGGCATACATGACCCAGCAACGAACGTGTCGGTCATCAACGTATGAACCCAAGTCGTAGCAAGCTACAAGGACTTAAAGGAACAATGCGTGACATTTCCCCAAAGGGACAGACACAGGAACGAAGAAGGACGCATGCCGGCTAGCCTAAGTGTTCCGGAGCAGTAGCAAGCAACCATGGCTCAGTGGAAGCACTAGGAGAAATTTCCCCATAAGAGACGCTACCAAGAATAAACTACTAGGTTGTCGGATACAACACATACCAATCATTTCAATAACATACACACAATATGCTCGATATGTGCAAATACAACATGGCATCACAACAAAACTCTATGACTCAAAGTATTTATTCATTAGGCTCTGAGGAGTCAGATATTACAAACATGGGTCTGATGACCCAATATTCAAGTCATACAAGCAACAAGCACATGCGGAAGCTTACCTTGTCTGAGTACAGACAACTACAAATGAAAAAGACCGAGAAGCTTGACTATCTACAAGACCCTGCCGAGGGCACAAGATCGTAGCTGAGGTAACAAGCGAAACGTCGAAGTCCACGCGGAACTACTAGCAAGACTGAAGTCTCTCTGCAAACATAAATTAAGCAAATGTGAGTACAAATGTACCCAGCAAGACTTACATCAAAACTAGCTACATATGCATCAGTATCAACAAGGGGGTGGTGGAGTTTAACTGTAGCAAGCCAGCTTTGACTTGGTGCCATCCTAAACTATGACTGCAAGTCATTCTTTTGAGGTGGCGCACACGAGTCCACATATTGACCAATCAATACACCACTATGGATCTGCTCCCGTCTCCCTATGAGAACGCCATCCATAGGACTCACGTTTATCTTGCGCATTTTAGAGTATCCACTTTCACTTGTCTATGAACTATATAGGCAACCCATAAGTCCTTCACCGCGGACGCGGCTATTCGAATAGATGATGTTAACCCTACAGGGGTGTACTTCTTCACACACGCTCCCACCACTTATCGCCGTTTACACGACATGTAGTCGGCAACCTTCAAGCGGAAGCCCAGTGAGGGTGTCGGCCATGACCTGACACAAGTCCCTAGTTCAGGTTTATCGCCTATTCAGGTTCCATCCGCAGGGAGTCCGGCCAAGGTTTCCACATGCGGCCCCGAATGATATGTACAGGTTTCCCGGATCACCAAACGGGTGACTCAGTACACCAGGCCACGTGCCTACCGCATCACAGCCCACCCCTCGAGTCAGCGTTGCACACAGCCTCCAGCATACTACTAACACCAGAAACTACTTGCAACTCCCGGACAGAGGACAGGGGCGGTTAATAAGTCAAGAGGGTCTATTGGTTTCGGGCCCAACGCGTGGTAGTAGCTGTTCATGGATCACAAACACAGAACTCGGTTCCTGAGGACGGTTTCAATGAGACAACCCACCATGTACTCCTACATGGCCTCTCACCGCTACCTTTACCAAATTGTGGTTACACACTTAGCTCACACACAGTAGGACATGTTCATCACCATTCCAATTCATTCCCGATGAATCAGACCTGACTCAACTCTAAGTAGTAGCAGGCATGACAAACAAGCATGAATGAGTAGGCACATCAGGGCTCAAACAACTCCTACTCATACTAGTGGGTTTATCTATTTACTGTGGCAATGATAGGTCATGTAGAGGAAAAGGGATTCAACTACTACAGCAAGTAACAAATGAATTGTTGTTGTCCTAATGCAGTAAAAGAGAGCAGGAGCCAGAGCGTGGGATTGTATCAGAATGAAAAACGGGGTTTTTCTTGCCTGGCACTACTGAAGATAGTATAGTTCTTCATTGGTGGCATCGATCTCATTGTCGGAACCACGTCTATCAAGAGGGGACAAATACCGGCAACAGAGAAGGAAACACAATCCATGCAATGCACAATATGATGCATGACCATGACATGGCAAAATGAGTGTGTGGGGCTAATGCAACTACAACCAGATGGGTTTGAGTCATTTTGAACCAAAGGTTCAACCCCAAACACAAATTATGAACTTAAATAGTGCTTTATCATGTTTTGAACTAAAAATCAAGGTTAAGTTGTTTAAACATGCATGAAACCAGTACAGATGGATAGATTGGATTTTTCTGATCATTTTTCATATATAGATCTTTTCATTTGGAGTTACAGATTAATTTCTATGAATTTTAGAAGTCTAAACCATTTTCTGGAATTTCCTGGATTAGTTTAAAGCCAGAAAATGATTGACTGCGTCAGGGTGACGTCAGCAGGCCAACAGGGTCGTCCAGGTCAAACCTGACCAGTGGGGCCCATTGGTCAGTGCCTCGGTTGGTTAACTGAGTTAATTAGCGCTAAACTAACCCTAACAAAATATCAGCAGGGCTGGGCCCACATGTTAGTGGATCAACTTATTAACTAAGTTAATTAATGCTAATTAATCTAACACTTAACTAAACAGGGGCCTGGCCCACACATCAGTCAGTCAGGGGGGTCAACTGTGGTCAAACCCGGCTCGTCGCCGGCAGAGCCAGAGACGGCGGAGGACGTCGGGTTTCACCCTCCGACGACCAAAAGAGCGGCGGAGGGGCTCTGCGTGCTGCTGATGAACGCGCGCATCCAATGGGGCAAGTGGGAGCAGTTGAGGTGGCGGGAGCTCGCCGGAAACGAGCTCCCGGCGGCGGCCGGAGTTCGGCCAACAACGGTGTGGATGATGCGGGGCACGGGAGAAGCCGTGGACGATCATGTTTGACTCGCAGAAGTGCAGTGAGTGCGGCAGTGAGCTCGGACGCGTGCTTGCACGACCGTAGTCGCGGTGGCGACATGACCGGTGGCGAGGAGCTATCGGCTCTGATGGTCATGGTGGTTAGAAGACGCAGAAGAGCGCGAGGAGAGAGGGGAAAGGGCAAGGGCTCATGGCGAATCTAGTAGAGGCAACGGCGAAGCCGGGGAGGGTCTGGAGCTCACGAATCCACAGCGAGGTTGCCGACGGCCGGAGGTTGAAGATGAGGTCTGGGGCGACGCTGCAGGGCTTCCGGTGGGGCGTGTCTCGGTGAGGGGGTCGAGGACGACGTCGCGGAGCTCGTGGACCAGTCGGGGAAGTGAGGGAGGGCCGGTGGTCGCGGCAACGACGAGCGGCGGTGACGGCTGCGCTGGGGCATAAGAGGGAGAGAGAGAAGAGGAGGGGTATGAGCTCGAGAGAGAGTGAGAGGTGACCAGGGGGTGCGTGGCATTGCAAGGGAGGTCCAAGGCGACGAGGGGGGCAGCCAGGCAGGGTGGAGGTGGACGCACGGCGGTGCGTGTGTGTCGGTCACGCGCCCGTCCTCCTGGCAAGGAGGAAGACGACAGGAGGAGGTGGCCAGGTGGGCTCGGCCGCCAGCTGGGCTACATAGGACCTTGTCCAGCCAGGTAAGGCTAGATAACTCTCTCTCTCTCTCTTCTATTTCTATTTTTCTATTTTCTGTAATTGTTTTGGCTTTAATAAGAATGCCATAGCATTTTCAAAAATCCTGAAAATATTTGTGGGCTCTGTTTGGATTATTTCCAACAGCCCTCATTTACTTTCAAGATCATTTGGACATTTAAAATTATTTATAGCATTTAAATGTCCAATAACAAATAATGTATGCTTTAATTCAATAACCCAGAGTGTCCTAGAAAAGTGCGCACCATTTTTGGCAGAGGTTCTAGACCAGGGAAAAGATGATGAACATTTTTGAAGGGCATTTCAGGTTCATTAAAAAAGTATTTTAGTAACCCTAGTTGGATTCAGTGGTGCTGGGGGTTTCTTTCATCCCCATTTCCTAGTTTCTGAGGAATTTAAACATGATGCAAACACTCTAATGCATGCACTGACTAGGGTTGTGACATCTATCGTGTCAAGTTCATGACAATATGCCCCGTGGCTGACGAGAGCACTGGCGAAGCAGATCTGGCACAGTTGACAAGGCTAGCACTGAATGGGTTGTGGTAAAGTGGTGGATGAGCATTCTACGGTTTCTAGGGGAGGTGGGAGGGGTAGATGTGTCCATAGAAGCTGATCCGGCATGGTGGATGACACCGTCCGTGAATTGGCTCTGGTACACCGATGGATGAGCAATCTAGGGTTTCAAGAGGGGGAAGGGGTAGAATCGCCGGTGAAGTATAGACGGCGTGATGTAAGGCGCTATGATGTTGTGGAGTACTATTTTTTGCGAGAGCGGAAAGAAAATAGGGTGTCGTGTGGTGGGGCGAACCAGAAGTTACCAAAGCAGCCCCGACCTTCTATGAAAATGAGGGTCGTGTTGTTCTCCGCGCACCATCGCATGCTCCAGACTAGAGCGCGAAATTTTTCAAAGGAGTAGGGAGATTTTTCCTCCAGCGTGATCGTTCGTATCCAATTCAACTAATTTTGGACAGTGCTAACGGGAAACGGGGAGACGCGACTATCTACACGGAACACATGTCAGCAATAATTAGTATTAAGTCAACCCGAGAAAAAAAAGACAATAACTTTGGATGATGCACCGATAAATTGTTACAATCACACGAGCGTGGTTGATCATACGGGTGTAACTTAGGCACGCTCATAAACAATAAAGTGAACACTCAGCCTATGTATTTCTCGTATATTATTTATTTTAAACACAATGCATTGACGTGTTAATTTCAAATATAGTGTACATTAACAAATGGATATTATAGATGTGTAGTCCGCTACTTAAAATGTTACCTCATATGATTACATGGCCTACATTTCATAAATTGCAGTACCCGTTGAATTCAAATATGAATATTATCTATATTGCTTCATAATAGAACATTAAATCATCCAACCCAAATGAATCGGAATGCAACACTATCAATGGTGCATGTACATGATAACTATAGTGATTATTTGAAGAAATATCACTATAAGTTTGACATGCATGATTAAAAAGGGGTATCTAAATAAACTGTATAACTTGTGTGATATGTGAGTGTCCAATCTTATAGCGTTGAATCGATAGTGTATTTTCAGCCATGATACAAAGTACAGATTGATTAAGTTCGAGCGAGGCACGTCCTCGACCGGGGGATAGTGATACGTGAATAAATTGTGCAATCTCTCTCACACATATATAAATATCCCTTCTCCATGTGCATCTTCATCACACACACGCACTCCGTCTATTTCTCTCCCTTCGTCAAGGTTAGAATTCGTTGGTTTACCTTGTCCTGTAAGTCTCTCACAAAGAAACACATACACTCTCTCTGTCGAACACTCCCACCCCCTTAATTTAGCCCACCCACTGTCACATGTCTCTAAGTATAACTCCGTCTTGCACGCATATCCCTAAGGTTAACTCGACTCCCTAGAACTATATGAATCCCTATAATCTAGCTCAGCACCTTTTAGATTTTGAGAATAGTTCCCTCACACACACGCGCGCGCATACACGCACACACATCATTTCTTTCTTCATTTATTTCAGGCACACACATGCAAACTTGCTTGTTTATCTCCCTGTTGCTTTAGATATGCCTCACACACCTGCTATCTGTCTATCCCTAATATCGATGTAACACACAAACTCTCTCTCCCTCTCTCTCTCTAAATGTCTCTTGCACCCTTGTCTTCTCTCTTAAACACACACACCCTCACTAGTTGTGTCTCTGAGCCTCCCACACATGCTCTCGATACGTCTTTATCTTTGTAGCCCCCCTCGATGTGTAGATTTCTTGGTGGCCGTTGATGGTGGGGTCAGACTTGCCTACGCAGAAGTGTGGTGATGATGACGCCAGGTTGCAACCTCGACTGCACCTTTCTCTTCGACAACATGTGTTTGTTCTTTGAAGTGTGTAGTTAGGTCGCCCAGTGTGCCTTGTTTTAATGGGCCTGATGTGATGGTTTTCGCCCAGTTTTTCTGTTAATTAACCGGGAAACTCTCTTCTTTCATAACTAATTCAATATCCGTTGGGGCAGACTTCAAAAAAATTCACATTCCAATTATCGCACAAACTATATAAAAATATTAATATCTCTAGCTCGTATGAGAAATAACATCTCGTGCACTGGTTAGTGCCCCATGCTTGCAACGCATTGTCTTGAGTTCGAATCTTGTCAGACACTTTGGTTTTTTATATGTTTTTATATGTACTTCTTTTTCTACCCAACTGACCGTGGAACCCACAGATAAAATGAGAGCGGGAGTGGGCACCATGCTACGCATGTAGATTTAACAAAGAGTACCTAGAATACAAGTTTCATGTTTGATTTGTTTCACTTTTCAACTTTTTGTAGGAATATGTACCCACCGTGCAAGTTCATGTACCATAGATGCATTTTGTATGGGTACTATACATGCAATTAACTCAAATGGATTTGACGTGACTCTAATATTTCCAACATAAGCCCAGCAAGGAACAAAATGAGACAGACCTACTCAGCTATCTACACCCAAGAATTGCACGACAAGTTAGTGCTTGACACAGCGCACCCCTCCCTATTACTACTAATAGTACAATAGTACTAGTGTTGTACAACTAGTAAACCAGGATGGTAAACAACTTTTTTTGAGAAATGGATGGTAAACTAGTAAACCAGGACGGTTCCCAATACAGCTTAAATGTAAACAAGGGAGAGGGTAGCGGTTCCAAAAATGTTGAACAACCAATGATACATCCTCCTTCAATTAGCATGCAGCGGGAACTAATGGGAGAAGTGGAAAGGAGCCAGCACGATGTGAATGCAACGCAGTTTGCACTCTCATATAAAGGCGCCCATCCACACTGGTCCATCTATCAAACCCTATGAACCTATGCACCTAGACTAAGCACAATAGTGCTCACTCCAATTCCAGAGGACCAGTGACCATAAGCCAGACCCATGGAGGCGATGCATGCGAGAAGTAGGCGGTTGTGCCAGTTAGTCCATGATGTCGTCATGTGGCCTAGCACCAAGGATAGTCTCCAGGCGGTGCTTGCGACCGCCTGTTTCATAGCCTACGCCAACACTACCTCGGCCTCTATGTTGCACAATATGATTCCCGACACCATCGACAGGTTAACGATCCTCAAAATGCTTGCGAACAACATCGTCGTACTCCTCCAGCCCGTGCACCTAGGATCCTCGTTGACTGCCACCCTAATTAGCCTCCATGGTGAGAACCTCTTTCCCACACTAGTGGCCCTGCGACTGCCCGCCAATGAGATGAAGGATGTCCACCTCGAGGTCGCATTCGCCACGCAGCGCATTGCCCAGCAAGAATTCTTTGACCTACACATCCATGTATATGAGCAAGTCATCTACATTAGCCTCTACAAAACGACTAAGTATGCTATGATGTTGGCCTCCTTCGACCGGCTGGAAGGCTTGGACATGTTTGTTTAGAAGCACACATCACCACAAAAGTCGTTGCTCGTTAGTCGGGGGTCAATAGCCCGGCGCACTGAGTCAAGGAGGAGGTCGTTGATGGATGCATCTTTCTTCTTGCCTCATGTAACCATCACTACACAGCGTCATTGTGGCCTTAATTCTTACTGTATTGTATCCTCATTCCATTCGATAGACATGCGTGATCCCGTACTCACATTTGGCGTCAATTATATGTATCGCAGTTAGTTATTACCTCTGTTCTGGTTTATTGGCCTCCTCTGTGTTTTGTGCAAAATTTTCATTTTAGATTTAACTAATAATATATTAATGCATGTCATAAAAAATAACATCATTGGAAACTATGTTCAAATTGGAATCCAATGATATAATATTCGATGACATGCATTAATATTTTATTAGTAAATCCATGGTCAAAATTTGGCGCAAAGGGGACCAACAAACAAGGACGGAGATAGATCTTACCTTATGCATCAACTTTGTAATATAAGTACGATGCATGACAAACCTATCAAACTATATATATGGGCGTCATGACCAAACATATAGATTCAAAACTAAGTGTTATACTGTGACGCCTGGATAATTAAGCTACAGTAATCCTCTGCTAATGGTGCCTTGTCATCACATTACTGTTGCTAATCCTCGCTTGATCCGGATCTTGATTCAAATTCAAGTTCAAAATAAAGTCCAAAATTCAAATTTCTCAAACATGCAAACTAAAATGTTTAAAGGGTGGAAAATAATCTCTGGATATTTGTCATGTTGGAACCAACCTCTTTTGAATTCCCAAAATGCCCCTCAGAATTAATTTTTGGTCTGAGATCAATTAAATTGGCCTTTTCAATTTCTAAAAATGGTTAGACAACACCTTTTGACCTCATACATTTTTTCCATTTCAATATATTGTGTTAGATTTATGTGCCAAGTTTTGTTCAAAACAAAACTCATTTGGTACAAAAAGGAAATGGAAAAGGAAAAGAGAAAATGGAAAACAGAAAAGAAAAGGAGGAGGACCTAAGCTATTGGGCTTGTTCGCCCACCTAATTAAAGACCGGCCCATCCTCACTAAACCCTCCTCTGTCCCCTGTTCACGCAACCAGGTCGCTACAGGGGCTTGGTCACCCCGGACCACCTCGACGGCGCCGACGCGGGAGGGGATAAGGACACCACGCCCCGACCCCTCGATCCCACCTCTCCCCACTTGCCTCCTCGCCTCCTAGATTCACCACTCCCCTCGGTCTCTCGGCCTCCCCCCTCCCCCTCGCCAGATACCTCCTCGCCGAGCACCACCATGGGCTCGCTTCGGTGAAGCTCGCGACCATTGGCCACTTCTTGCCTCGCCGTTGCGTCCATGAAGACCGTCGTCGTCCGCTGCGTCCACTACGGAGACGAAGACGAGCCGGAACCCCCACCTTCACCGGATTCATGTCGCCCTCGTCCACTTCAGTCATCGACCATCTCCGTCAACTTCGACTGCCCTGCAGCTACTAAGCCATCACCGGGCCCTCTTGCGCCCCCCTATGAGCTCCGCCTACCTTCCCCTTTTCTTCGTCACCTTGCCGCGCATCGGAGCCATCGTCTTTTCCATGGCCAAAACTTCCACCACTAACGAGCTCGCCGCCATAGCCATCGTCGTCGTAGCTCGCTCCCGACTTCGTAGCTGAGCTTCCCGGGCTCGTGCGGGTCCAACGCCGCTGCCTGCATCAAGTAACGTGCCCCACATTGCTATAGCCACCAACGCCCGCCGCCACCTGATGTCGCCGTGCTCGTCGCAAACCCTCCTGATCCTCGCACGGCTCGAGCCGTGTCCATGCGCGCGCTACTGTCACCGCTCACGCCCGGTTCATCCGCCCCCGCATCCTCCTCCCGCTCGCCTGCTGCTGGCCCGCGTCGGCGCCTCGCTTGCCCGAGTGGCTCGCTGCAGCCCCGCTGCTCCTGCCGTCACGTGCCCGTCCTAGGTTGTGCTTCTACCACGCGACGGCCTCCGCCCTACAGCCCCGCGCCGCTTGTCGCTGGCAGCGGCCTCGCCTGCCCGCCACCAGTTGTGCCCCGCCACCGCTGCTGCTGGTCCACCCCCCTGGTCGCGCCCGCCCCACCGCTGTTGTGCTGCCTTCCCGCGCCAGCGCCGCCCCCTGCACTCACCTCCCGTCGCTGGCTGCCGTGCTTGACCCCACCGGCTCCGCTCCATCCTGTGACCCTGCCCCGTCACGTCTGCTCCGGCTGGCCGCGCCCCCTAGCCATGTTGCACCAGCGCCCCACCACGCCCGGGCAGGCTTCAGCCCCGACGGGCGCCCACGCCCGCTACGACGCGCCCGCACCGGTTGGCTGTCTGTGCCACTACACGTGGGGCCCAGCCCCTTTTAAAAAAGGAAACAAAAAATAGTTAAATTAATTAATTAATTTAATTCATTTAAGCATAATTAGTCTAATTAGCTAATTAGTTAATTAGTTATTACTAACAAGAACTGACATGTGGGTCCACTGTCCAGTTGACCAGTCAACTGGTCCACAGTTGACCTGGTCAACGGGGTCTACTGTCAGCCTCTGGTGGCCCTGCTGTGTGCACATAGAAATTTCACCTTTTATTTCGAATTATTAATAATTTTAGAATATTTAAGAACTTTAGAAAATCATATAGAATAACCAGTAACTCAGACGAAAATACTTTGTACATGAAAGTTGCTCAGAATGGCGAGACGAATTTGGATACGCCCTCCGTTCGTCTTTCGCATGCCCCTAGCATAGCGAACCTGCAACCGTCCCCTCCGGTTCATCTGTCGGAAAATGCCTAACCCTGGGAAAACTTTTCCGGATGTTATCCCCCTAAGCTGGTATCGTGTAGCACTATGTTAGGTCACCCCGGCGCAACATTTTACTTTGGCATGCTTTGTGATGCATTGTTTGCTCTGTTATTTATTATGTTCCCCCTCTATTACTTCTTTTCAGTAGACCCCGAGACCGTTGTTGAACCGGTGCTCGACTGCTTCACCGTCGAAGGTTCTTATCTGTCTTCAGAGCTTCTAGGCAAGCCCCCACTTTGATCATCCCGATATCGCACATTCCATTCTCTCATGCTTGCATTAGATTTTTGTTATTGTTATTATTTGCTCCTATTCTGATGCATAGCCTGCTTTTGTAACTGCTCATTGTACCTTACCTGCTTATCCTAAACTACTTAGTATAGGTTGGTTAGTGATCCATCAGTGACCCCCACCTTGTCCTTGTTACCCCCGCTTCATCATTAATGACTCGATCAACGTGATCGACGACCAGAGCCCGACACCTCACATCATATCACGCCCCTTTTGTTGCTCAACTCTGCAGAGCTACTATCGAGTGCCGAGGGTGATACCTCGTAACGCACTCCTGATGATGACTCTGTAGTGTAGCTATTCGGTCGTGGTCATCGAGGGTGATTCCTCCTTTACCACTCCCGATACGACTCTGTCGTGCAACCCCTCAAGGTGGACCTCAAGGGTGATTCCTCCTATGTTCACCCTGATGATTACATCGAGTGGAATCCACCGAGGGTGATTCCTTGAGTTTTCCCCCTTGATGTTTTGGACACACGGTTACCCGGACTTTACTTGAGACCATTATTGAAGTCGGGTCGACCCTGAGGGGTACCCGCGAGTTGATGTGAAAGTCGGCGGGCCCGTAGAGCACCCGCGAGTTTTATACGAGGCACGGCTGGGCAAATCTGGGCCCTTGCCGTAAGTCCACGAGACGGGGCGACGGGGTCACATTATCGTGAGTCTCTGCTCGTCTCCGCGAGCCCCCAATGCACTAATAGGTTTGGGTATTTGTTCTGAGTTGGCCTTTGGCCTTTACGCACTAACCACCACATGGGAATAGTTATGGGCCTCGGCATTGCTGTATCAGCCGAAGCTTGTCAGACGTCCAGTTCAGCATTGTGGCCAGGCCGGATGGCACCATCCAGGCAGAAGTGGTGCTAGTATCCCCTTGCGCACAACAACTCGGAGTGCAAGGGGCAATGGGCCCAAGACCCTGGAGCGCTTAGGATGTAGACCGGCAGGGACCTCTCTGCTGAGCCTAGGTAGGGCTGCGACGTGTTGATCTTCTAAGGCCGGGCATTGACCCAAAAAGTGTGTCTGGCCAGAGAGATCAAGCGTGTTGGGTGACATGGTGCACCCCTGTAGGGAAGTTATCTACTCGAATACCGTGTCAATGGTAATGGGCGTTCAGACTTGTATCCCGATCTATTACAACTAGAAATGGATACTTGAGACATGTGATGAATATGTGGCTCCGGGATTGCTTTCTGTAGAATTGTATTGAATAATTGCTGATGCAATATTGTGCCGATACAAGAAGTATATATAAGAGCTAAGCCGCACCTGACCTAGCCTTATTACAAACCGAGTAGGTGTCATAATCCTAATACAAGTTGTATTCTAACATCCCCCCGCAGTTTCAATGGTAGGCTCGATGACGTTGAGACCGAAACAAATGTCTTGAAATAGAGTAGTCGCCAGGCCTTTAGTAAAGATATCAGCAAATTGAGCAAAAGTAGGCACATGGAGAATGCGAACTAGACGGAAAGCCACCTTCTCTCGAACAAAATGAATTTCGATCTCAATATGCTTGGTGCGACGGTGTTGAACCTAATTCCCGGACATGTAGACAGCTGAAATATTATCACAGTAAACAATGGTAGCTTGCTCAATAGGACGGTGCAGCTCTGAGAGCGACTGGCGCAACCAAACCGTATCAGCAACCGCATGAGCCACAGCGAGGTACTCAGCTTCAGCAGATGAGCGGGAGACCGTAACCTTCCTTTTTGAAGACCAAGAAGCCAAATTGTTACCAAGAAAAACACAAAATCCGGATGTGGACCTACGAGTATCTGGACAACCAGCCCAGCCTGCATCAGAGTAAGCTGTCAAGGAGGTGGGAGAGGATTTGTTGATATGAAGACCTAAGTCTAATGTGCCTTTGAGATACCGAAGAATACGTTTGACATGATTGTAGTGTGGAATACGAGGATCATGCATGTATAAACAAGCTTGTTGGACAGCAAAAGAAATTTCAGGACGAGTGAGAGTGAGATACTGAAGTGCACTGGTAAGACTACGATACAGAGAAGAATCAGAGAAAGGATCACCGTCGGCAGAGAGTTTGGAACCTGTATCAACAGGGGTACGGGAAGTTTGACAATCAAGCATACCAGCACGAGAAAGAAGATCCAGAGTGTACTGATGTTGAGACAAGAAAAGACTAGAGGAGTCATGGATAATAGTAATACCTAAAAAGTGGTGAAGAAGACCAAAATTTGTCATAGAGAATTCATGGTGAAGAAGAGAGATAATATGATCTAAAAATTGTTGTGAGGAAGCTGTGAGGATAATATCATCAACATGTAAAAGAAGGTAAGTAGTGTTGTTGTTGTGATGAAAAGCGAAGAGTGAAGTGTCAGAATGGGAAGGGGTTGTCGGTGTCAAACCCGGTGGATCTCGGGTAGGGGGTCCCAAACTGTGCGTTTAAGGCGGATGGTAACAGGAGGCAGGGGACACGATGTTTTACCCAGGTTCGGGCCCTCTTAATGGAGGTAAAACCCTACGTCCTGCTTGATTATTCTTGATAATATGAGTAGTACAAGAGTTGATCTACCATGAGATCAAAGAGGCTAAACCCTAGAAGCTAGCCTATGGTATGATTGTATGTTGTCCTACGGACTAAAACCCTCCAGTTTATATAGACACCCGAGGGGGCTAGTGTTACACAGAGTCGGTTACAAGGAAGGAGATCTACATATCTGTATTGCCAAGCTTGCCTTCCACGCCAAGGAGAGTACCATCCGGACATGGGACGAAGTCTTCAATCTTGTATTCTCATAGTCCAAAAGTCCAGCCAAAGGATATAATCCGGCTGTCCGGATACCCCCTAACCCAGGACTCCCTCAGTAGCCCCCGAACTAGGCTTCAATGATGTCAAGTCCGACACGCAGTATTGTCTTCGGCATTGCAAGGCGGATTCTTCTCCAAATTTTGAATGTTTGTTAAGCAGTGTCCGGCCCATAAATGTTGGACCTCTTGGCTTCTGCGCCCAATAAGGGCTATCTCCCACGCGTCGAATGAATATGAGGAGCCAGGGCATTTTTACATTCGCCCCCCTAGCCAGATAAATAAATTGTCTATTAAAGGGATGGGGATTCTTAGATCCAATCCATATCATCCTTCCCCAGCGAGAATCCATCAGAGTGCGCTTCGGAAAAATCCACTCCAGCATGGCCGACCTCCGCAGCTCCTCCTCCTGCCCCCATAGTCCTAAGCCCGGTGATTGGGAGAGGTGTTCTATCCCACACAATCGATTAGTCGAACTATAGACTAAGGGATTTCTCCCTCCAGCGTATATGGTTCCCGTCCGAGCCAGGCTCGCCACCTACAATGGCGGGGAGCAAGCGGAGAGCTTCCCCAGCCCCTCTATGGGGGAGCGGGTATGCCTTGTTCCTTACTTATTAAGGGGACTCGGATTTCCAATTCATCCGTTCCTCCATGGGCTCCTGGAGTTTTACGGCCTCCAACTGCATAATTTCACCCCTGCTTCCATATTACACATCGCCGGCTATGTTGCCCTCTACGAGTTATTCCTGGGCTGCGAGGCTCATTTCGAGCTGTGGAAAAGGTTATTTTGCCTCGTCCCCCGCACACAGGAGGGGTCACTTTATCAAGTGGGCGGAGCCAAAATATGGGGCATCGCCGAAACGGGATACATGTCCGGTACTCCGAAGAAGACGTCCGAGGACTGGCCTTCGGAATGGTTTTATATGGAGGACGTCCCCCTTCCGGACCCTGTTTGGCGGGGTCTTCCTGAGTTTAACAATGCTCCTCTGAAGAAACGCCGAAGCTGGCGCCCACGGAGCCCCCAGGAGGAAGACAACGGAGAAGTCCTTTACCTGATGAACCGGATTAAAGCGCTGGCTCAATCAGGATTGACAGTAATCGAGGTTATGTCAATATGCATAATGCGGGGAGTGCAACCACTTCAATATAGAGGGCACCCCCTGTGGTGTTTTAACGGGGAAGACGATGCCACCCGTTGCGGGCGTAAGGGTCCGGACAACGCAGCTGCTTTAGCAAAAATCATGTCCGAGCTGTTCAAGGGAGAGGAAGAGGAGTTCATCCGCATCAAGCCACGGGATGGATTCTCCATGTACAACCCTCCAAGCCGGGTGAGTTATATCCCCTTACTCCCATTCTTCCCACATTCTTTGTCGTAGGTACTCACCTTGCCATTTTACGGCAAGACCTATGAAAAGCCATAAGGGAGTTCAACAGCCCATCCCCACAACCAGAGGACCCCGACCGGGCCCTCGGTCCCGGACTCGAAGAAGATTCGGACATATTCGTGGAGCTGATAGATCGGCAGTTCTATCAATTGAGCTGTGATGACGCCATGGTGGCCATTACGGCCGACTATCCCAGACTACTCCCTGCGTCGCTCATAAGAAAAACCAAAAACCCAACTCCAAAAACTAGGATCCCCTTTTAGATACTTCACCTACCATATACGTATGGTGTTTTACAGGGAAGGCATTCGGGACGCCGTGCTGAACCCGCAGCAACTCGCCAACAAGAGGCACCGAGGCCGAGTAGGCCAAAAAGGAAGGCGGTCAGGATGGAGACGTCGGCGCAGAGGTATGACAAAAACCCCGCTCTGTGGTTGTCGTCTTTCTCAAAATGTAATGACGTCCATGTTTCTTTAACAGAAAAAACGCTCGCCGGAATATGTCTGGTGAGGCTGTCGATCATGCTTCCACCAGTCGGGCTCCAGGACCGGACATAGAGGCGGAAGCTGACATGGGGCGGATGCCGGATACTCCCCCTATAGAGGATGCGGATAGACCATCCGCTACAAATTCAGAAGTGGAGAGCGCCATGAATCATAGGCGTCGCCGGGCCGTACTTCGTGACGCTTGCTTCTCACCAGAGGCATTTGATGCCTTCAATTCTGGAGACGCGTACCTCCGTGCTGCTCAAAATGGTCTAGCCAGAGCCACGGGCCAGTATGTAAGGGATGTACAGGTAAGAAAATCTGACGATTATATGGATCAGTAGCCCCTGAGACTTGGAACAGTTAGCAGAACTGATTTAAGGATCATCTATTGTGCAGGTTCTTACATAGAAGACTACTCGACTATCACAGGATCTGGAGGAATGCAAGACCCATCTTCGGTCCGCCGTTGCCGCATTGAAGGAACCTAAAAAGTCCTCAGCTGGTAACATCTCTTTCGATAGGTACCATATAGCGTGCGGTGTGGCTGCAGATCTAACAATAGATATTGCAGATGAATCTAGAGAGAATCTGGAGGACCAGCATGTCGTACGATAGCTAAAGGCTGGCGAACGCGTGCTGACTGAGGTCAGGTGGGAGAAAAACAATCTCCAAGACGCCAATACCAAGCTGAGCGTGGAACTGAAGGATGTTCGAGCCCAGCTTGCGGACTCCGAGAAGGAGAATAAGCGGCTTTGACGCGGCATTTTCAGTAAGTGCTTGGATGAACCCTTAAAAGGGGGGTGGCGGAGAAGCTGGCTAATAGAATTATGTTTGCAGGTATGCTGACGGGTTGTCCCGCGGAGGAGATGCCCGGATCTGCGGGTGATCTTCTACCCGAGCTCTCATGACTGCACGAACAAGTTCGATAGGTGATGCAAGGTATTGCCTAGGCCTTGTGGCCATCCGTCTCCCTGCCAGAAGGCATTGGAGAGCTTGCGGAGAAGCTCAAGGGAGCACGGCGGTGCTTCCGATTATGGAAGATATCATCCTGCCGTCAAGGTGCCAGGGAAGCCTGGGCCATGGTGAAGACGCGGTATACCAAGGCTGACCCAAACCACATGGCCGAGGTCGGACCTGTGGGGCTCTATGGGAAAGAGATCCCCGTTAGCTTAGTGTATGGGTAAGTAGAATTAGCCGCAAAGTATTCCCAACAGGATTGTAAGCTAGACAGCCTGTTGGATGGTATAGAAGAGGAATTTAGTCAGTCTACATGACTATGTAATTAGAGTTACATGTATAATGCCTTCTAGCCGGATTGTAAATCATTTTTCATGGCGGACCTTTTCGCTTCAACCTCAGGACCCGATAGTCCGGAGTGTGTCTGAATACCCGCTCAGTTATATAAGAACCGGGGAATGCGTGGAAACCAGGCGTAGGGGTCATTAGTGCTTGAACTGACAAGTATCCAACTAGTTATGTTATATTACATGGGTAGTAAGAAACATCTTCTAGGGAGAATAGTTCCGTTAGGGCTTCCTTTCCCTGGGTACGCATGCCCTAAAGTGTATGTCCAGACTGCGAGAGTAAACACAGGCAAAAACATCTGGGGCATATATGGAAAATAAATAAAAATCATCTTTTGTTCACCGACCGAGTATTAAGAATGCTAGCTTTCGGCTTCACCCAGTCTGAGGTACACATCCGGCTGACCTGGCAGTAACAATCGCAGAGGTGCTCCCCTTATGCACTAGCCGAATTAACGGGAACGTAGGGCATAAATACAAGAGCCAGGCAACCCAGCTTGGCCAAAACTTAAGTCATATCGATGCATATAATGGTGAAGAAAAGGTACATGCGGAAGAATAACACATGTGCGGGGCATGAAGCCCAGATAAATAATTAAGCTTTTGTGTAAGAAGCCCCCAGGTAATGGGCGCGGTTAGCACGTCAATAGTGTGCAAGCGGGGCACAAGTTGGCCCTTGAAGGCCTTGAGAAAGAATAAAAGAAAGAAAGATAAAAAAGACAGATAATGTATATGCAAAAAATGGACAGAGGAAAGAGACGAACATAGAGTCCGGCGCTAGGCGTAGAATCTTCGGAGTCTGGCTGCGTTCCATGGGTTCAGCTCAAGTCAATTATTCAATGCATCCCGCAGACGGTACGCTCCACCGGTCAGAACTTGGTCAATAATGAAGGGACCTTCCCATTTGGGCTCGAGCTTGGTTTTTTTCTTCTCCGGCAGGCATAGAACTAATTCGCCAACATTGTAAGTTTTGGCCCGTACCTCTCTGCTTTGGTATCTGCGAGCCTGTTGCTGATAGAATGCGGAACGGGCTTTTGCCACGTCGCGCTCCTCCTCCAGGGTGTCCAGACTGTCATGTCGATCGAGCTCGGCTTCTCTTTCTTCGTACATGCGCACTCGACGTGAGTCATGAATTATGTCGCAGGGCAGAACCGCCTCTGTGTCGTACACCATAAAGAAGAGTGTATATCCGGTAGTACGATTCGGCGTGGTCCACAGCCCCCAGAGTACGAAGTCGAGCTCCTCTACCCAGTGCGTGTTAGACTCCTTTAAGGACCGCACTAGTCTGGGTTTGATGTCGCTCATGATAAGACCATTTGCTCGCTCAACTTGGCCATTGGTTTGTGGCTGATAGACAGAAGCATAATGGAGCTTGATGCCCACGTTGCTGCACCAGAGTTTTACCTTGTCGGCCGTGAAGTTCGTGCGTTGTCAGTGATGATGCTGTGGGGGATGCCATAACGGTGTACAGCCCCGGATATGAAGTCTATCACCGGTCCGGATTTGGCCGTTTTAACAGGTTTGGCTTCTATCCATTTGGTGAATTTATCCACCATGACCAGTAAGTATTTTTTCTTATGGGTTCCCCCTTTAAGGGGTCCAACCATGTCAAGCCCCCAGACCGCGAAGGGCCAGGTAATGGGGATTTTTTGGAGGGCGGTGGGTGGCATGTGGCTTTGCTTTGCAAAAAGCTGGCAACCGATGCAGCGTTGGACCAAGTCCTGTGCGTTTGCCCGGGCCGTCGGCCAATAAAAATGTCACAGCCCTAGCTTAGCCTTTGCTTTTCCTTGCATGATCATCATGTCATCATGTTAAATTTTCTCAGAAACTTGAAATGGGGATTGCCTAAACCCCTAGCATCAAAGGAATTCACTAGGTTCACCTAAAATATTTTCAGTAAATCCAAATGGCTTTCAAAAATGTTCATCATTTATGGAAAATGTTGTAAACAGTAACCACAGGTGATGCACATTTTTCCATGACATATTTGGGCTCTGAATTAAATCATACTCTATTTGCATTTGGGCATTTAAATACTATTTAATATTTTAAATGGTCAAATAATCATAAACTAAAATGTTAGATGTTGGTTATATTCCAAACAGTGGCATTGAGAAGTTTCATAATTTTTGGATCTGTTTAAGTATTTTTAGTAAAGCCCTAAAGACTACAGAATAATAGAAAACAGAAACTAAAATAGGAAAAGCAGAGAGAGAAGATACCTACTTGGCACCCACCAAAGCCCACCTGGCCGGCCCAGCTGGCCAGCCCAGCCACCTGGCCCTCCCCTGTCGTCTTCCTCCTTGCCAGAAGGACGCCGGGAGTGTGCCCCGTGCGCGCGGCCACGCGCCCCGGCCACCTCCTGCTTGCCACTCCCCCTCGACGCTCTAGACGCCCTGGACGTCGCCACGCACTCCCCCTCGACCCCCTGCACCTCTCCTCTCTCTCCCTCGAGTGCTCTCCCCTCCTATGCCTCTCTCCCACGCGACCACCGAGCGTGCACGTCGCCGCCGCTCGTCGTTGCCGTGACCACCGGCCCTCCCTCGCCTCCCCGACTGGTCCACGAGCTCCGCGACGTCATCCTCGACCCCCTCACTGAGCCACGCCTTTCCGGAAGCCCTGCAGTGTCGCCCTCGAGCTCGTCTTCAACCTCCAACCGTCAGCAACCTCACCTTCGATTCACCGCCATCTATGCTTCCTCTGCCTCCCTAAGCTTCTTTTCAGCACCCCTATGAGCTCCTGATACTCCCCCAATGCTCTCCCCTCCGTTCCCATTCTCTATCCTCTGTCCCCGTGCACCCGAGCTTCGGCCGCCGCCATCGCCGGCGAGCCATGCGCTCGCGAGCTCCTCCGCTCAAACCCGACGCATGGTTGTGCTCCTGGAGCTCCCAGGAGTCCAGAGAACCCCTTTGTCCAGCCGCTAGAACTCCGTAGCCTCATCCCGCTCGACGTCCGAACACCGGCCGCCGCGCTTGTCATCGTCGGCAATGATTCCGGCCACCCCATGCCCAAAGACCGTCACCACTACATGCGGGCGAGCGTCCGCATCACGTAGATGCCCTCCGCCGGCCATTTGGTCGCCGAAGGAGGAATCCCGCACCTCGCCGCCGCGTCTGGCCTCGCCGACGTCGAGTCGCGTGTGGATTAGCCTCGGTTGACCAGGGATTTGACCCCCCCTGGGTCACTGACATACAGGCCCCGCCCGGCTAACCAAGTTAGTTAGGGTTAATCTAAATTAAATTAGTTAGTTCGCCACTGACATATGGGTCCCACTGGTCAGGTTTGACCTGCACCGTGCCCCGTTGACCTGCTGACATCATGGTGATGTCATGCTAACGCAGTAACTCTTTTTCTGGATTTATTCTTTTACAGGAAATTCCAGAAAATAGCCAAAACTTCTAAAAATCATAGAAATTCAGCCGTAATTCCAAATGAAATAGTTTATATGTGAAAAATGATCAGAAAAATCCAATCTATCCATCTGTACCATTTTCATGCATGTTTGAGCAACCTAAGGCTACTGTATGTGACAATTTGAATTAATGGCATTTGAAATGCCTTATGTGGAGCTTGAATTTGAATCTTGGGTTCAAACCAACTTCATTTAAATCGTTGCTAGCTACATTAGCTCAAACCACGGCATATTTCCATGTCATGATCATGCATCATATTGTGCATTGCATTGATTGTGTCCTTTCTCTCTTTGCCAGTGGTTGTTCCCCCTCGGTAGACGTATGTTCCGACGATGAGTTTGATGACACCGAGGAAGAGCTATACTATCTTCAGAAGTGACAGGCAAGCAAAACCCCCTTGTTCATTCCGATATAATCCCACTCTCCCGCTCCTGCTCTCTTTTACTACATTAGGACAACAGCGATTCAACTGTTACATGATGCGGTAGTTGAACCCCTTTCCTCTGCATGACCTGTCATTGCCACAGTAAATAGATGAAACCCACTAGCATGAGTAGGATTTGTTTGAGCCCTGATGTTGCTACTCATTCGTGCTTGTTTGTCATGCCTGCTACTGCTTAGAGTTGAGTCAGGTCTGATTCATCGGGGATGAAGTGGAATGTGGTGAACATGTCCTACCATTGAGAGCTAAGTGTGTGAACACGATTTGGTAAAGGTAGCGGTGAGAGGCCATGTAGGAGTACATGGTGGGTTGTCTCATTGCAGTCGTTCTTAGGAACCGAGTTCTGTGTTTGTGATCCATGAATAGTTAATACCACACATTGGGTTCCGATAACTCGACCCCTCTCGACTTATTAATCAACTCGATCTATGTCCAGGAGTTGCAACTAGTTTCTGGTGTTTGTAGGTAGTGTTAGTAGTCTACCAAGTGGCACCCGGTATAGGTGGGCTTGGGATAGACTAGGTATAGTGGCCCGGTGTACCAAGTGGCACCCGGATGGTGGGCTTGGGAACCCTGTACACATCGTTTGGGGCCGTAAGCGACACCCCGGACGGATCTCCTTGCGGATGGAACCCGAATAGGCGATAAACCTGGACGAGAGACTTGTGTGATTAGTCAGGTCGTGGCCGACTCCCTCACCAGGCTTCCGCTCGAAGGTTGCCGAGATACACGACGTGTACATGGTGGTAAGTGGTGAGAGCGTGTGTGAAGAAGTACACCCCTGCAGGGTTATCATTATCTATTCGAATAGCTGGATTCCTCGGATATGGAAACTTTGACCCCTTGCATAGTTCATAGACAAGTGAAAGTGGATACTCTAAAATGCGCAAGATAAGTGTGAGTGATATGGATGGCGTTCTCGCAGGGAGACGGGAGCGGATCCATAGGTGTATTGGTATGGTGAATTTGTGGACTCGTGTGTGCCACCTCAAAACAGTTGCTTGCAGTCGTAGTTCAGGTTAGCCACTGAGTCAAAGTTGGCTTGCTGCAGTCAAACTCCACCACCCCCTTTGTTGATACTAAGGCATATGTAGTTAGTTCTGATGTAAGTCTTGCTGGGTAGATTTGTACTCACGTTTGCTTAATTTATGTTTTGCAGAGAGAGTTCGGTCTCACTAGTAGTATCGCGTGGACTTCGAAGTTTAGCTTGTTACCTCAGCTATGATCTTGTACCCTTGGGAGGGTCTTGTAGATAGTCAGGCTTCTCAGCCTTCTTCATTTGTAGTTGTCTGCACTCAAACAAGTTAAGCTTCCGCATGTGCTTGTTGCTTGTATGCTCTGTACGTTGCATCATGAGACCCATGTTTGTAATATCTCGCTCCTCGGAGCCTAATGAACAAATACTTTGAGTCGTAGAGTTATGTTGTGATGCCATGTTGTATTTACACATATCGAGCATATTATGTGTATGATTGAAATGCTTGGTATGTGTGGGATCCGACAACCTAGTTTTTCATCCTTGATAGCCTCTCTTATGGGGAAATGTAGTCTTGTGCTTCCATGAGCCATAGTAGTCTGCTACATCCTGGTTCACCGAAGTCCTGCTAGCCCAGCACTACTGCTCCGGAACACTTGACTGGCCGGCATTTGATTCACTTTGCTCATGTGTTTGTCCCTTCGGGGAAATGTCACGCGGTGACATCCGGAGTCCTGCCTAGCCTGCTACTGCCCGGTTCACTGGAGTCCTGTTAGCCCAGTGCTACAGCTCGGATTCGCACGCTGCTGACCGACATGCTCGATGTTGATTCATGTATGCATGTCCCCGTAAGTTAGTGCCACTTTGGGTTCACGACTAGTCATGTCGGCTCGGGTTCTCTGTCATATGGATGCTAGCGACACTATCATATACGTGAGCCAAAAGGTGCAAACGGTCTCGGGCCATCGTAAGGCGACACCCATGGGAATACCGTGCGTGAGGCCGCAAAGTGATATGAGGTGTTACCAGCTAGATCGATGTGACTTGGAATCGGGGTCCTCACAGCTTTGGTATCAGAGCCTGACTGCCTGTAGGATTACCAAGCCAAGCGGGTCGAAGTCGTGTCTAGAAATGCTTTAGTTATATAGGGGAATTGATTGTGGATGGGAACGTAAGGCTCTTTTTACTCCTTATCCTCATGACCTTCTGATCTGAGTCATCTTATGTTTTCTACGGGGTTAAGAACTAGGCTTCTCTTCTATCTCTTAGGGTGACGTGTTACTAAACCGTAGTTGCCTAGGATTATTGAGATCAAGCCTCAGTTCAGTTCCTACTACTTCCATATGTTCATAACTGGCCTCAGAACCTTGATATTGTGATGTTGAGTGGTTATGCCACCATTTTGCAGGATGTCTCAAATCATTTTGAGAATTTACAGCCGTTGTGCTGTCCGAGTCATCCCAGGTTTCTATACAGTCTGATGCATCTACAAATCCCTTCCTCCCGTTCATGATGTCCTTTTGGGCTAGATTATGCACACTAATCGGTGAGTTGAGGTATTCTTTTGTCTCGACATATATGTTGGAGTTGTTATTATGACACTAGGGTATCTTAGAGTTCATAATCTAGCCATGTTTGGTGTTCCCAGTGTGATGATTTTGGCCACCATTCTTGAAAGCATCTTGTGATGTTATTTAGTTAGTAGGTATTCTACTCCTGGGTTTTGAACCCGAGATTCACCCTACTTCATGTTGTTAGTATCTGCTAGTTCCCTTAAGATATTAGTAACCTTGTGATAGTCCTCGAGGTCTGTGGTATATCCTTCTTCCAAATAGCATGAACTGCTTATGGCAGAAGTTCTTTTGAACCAAAAGATCACAATAAGAGTGCTCTTGATGAGTTCTTCGTTCTACATTGTGAATCTTCCAGTTCTACCTTTCTGCATGGGTTATCCGGAAGAAATGTTGAGCTTTGCTCGACATACTATTCTATGCATCCACAACTCAGAAAATCAAATGTCCTTTTGAGTTGTCCCTCTTTAGTTGTTTTCTGGCCCTCGGCTATCAATTGATAGTTAGGACTAGTTGTGAATTCGTGTTATCGATGCATATTATTCTTCTGGTCCATCAAGCCATTCTATTCTGGAATGACTAGGAGAAAAACAAACTCCAGTACCTTATCCATTTCTAGGATTTGGTCAAAGTAGTTGTATTCTGCAGATCAAATGCCAAACCAGCTTTTGTTCTGTTCTACCTTGGAGTATTACCCTATTATGTCGAGAATATCATAGGAATTGCACCATCTCTTATGAATTTGACGCAATGATACTTCATGCCATAATTGTTCATTCCTTGGTTCCCGTGTTATTGTAACCGGAATGCCGGCAAGTGAGTCATGATGTGTGAAATCAATACTCCTAACAACTCCGTTTCTTGGTAGTTAATAGACAATATTCCCATTCTTAGCGTGTTGGTTATTAAGTCATCATCCTAAGATTGATCATGCTACCTAGTCCTTATTTCCGGTGCACTCTTCGATCAATGAGTTAGGATTATTCAATCCCTTGCTTATTTGATCATATCATCTTGCCACGAAAGCAAGATGCTCCCGAGCTTAATAACATTTCGGTGGTTCATGATTTTCCGAATGTCTTCTCGGAAGTGTTACCAGGTTGTCACCTGACCGCTATGTTGAGTTCGTGATGAAGTTGGTTTCTTTTAACCACCCCTTCTCCAAGAATCTGTGTTGGATACCCCTGAGCTAGTTGGTTAAGCTAAACAACAACTTGGAGAGTTGGAAGATAAAAGCTTGTCTAACTTAGTTCGTGTCAAGGTATATCTTTTGTGTGTGTGTGTGTTGAAGAAAGATGATATCTTCATCGAATGGTCCTCGTGATCAGTTGTTGGATCAATTGTCTTGTCCAAACTTTGATTTGAGTGTGGGCTATCCTAAAATCAAATCAGAACCAACGATGTTCGTAATGTTGTCTTACTCGAGGTTGATTCCTCGGGCATACACCATTACATCCTTTGGTCTGAGCAATGCTATCACCTTGTTCACATAATTGTGGAAATCCATTTATATGGAAACCTGGATGAATTGTTGTTGAGCCCAACGACAACATCCCTATCTTGTCCATGACTTTGTTGGACATTAAGCAAGTGTTGGAAACTTATGTAAGCCTTTTCTTCGTGTCCCGTTCATGAAGTATATGTTTGGTGTAAGAAGTGACTTCCTCTAATTCATGTGCATCTGATGCAAGTTGCCGCCATGAATTCGAGAAAGTTTGTTTTGCCTCCTCTGGAATCATCCCAAATCAGTCATGCATATTGTGCAAAGTATTCTGTGGTTTCGAGACTTGCAACCTTCATTCTATATGTGTCCCTAGCACGCCAAGCCACTGATTGATTTGTTCAAGGATAAGAAGTTCCTTTTTAAGAGCTAACCTGGGCTTAATCAAGGATTTTGTTATCCGCAATGGTGGTTCCCCACCTGAACCCGGTAGTGTTTCGTTGTAAGACTACTACGTGGTCATGCTTGTCTGGGACAGCGTGTTCACATGTTGTAGCAAAACCTGCTCATGTTTTAGAGCTTGCTATCGTAGTTCATTCCCTGAGAATCTTGCAACGTCATCTTGTCGACTTGTGTTGCAACCCTTCTTTTCCAGGCATGTTGTCTGAAATATCATGTTATCAACCATATCTGAATCTCGGGCAGATATGATGGTTGGAACATTTCCAACATTTGCATTTTGTTTCCAGCTTGCACGACCATTGTGCCAGTTTCCCATGGGTTGCCATTCTCAGCGATTGCTGAAAAGGGATCATCTTCAGAAGTGGTCCTACCATGGGTCCCATCCATTTCCGATGATAAGCTAAAAATCATCCATCGCGTTGTCTTCAACAAGGTAGTCCACATCATCCATCCTAGTCGGAGTATGCCATTCTTTCGAACCCCTTCCAACGATCGATTGTAATTGCCTTAGGCAGGTATAGAGAGTTTCAATGATCTCCATATCAAAAGTAATTCTTTTTGCCACTTAAGGGAATAACTCTATGAGTCATCTCCCCTAAGATGTCTCGTTATGGTATCATGGGCAACTTAACTCCTCGCTACTTTGAAACCCCTCACCATCTATTCAAGCGTGGAATTGTTGCCTACCAACTTGAACTTTCATCATTTGTACTCCCCATCCCTCTTGATGTGTGTTTGTCTCTTAGATCAAGAGATGATTTAACGTCTCATTCCATGAGTTGATCATGTATCTCTTGATTTTTGAGAAGATCATTTTCTATAGAGTTTCCTTCTATCGTCATCATGTTGGATGAAGATCTCAAAAGCAAAGACGTCAAGATCAATTTGAAGCAATGAATCAACACCCTCGAGAAAGACATCTGGATCGTGAAGATTGTGTTAGCTTGTGTCCCTCTTTCTTCTTACCTCACGTCCTGAATCTCGGGACGATATTCTTGCTTAGTGGGGGTGAGTTGTCACAGCCCTAGCTTAGCCTTTGCTTGTCCTATCATGGTAAGCATGTCATCATGTTAAATTTTCTCAGAAACTTTAAATGGGGATCGCCTAAACCCCTAGCATCAAAGGAATTCACTAGGTTCACCTAAAATATTTTTAGTAAATTGCAATGGCTTTCAAAAATGTTCTTCATTTATGGAAAATGCTGTAAACGGTAACCAGAGGTGATGCACATTTTTCCATGACATATTTGGGCTCTGAATTAAATCATACTCTATTTGCATGTGGGCATTTAAATACTATTTAATATTTTAAATGCTCAAATAATCATAAACTAAAATGTTAGATGTTAGTTACATTCCAAATAGTGGCATTGAGCAGTTTCATGATTTTTGGATCTGTTTAAGTATTTTTAGTAAAGCCCTAAAGACTACAGAATAATAGAAAATAGAAACTAAAATAGGAAAAGCCGAGAGAGAAGATACCTACCTGGCACCCACCAAAGCCCACCTAGCCGGCCCAGCTGGCCATCCCAGCCACCTGGCCCCTCCCCTGTCGTCTTCCTCCTTTCCAGAAGGACGCCGGGCGTGTGCCCCATGCGCGCGGCCACACGCCCCAGCCACCTCCTGCTTGCCGCTCCCCCTCGACGCTCTGGACGCCCGGGACGTCGCCATGCACTCCCCCTCGACCCCCTGTACCTCTCCTCTCTCTCCATCGAGCAATCTCCCCTCCTCTTCCTCTCTCCCACGCGACCACCGAGCGTGCACGTCGCTGCCGCTCATCGTTGCCGCGACCATCAGCCCTCCCTCGCCTCCCCGACTGGTCCACGAGCTCCACGATGTCATCCTTGACCCCCTCACCAAGCCACGCCTCGCCGGAAGCCCTGCAGCGTCGCCCTCGAGCTCATCTTCAACCTCCGGCCGCCGGCAACCTCACCTTCGATTCGCCGCCATCCGTGCTTCCCCGACCTCCCTGAGCTTCTTTTCAGCACCCCTGTGAGCTCCTGATCCTCCCCCTATGCTCTCCCCCTTCATTCACATTCTCTATCCACCGTCCCCGTACACCCGAGCTTCGGCCACCGCCATGGCTGGCGAGCCTTGCGCTCGCGAGCTCCTCCGCTCAAACCTGCCGCATGGTTGTGCTCCTGGAGCTCCTAGGAGTCTAGAGAACCCCTTTGTCCAGCCGCTAGCACTCCATAGCCTCGTCCCGCTCGACATCCGAACACCGGCCGCCGCGCTTGTCATCGCCGGCGATGATTCCGGCCACCCCAGGCCCAAACAACATCACCACTAGATGTGGACGAGCGTCCGCATCACGTAGATGCCCTCCGCCGGCCATTTGGTCACCGGAGGAGGAATCCCGCACCTCGCCGGTGCGTCTGGCCTCGCCGTCATAGAGTCGCCGGTGGATTAGCCCCGGTTGACCGGGGATTTGACCCCCCTGGGTCACTGACATACGGGCCCCGCCCGGCTAACCAAGTTAGTTAGGGTTAATCTAAATTAAATTAGTTAGTTAGCCACTGACATATGGGTCCCACTGGTCAGGTTTGACCTCGACCATGCCCCATTGACCTGATGACATCATGGTGATGTCATGCTAACGCAGTAACTCTTTTTCTGGATTTATTCTTTTACAGGAAATTCCAGAAAATAGCCAAAACTTCTAAAAATCATAGAAATTCAACCATAATTCCAAATGAAATAGTTTATATATGAAAAATGATTAGAAAAATCCAATCCATCCATCTGTACCATTTTCATGCATGTTTGAGAAACCTAAAGCTACTTTATGTGACAATTTGAATTAATGGCATTTGAAATGCCTTATGTGGAGCTTGAATTTGAATCTTGGGTTCAAACCAACTTCATTTCAATCGTTGCTAGCTACATTAGCTCAAACCACAACATATTGCCATGTCATGATCATGCATCATATTGTGCATTGCATTGATTGTGTCCTTTCTCTCTTTGCCGGTGGTTGTTCCCCTCGGTAGACGTATGTTCCGACGATGAGTTCGATGACACCGATAAAGAGCTATACTATCTTCAGAAGTGCTAGGAAAGCAAAACCCCCTTGTTCATTCCGATACAATCCCACTCTCTTGCTCCTGCTCTCTTTTACTGCATTAGGACAACATCGATTCAACAGTTACATGATGCGGTAGTTGAACCCCTTTCTTCTGCATGACCTGTCATTGCCACAGTAAATAGATGAAACCCACTAGCATGAGTAGGATTTGTTTGAGCCCTGATGTGCCTACTCATTCATGCTTGTTTGTCATGCCTGCTACTGCTTAGAGTTGAGTCAGGTCTGATTCATCGGGGATGAATTGGAATGTGCTGAACATGTCCTACCGTTGAGAGCTAAGTGTGTGAACACGATTTGGTAAAGGTAGCAGTGAGAGGCCATGTAGGAGTACATGGTGGGTTGTCTCATTGCAGCCATTCTTAGGAACTGAGTTCTGTGTTTGTGATCCATGAACAGTTACTACCACACATTGGGTTCCGGTAACTCGACCCCTCTCGACTTATTAATCAACTCGATCTCTGTCCAGGAGTTGCAACTAGTTTCTGGTGTTTGTCGGTAGTGTTAGTAGTCTACCAAGTGGCACCTGGTATAGGTGCGCTTGGGATAGACTAGGTATAGTGGCCCGGTGTACCAAGTGGCACCCGGATGGTGGCCTTGGGAACCCTGTACACATCGTTTGGGGCCGTAAGCAACACCCCGGACGGATCTCCTTGCGGATGGAACCCGAATAGGCGATAAACCTGGACGAGAGACTTGTGTGATTAGTCGGGTCGAGGCCAACTCCCTCACCAGGCTTCCGCTTGAAGGTTGCCGAGATACACGACGTGTACATGGTGGTAAGTGGTGAGAGCGTGTGTGAAGAAGTACACCCCTGCAGGGTTATCATTATCTATTCGAATAGCTGGATTCCTCGGATATGGAAACTTTGACCCCTTGCATAGTTCATAGACAAGTGAAAGTGGATACTCTAAAATGTGCAAGATAAGTGTGAGTGATATGGATGGCGTTCTCGCAGGGAGACGGGAGCGGATCCATAGGTGTATTGGTATGGTGAATTTGTGGACTCGTGTGCGCCACCTCAAAACAGTTGCTTGCAGTCGTAGTTCAGGTTAGCCACTGAGTCAAAGCTGGCTTGCTGCAGTCAAACTCCACCACCCCCTTTGTTGATACTAAGGCATATGTAGTTAGTTCTGATGTAAGTCTTGCTGGGTAGATTTGTACTCACATTTGCTTAATTTATGTTTTGCAGAGAGAGTTCGGTCTCACTAGTAGTATCGCGTGGACTTCGAAGTTTAGCTTGTTACCTCAGCTATGATCTTGTACCCTTGGGAGGGTCTTGTAGATAGTCAGGCTTCTCAGCCTTCTTCATTTGTAGTTGTCTGCACTCAAACAAGTTAAGCTTCCGCATGTTCTTGTTGCTTGTATGCTCTGTATGTTGCATCATGAGACCCATGTTTGTAATATCTCGCTCCTCGGAGCCTAATGAATAAATACTTTGAGTCATAGAGTTATGTTGTGATGCCATGTTGTATTTACACATATCGAGCATATTGTGTGTATGATTGAAATGCTTGGTATGTGTGGGATCCGACAACATAGTTGTTCATCCTTGGTAGCCTCTCTTATGGTGAAATGTAGTCTTGTGCTTCCATGAGCCATAGTAGTCCCCTACAGCCTGGTTCGCCAGAATCCTACTAGCCCAGCACTACTACTCCGGAACACTTGACTGGCCGGCATGTGATTCACTTCATTCATGTGTCTGTCCCTTCGGGTAAATGTCACGCGGTGACATCCGGAGTCCTGCCTAGCCTGCTACAGCCCGGTTCACCGGAGTCCTGTTAGCCCAGTGCTACAGCCCGGATTCGCATGTTGCTGACCGACATGCTCGATGTTGATTCATGTATGCCTGTCCTCGTAAGTTAGTGCAACTTTGGGTTCACGACTAGTCATGTCGGCCCGGGTTCTCTGTTACATGGATGCTAGCGACACTATCATATACGTGAGCCAAAAGGCGCAAACGGTCCCGGGCCATGGTAAGGCGACACCCGTGGGAATACCGTGCGTGAGGCCGCAAAGTGATATGAGGTGTTACCGGCTAGATCGATGTGACTTGGAATCGGGATCCTGACAAAAAACTGTACGGAAGGCCTTGCTTACAAGGGCCCGGGCTGCGGCATGGTGGCCGCCGAGTCCGGCGTGAATTTTTGCCAAAAGCTTCCACCCTTCCTCTCCGGAGATGCACCTTTGAAGGATTCCGGTAGTACTTTTTTTATACAGCTCTCCCTCGTGGACCCTGTAGGCTTTAGATCGCCGCACTATGCAGCGTGCCTCATTTTGGTCCTCGGGAAGTTCCTGCCTAGTTAGGTAGGCCAGGAATGGTTCTGTCCATGGGGCGATGATGGCCATTATTACGTGGGCTAAAGGTGTTATTTCGGTGGCAAAGCCTCCGATTATGTCAGAGTGTTCGGTATCGGGTATTTTGGCCGGGTCCGTACTATTGTTACCGGTGTCCCCTTCCCATACCACGGATGGCTTAAACAACCTCTCCAAAAAGATGTTGGGGGGTTGCATCGCGTTTTGCGCCGATGCGGGCGAGGATATCTACCGCCTGATTGTTTTCCCGAGCCACACGGTGAAATTCGAGCCCTCGAACCGAGCTGACATCTTTAGGACGGCGTTTCGATAGGCCGCCATCTTCGGATCCTTGGCATCGAAGTCTCCATTTATTTGGGATATTGCAAGGTTCGAATCCCCACGCACCTCCAGGCGTTGAATGCCCCTGGAAACTGCCATCCGAAGACCATGTAAAAGGGCTTCGTATTCGGCTGCGTTGTTGGAGTCTGTATACAGTATCTGCAGTATGTATTGGACTGTATCTCCGATTGGGGACGTCAGGACGACGCCAGCCCCCAGACCAGCCAGCATTTTGGAGCCGTCGAAGTGCATGATCCAATTGGAGTATGCGCCATACTCTTTAGGTAGTTCGGCTTCCGTCCATTCGGCGACAAAGTCGGCCAATACTTGCGATTTAATGGCTCGCCAGGGTTTGTATGTTATGTCGAACGGGAGGAGCTCAGTGGCCCATTTGGCAATCCGGCCCATGGCGTCGCGGTTGTTTATAATATCATTAAGTGGCACTTCCAAGGCTATTGTAATCAAACACTCTTGAAAGTAGTCTTGCAGCTTCCTGGAATGCCATGAATACCACATAGGCTATCTTTTGATAATGTGGGTACCGTGACTTGCATGGAGTGAGGACAGTGGATACATAATATACCAGCTTTTGAAGGGGGGATTTATGTCCGTCCACTTCTCGTTCGACGACGAGCACTGCGCTTACAACCTAATGAGTTGCCGCAATGTACAACAGCATTGGTTCGCTGATGTTTGGCGCGGCCAGCATTGGGTTGGTTGCCAGTATGGCTTTTATTTCTTCCAATCCGGCTGTGGCAGTGTCCGTCCACTCGAAGTGTTCGGTGCGCCGAAGGAGGCGACAAAGGGGTAATGCCTTTTCTCCTAAGTGGGAGATAAAGCGGCTTAGAGCCGCCACACATCCAGTTAATTTCTGGATTTGTTTGAGGGCTGTTGGGGTAGCCAACTATGACAGAGCTCGAATTTTGGCCGGATTAGCTTCAATTCCTCTACTGGAGACAATGAAGCCCAGGAGCTTTCCGGATGGTACGCCGAAAACACATTTTTCCAGATTGAGCTTGATGTCATATTTTCGGAGGTTGTCGAATGTGAGCCTCAAGTCATCTATTAGAGAGTCGACGTGTTTGGTTTTGATGACCACATCATCTACGTATGCCTCTACTGTTTTGCCGATCTATTTCTCCAGACATGTCTGAATCATGCGCTGATATGTTGTGCCGGCATTTTTGAGCCTGAAAGGCATTGTGTTGAAATAGAAGGGGCTGTATGGTGTGATAAATGCCGTTGCAGCTTGGTCGGACTCCGCCATCTTGA
This sequence comes from Triticum dicoccoides, assembly GCF_002162155.2. NCBI lineage: Eukaryota > Viridiplantae > Streptophyta > Magnoliopsida > Poales > Poaceae > Triticum > Triticum dicoccoides. Next base: position 275,885,621 of record NC_041386.1, on the reverse strand, counting down.
TTTGGTGGTAGCCGGAGTATGCGTCGAGGAAACACAATGAGTCGTGTCCTGCGCTAGCGCCGATAATTTGATCGATGCAGGGGAGGGGGAAGGGATCCTTTGGGCAGGCCTTGTTGAGGTCCTTAAAATTGACACATAGGCGCCAGGATTTGTCCTTCTTTGGTACCATCACCAGGTTTGCTAGCCAGTCCGGGTGTTTTATTTCTCTAATGAATCCGACCTCTAATAACTTGGCTAGTTCTTCTCCCATAGCTTGTCTCTTAGTTTCAGAGAAACGCCGAAGATTCTGCTTGACCGGCTTCAATCCCTTTAGAATATTGAGGCTGTGCTCGGCCAGCCTGCGTGGGATTCCTGGCATGTCTGAGGGGTGCCAGGCGAATATGTCCCAACTCTCACGCAGGAACTCTCGTAGTGCGGCATCCATGGCGGGGTTTAGCTATGCCCCGATGGAGGCTGTTTTTGTAGGGTCCGTTGGGTGGACTTGGAATTTGACTATTTCATCTGCTGGTTTAAAAGAGGTGTACTTGGATCTCTTGTTAAGTATCACGTCGTCCCTGTCCACTGTGGAGTGTAGCGCAGTTAACTCCTCGGCCGAAAGGGCTTCAGACAATGCCTCGAGGGCCAATGTGGCTGTTTTGTTTTCGGCGCGGAGTGTTGTGTCTGGATCACTAGCGAGAGTGATGATTCCGTTGGGCCCGGGCATTTTGAGCTTCATGTACCCATAATGGGGTATGGCTTGGAAGATCGTGAACGCCTCCCGTCCTAAAAGGGCGTGGTATCCACTACTGAACGGGGCCACATGGAATGTAATTTCTTCGGACCTATAGTTCTCCGGCGTGCCGAATACCACATCTATTGTGATTTTCCTGGCACAACGTGCTTCCCGACTGGGGATGATTCCTCTGAAGATTGTGCTGCTTTTCTCAATGTGGTTCCAGTCTATTTCCATATTTTGAAGAGTTTCCTCATAGATGAGGTTCAATCCACTGCCGCCATCCATGAGTACTTTGGTGAGTCGAAAGCCGTCCACAATTGGACTAAGGACCAGTGCAGCTGGTGCTTGGGACTTTCGGAATTTAGGTTCATCACTGGCATTGAAGGTAATAGTTGTGTCACTCCATGGGTTCATTGCTGCCACGTGGCAGATTTCGGCGAGGCTGCGGAGTGTTCGCTTGCGCCTATTATTTGATGCGAAGGTTTCAAAGACTGTTAATACCGTATTGTTATCCACGGGATGATGCTCTGCGGTATTTGGGATGAGAAGATCCTCACCACTTTTGGCCACCTGCCGGAGTACCCAACATGCTCTAAGGCTATGTGTTGGTGTGGTATCCGCTGTACTATGAATTTCGCAGGGGCTGTTGAGCCATCCCTCCAATACGGTTCCATGCCATGTAGAGGGTTTTTGTTTCTTTGTAACTAACTCGGGTGTCTTATGATAGTGCACCCTTTTACTTCGGACTGGGTGTATATTCCGACCCGGATTATCCCAAAATTTCGTTTTGGTTTTCCAGGCGCTTTCCATCGCGCAGTACTTTCGTACTATGGACACCAAGTCAGCGAAGCGTGATATGTCATGGTGACTTAAGGCGTTAAGGATCCCCTTGTCCGTGCAATTATTGTAGAAAAATGAGACTGCGTCTTCTTCGCGACAGTCCTTAACCTTGTTCATCACAAGGAGGAACCTGGCCCAATAATGATGTATTGTTTCATGGGGCTCTTGCCTGATGTGGGAAAGATCGTTTATGTCTGGGTGGGTGGGTGGATTTGAGTTTGAACCCCTACCCGATCTGAGACCCACGGGCCGAGGAGTTTCCGATCTTGGAAGTTCGGATTCCGGGATGTTGCCCGATAAGTCTGGCCCACTACCTGACTCTAGGTTCAGTGCTTGGGTGATGTCCTCCCATAAACGGGTGTCCGGCTCGGAGAGTTCAGGAATCCGGACATAGTTAGTACTCAAGATAGAGGAAGAATCGCCGCATTGTTCCTCCACCACCGCAATATGATGGGTGACCGGTGGAGAGTTATTCTCCCATTGATCGGGTTTAAGCCCAATCCGATCATAGTCTGTAGCGACTCCCAAGGCAGCGATATGATCCAAGAGCTCGTTTAGGGACAAGAGCTCCATTGGATCCATCTGCTCGGCAAATTCTGAGCCGACGTGGAGGTTGTTTTTGATGACCCGAGAAGTCATCGTCGGCGCAGCGGCTGAACGGGCGGTCATGATGAAATTGCCTAGCCGGAGAGTTTGGCCGACAGCCAGGGCTCCCCCGGCGGTAATGTTGTTTTTAACAACGAGATGAGGCATCCTTCCTTACGGCGACGGCACGGTGGAACTCTCAATGAAAGCACCAATGTCGGTGTCAAAACCAGCGGATCTCGGGTAGGAGGTCCCGAAATGTGCGTCTAAGGCGGATGGTAACAGGAGGCAGGCGACACGATGTTTTACCCAGGTTCGGGCCCTCTTAATGGAGGTAAAACCCTATGTCCTTCTTGATTATTCTTGATAATATGAGTAGTACAAGAGTTGATCTACCACGAGATCAAAGAGGCTAAACCCTAGAAGCTAGCCTATGGTATGATTGTATGTTGTCCTACAGACTAAAACCCTCCGGTTTATATAGACACCGGAGGGGGCTAGGGTTACACAGCGTCGGTTACAAGGAAGGAGATCTACATATCCGTATTGCCAAGATTGCCTTCCACCCTAAGGAGAGTACCATCCGGACACGGGACGAAGTCTTCAATCTTGTATTCTCATAGTCCAACAGTCCGGCCAAAGGATATAATCCGGCTGTCCGGATACCCCCTAATCCAGGACTCCCTCAGGGGTAAAACCGATGGTTTGAGCATAAGTAGAAAAGCGTTGGAACCAGGCACGTGGTGCTTGTTTAAGGCCATAAAGAGATTTTTGAAGAAGACAAACATGATTAGGATAGGAGGAATGTTCGAAGCCAAGAGGTTGTTGACAATAGACTCGTTCTTGAAGAGAACCATGAAGAAAAGCATTTTTGACATCTAGTTGATGAATTGGCCAGGAAGAAGAGACGGCGATGCTAATGACAGTGGGAGTAGTGTTGGTCTTGACAACTGGAGAGAAAGTCTCATCATAATCGATGTCGTGTTGCTGAGAGTAACCACGGCATACCCATCGAGCCTTATAACATGCAAGACTCCCATCAGAATTAAATTTTTAGCAAAAAACCCATTTGCTCGAAACGATATTTGTATTGGAAGGACAAGGAACTAACTGCCACGTGTTATTCTGCATAAGGGCATCATATTCATCTTTCATAGCTGCGGCCCAATTAGGATCTAGGAGAGCTGATTTGTAAGATTTGGGTAGAGAGGAAGGAGATAGAGATGCATGAAGATTGAGATGATCTTTTGCAGGTAAACAAAACCCGGACTTGGCACGTGTGCGCATGGTATGATCGTTAGTCGGAGCTGGAACGGGAATAGCATGAGCAGTAGGGGTGGGGGAAGATGTGGTGGACGCGTCCGGCGCAGCGAAGGAAGCGGACGCGGGAGACAGCGGTGAAGATTGCGGCGCAGGATGTCTGCCGTGACAGAGTGTAATGGGTTTTCCTCGCCAGAAAAGAGGTGATGACAGAAGTGGTCGCGGCAGGATCCGCTACCGTGGTAGAGGATTCGGCTGGTTTCACTGGATAGGTCGGCGGGTGAAAGAAGGGAAAATGATTGTGACGAGAGGGACTAGTGATCGGCGTGGGTGAGTTGGGATCTAATTGTTGACGCTCGGAAAAGGGAAAATGTTTTTAGTGAATGTTACATAACGAGACACATGAACACGACCACTAACAAGATCTACACAACGATAACCCTTGTGCTCGTCAGAAAAACCTAGATGGACACACGGGGTAGAGCGCGGGGAAAGTTTGTTAGGAGAAGTGGAGTAGGAGTTTGGGAAACAAAGACAACCAAAGACACGAACGTCGGAGTAATTTGGATGAGAGAGAAATAAAGAGAAGTAGGGAGTAGTTTGTGGGTTAACTTTGGATGGACGAATATTGAGTAAATATGTGGCCGTGTGGAGGGCATCAGCACAGAACTTCGGAGGCATAGAAGATTGAACAAGCAGAGTGCGAATGATGTCATTAAGAGTACGAAGAGAATGCTCGGCTTTGCCGTTTTGAGGGGAGGTATAAGGACAGGAGAAGCACAAGAGAATTCCATGCTGTAGAAAGAAATTTTGATTTCTAAAGTTGTCAAATTCACGACCATTATCACATTGGATGAATCTTATAGGGAGGAAAAAGTTGACCGAGACATAGCGCTGAAAGTTAAGGAATATATTATGAACGTCGGATTTGTTGCGTAAAGGAAAAGTACAAACATAATGAGTAAAATCATCAAGAATCACGAGATAATACTTAAAACCAGATACACTTTCTATTGGTGATGTCCAAAGATCACAATGAAGTAATTCAAAAGGAAAAGTACTAGAGGGTTGGGAGGAACTAAAGGGAAGGCGAACATGTTTTCCCAATTGACATGACTGACACATAGAAAAATTATGAGAGTCTCTATTACAAGGTATTGAAAATTCACTAAGAAGTGTGGATAACACATTTTTATTGGGATGGCCGAGACGTTGGTGCCACAGATCAACAGAGGCCACCATAGATGTTGGAGGAGCAGTGACCGGAGCACCATGGAGAGAATATAAATCACCGGAGCTATTGAATTGAGCGATCTCGGCTTTGGTCGGGTAGTCTTTCACAGACAACCAAAGGGGTCAAACTCAACAGAAACATGATTATCAATGGTGATTTGGCGAACAAAAATCTGATTTTTAATAAGAGCAGGAGCTACAAGAACATCACGAAGAAGCAAAGGCTTAATTGGGGGATTGGATTTGAGCCTGACTGACACAGTAAATAGGAATAGAAGATCCATCACCGAGAGTAATAGAGGGAAAAGACGAAGGTGTGCAAGAAGAAAGCAAATTACTCGATGCAGACATATGACGAGAAGCACCAGAATCGAAAATCCAATCCGTACCTGAGTTCCCTTGTGCAACAAAGTTGTTCATGGCTTGTAGAAAACTAGCTTGGTCCCAGCTCAGAGTCGAAGTAGAGGCTGGTGTAGTCATGGGAGCTTGCGGGTGTGGTGGCGTCGGCAATAGGGTCGGCATCGGCATAAAGAGAGAGACACCATCATTGTACTGCTGCATGTAGGGGAGCGATGGAGCACCATAGGATGCATAAGGAATGGTGTTGTAGATTGGTGGCACGTAGGAGGGAGCAGCGTGGTACGCAGCCATTGGCTGTCGAGGCACAAGGACGGGCGCGCCGGTGTGAGGGCGAGCACCGGGCTGCCAGCCACCGATATAGGCAGGCGGGGCACCATATGGCGTAGGGGAGGACCAAGGCATAGGCCACTCCTAGACTAGCCCTGTCCATGGATCAAGAGATGGGCGCCATCCGGGCGGCGGTGGTGGTGCAATTGATGAAGCCGGGGTGGTGGTGGTGCAGTTGGTGGAGCCGGGCTGGAGCAGGAGTGGGCGCCGTGCAAACTGCGGCGACCTAGGGTTTTTGCCCCGGTAGTTGGGACTTGGATGCCAGATGGATAGTTTAGGAGGTGCTATTGGTGGAGGTGGTGGTGGCGGCGTCGACGCTGGTGGGCGAGGAGAAGCTGTGAAGACCTGAGGGCGGGAGTCCTTCGTAGTTAGGGAATGATCGGCCCATTGGAGCATCGAGCTAACCTCGGCGAAGGAGGGATGCGGACGCATCATAGGGATGAAGGAGGCCTGCTTCTTGAACCGCTCGCTGAGGCTGACGAGGAGGACGTTGATGAGTTGGCGATCGTCGATCGGATCACCAAGTTCGCGGAGTTCATCCGCGATCGCCTTGAGGTGTTGGTAGTAGACGACAACTGGTGACTCACCTTGCACCGTATTCCGAAGCTCGGTGTGGAGATTGTTGGCGCGAGTGTCGACGTTGTCCTGAGGCTCACAAAGGGCCGCCCATAGATCGGCGGTGGAGGCACCGTCACAGTGGACGAGATTGAAGATCTCTATGGAGACTCGCATGTAGATCCATTGACTAATGGTGAGATCATCCTTGACCCATTGTGGATCATGAAGTTGAGGAAGAGAGTCGTCGGCAATGTGAGAGCGGAGATTACATCGCCCAAGGTGGACGTCGAAAAGGTGACGCCAATGGTAGTAGTTGTGAGCAGCGAGGTCTAGGGTTATGGGGATGTAGGGGCTAATATCGGAGATGGTGTTGGTGAAGGAGATGGAAGGGGGTATTGGTGGAGGTAGAGCTAGAGTAGAGGTAGAGGCGGAGGAGGCCGTGGCCGCGGTGACCTTGGCAGCGACGATGGCGGCGCGCCGCTCGAAGTAGCCAGGCGGCAGTGGCGGGGCTGGCAAGTTAGCCATACCCTAGGATCGATAGTCTGATACCATGTAGAATTGTATTGAATAACTGTTAATGCAATATTGTGCCTATACAAGAAGTATATATAAGATCTAAGCCGCACCTGACCTAGCCTTATTACAAACCGAGTAGGAGTCATAATCCTAAAACAAGTTGTAGTCTAACACTTTCTCAAAGGGAGTCGAGGAAGGATCTCTGGGCGTTAATGCTACAACATGTTTGTTAAATATAAACTGCTATTCTTTACCCTTATGAATGTTGCAAGATGCTTGGAGCTGCTTGAAGATGCTAGTCTTCGATAGGCTAGGCCTTCCCCTCTATTCTGGCTTTCTGTAGTTCAGTCCACAGATACAACCCTTCCTTTGATACCAATGCATACTTAGTATAGATCAGATGCTTGCGAGTACTTTGGATGAGTACTCACGGTTGCTTTGCTACCCCTTTTCCCCCTTCTTTCTTCTTTCCGGTTGTTGCAACCAGATGGTGGATCCCTGGAGCCAGATGCCACCGCCGACAGATACTACTACATGGAGGCCGCCGAAGACTAGGAGTAGTTAGGAGGTCCCAGGCAGGATGCCTTGCCTCTTCGATCGTTGTTGCTTTTGTGTTTGCCTTCTTAAGGCAGCCTTGCTTAACTTATGTCTGTACTCAGATATTGTTGCTTCTGCTGACGCTTGTGTATCAAGCTATGTATTCGAGCCCTCGAGGCCCATGGCTTGTAATATGAAGCTTGTATTATTTTATTTGTGTCTAGAGTTGTGTTGTGATATCTTCCCGTGAGTCCCTGATCTTGATCGTACACATTTAAGTGTATGATTAGTCTACAGTCGGATCGGGGGCTTCACACACACTTCACAAGTTCAAATCGGGAAACTAGAACACGTACAACACGCCTGTCTCGTTCGCATCGCATCCCACACGGTCGTTCCTACCCGCCGCTCAACACACATTGGCTAGGCATATCACTAACATGTGGGACTCCATGTGAGCAAATCGATGATGCACCGTACTAAAAATTCCCCCACTTATCGCGTGTGGGAAAAGCCCAGCCCTAGTGTTTTCAATCATTATTTCTATCTGTCGATGGCGCCAAGGAGCATAGCCAAATGTTACAATTTATAAAAGTTAAAAGGGAAAAGTCTATTGCGTTCGCGTCGCGCCCCCACACGGTTAGGGTTACTCCATGGTCGATCCGGCACGCCGCTCAAGCTAGGGAACACGCATTGTCTCGCAGTTTCACTATCATGTGGAACCACAATTGAGCAAACTGACTATCGACAAACCCTCACCCCGCCTGCCGTGTCTCACCTGAGTTAGAAGAGAGAAACAAGGAGGGAGAATAGCTAGCTGTAGTATGGATAAGAAAATATGGTGTCAGAAGGGACTCGTGTTGATAGAGTAGGAGCACTGCGTACTCATTTGTACTACCACTATGCTACTCCTGCTACTCTACTAGTACATCTACTCTTTCAATCCTATTGTGCTCAAGTTATACAAGAGTACTAGTACTCTGCAACGTGCAAAGCACGTACGTTGGAATTCCTATTGCACGACACAATTTTGTGGGAACAAAATACGAGCAAGATCATGTTTTGGGTGATTTATCTCTTTCCAATCAATGTATTATGAATAATAGTGTGGTTGCCGGCATTCGGGGATCCACCACGACCGCCTCCTCCGTTGGAGCCACGATCACCACCGTTGTTGCCACCACTACTACGGTCGCCATGGAAGGCGAGCACTTGTGTGCACTTAGTGCGAGAGCCCATTTGTCTAGGACGATCTCGGCAAGCATGAACGGGGGCAAGCTTGGGCGAAGGTCGGCAAAGGAATGGTAGACTGGATGATGGCAACTCGGAGCTCGAACCTTTTGTCGACACCGTCGAGCATCTGCAAGGTTAGTGTGTGGCGCTCACCGGCTCCCGAACATCACCGAGGGCAGAGGAAATACCTTGCGGGCGATGGCAATATTCATTGATGGAGAGGTCAACATGTACAGTGGATCAAAACTCTTGGTCGAGATGCATGGCGTGTTCGGCTTCATTGTCAAGGAAACACTCATGGAGCGATGTGGGCGATGAGACACCGGTGGGTTAGCTGGTGATAGGGACTCGGTTGTATTTCTATGGATCAGTGGCAATATCTCTTTCGATTACAAGATGAGCAGCTATTATAGAATTGGTAGAGGATGAACTAGGGTTCGCTCGTGAGAGGAAAAGGGGAATTGTGAGGTAGGTAGCCGCCGGGTGCCGTTGCTGTGATCCTCTAGATCACGATGCCTTCGTGCGTCTCCCTTGAAGTAGTCGTGTTGTGTGGGCTTTAGTTGATCCACTCTGGCCCACAGACGCGCTGGTTAGGCTGCTTGGTCCCCGTGGGCCGTTGGGCAGTTCATGGCTCGTGTTAGCGTCAGTATTTTCCCTAAAGTGGAAGGGATGATGCAGCATAACTATGGTAGGTATTTCCCTAAGTGATGAAACCAAGGTTATCGAACCAGTAGGAGAACCAAGCAACACTATGTAAACGGTACCCCACACAAAGAACAAATACTTGCAACCCAACGCGTAAGAGTGGTTGTCAATCCCTCCCGGGTAAAAGTAGATTGGTTTGTAGTAGATTGGATAAATAGATCTCACGGAAATGTGAAATAAAATAAATAACAAAAAATTGCAGCACGGTATTTTTGGGTTTTTGGAACAATAGATCTGAAAATAAAAGAGGCAAATAACAGATCGGAAAACAAATATGATAAAGAATAGACCCGTGGGCCGTAGATTTCACTAGTGGCTTCTCTCGAGAAAAATAGCATATGGCGTGTAAACAAATTACTGTTGGGCAATTGATAGAACTTCAAATAATTATGACGATATCCAGAAAATGATCATTATATAGGCATCATGTCCAAGATTAGTAGACCGACTCTTGCCTACATCTACTACTATTACTCCACACATCGACCGCTATCCAGCATGCATCTAGTGTATTAAGTTCATGGAAAAACAAAGTAATGCAATAAGAATGGTGACATGATGTAGACAAGATCTATTGATGTAGGACTCTTGTCATCCTTAATGGCAACGATCAATACGTGTCTTGCTTCCACTTCTGTCACTGGGAAAGAACACGGCACGACCGAACCCATCACAAAGCACCTCTTCACATGGCAAGAAAAAATGATCTAGTTGGCCTAACTAAACCAAAGATTTGAAGAATATATACGAGGCTATAAGTAATCGTGCATATAAGAGATCAAAACTCAAATAATTTTCATGGATAAAATGGATCTGATCATAAACTCAAAGTTCATCGGATCCCAACAAACACACCACAAAAAGAGTTACATCAAATAGATCTCCAAGAGACCATTGTATTGAGAATCAAAAGAGAGAGAGGGAGCCATCTAGCTACTAAATATGGACCCATAGGTCTACAATGAATTACTCACGCATCATCGAAGGGGCACCAATGAGGATGATGAACCCCACAGTGATGGTGTCTAGAGTGGATCTGGTGGTTCTAGAACTTGCGGCGGATGGAGTTGTGTTTCGTGAACTACCTTAGGGTTTTTGGATTTTCGGTGTATTTATAGAGAAAAGAGGCGGTGTAGGAGGCAGCCGAGGTGGGCACAACCCACCAGGGCGTGCCTGGGCCCCAGCCACACCCAGGTGGATTGTGCTCCCCTCGGAGCCCCCTCTGGTACTTGTTTTGCCCAACATTTGTCTTCTGGTCCAGAAAAAATCTCCGAAAAGTTTCGCTGCATTTGGACTCCGTTTGGTATTGATTTTCTGCAAAGTAAAAAAACAAGCAAAAAATATCTACAGGCACTGGGCACTATGTTAGGTTAGTCCCAAAAATGATATAAAGTTGCTATAAAATGATTGTAAAACATCCAAGAATGATAATATAGTAGAATGGAACAAGCAAAAATTATAGATACGTTGGAGACGTATCAGCATCCCCAAGCTTAATTCCTACTCAGCCTCGAGTAGGTAAATGATAAAAACAGAAGTTTTCATGTTGAATGCTACCTATCATGTTCATCACATATTCTTTTCTTTTGTAGCATGGACATTTGGACTCTTATATGATTCAAAGCAATAGTCTAGTTTTGACATGAAGATTTCAATACTCAAGCATATCAGCAAGCAACCATGTCTTTGAAAATATCAACACTAAAGCAAGTTATCCCTAGCCCATTATGCTCAGTCATTGATCCATTCGTGAAACACACTCGCATATTAGCTACACCCAATTCTCAAGTATGATCATAGTGCCCCTTATTATAAGAGAAGATGGAGACTCGTATAAAAATAAAAATTGCATAAAGTAAATAGAAAGGCCCTTCGCAGGGGGGTGTAGGGATTTGTAGAGGTGCCTGAGCTCAAAGCAAAAAAGATAGAGATAATACATTTTGGGTGGCATGCTTTTCCTGTCAAAGAAAAAGATCGAGTAGTTCCCAATACTTTCCATGCTAGATATATCATAGGCGGTTCCCAAATAAAATTAAAAGTTTATTCCTTTTTACACCATACTTTCACATTCCACGGCTAGTCGTATCCACGGGTACCGTCCATACCAACACTTTTCAAGGAATTTATTATTTGACAACATAAAGTAAATCTATTTAACATTTCGGGACTAGGCATCCCTAATACCATTGTCATACTCTCATGCGATGACAAGTGAATAAACACTCATCTTGAGAATAACACATCTAGCATGGAAAAATATCAGCCACCCCATACCGTTCATGAGCGTTACGAGCACACAAAAAGGAAATTTATTTTGAAAATTAGAGATGGCACATACAAATTTGCTTAGAACGATAAGAGAATACCGCATATAGGTAGGTATGGTGGACTCATATGGCAAAACTAGGTTTAAGGATTTTGGATGCACAAGTAGTATTCCCACTTAGTGCAAGGGAAGGCTAGAAGATTGAGAAGCATCCAACCAAGAAACAAAAAATCACATAAGTGAGCATTAAGCATAACTGACACCAAATAATGCACCACAAGTAGGATGTAATTTCATTGCATAACTATTGACTTTCGTGCTTGCATAGGGAATCACAAACCTTAACACCAATATTCTTACTAAAGCATAATTACTCACCAACAAGACTCACATATTACTATCATCATATCTCAAAACTATTACAAGGAATGAAGTGTATTTTGTCCAATGATCTTCATGAAAGTTTTTATTATATCCCTCTTGAATATCTATCACTTTGGGACTAGTTGCATATGTTGCTTTTTATAAGCTCAAACAAATTTAAGTGAAGAACATGAGTATACAAAAATTTCATCTCTCAAAATAATGTAAGTGAAGCATGAGAGAATTTCTTCAAAATTTTACTAACTCTCAAATAAATCTAAGTAAAGCATGAGAGCATTTCTTCAAAAATATAAAAGCACACCGTGCTCAAAAAGATATAAGTGAAGCGCTAGAGCGATTCCATAGCTCAAAAAATATAAGTGAAGCATATAGAGCAATTCTAACAAATCATAGCATAATTTTGGCTCTCTCAAATAGGTGTGTCTAGAAAGGATAGATGACACAAACTAAAAAGAAAAACAAGCAAAGACTCATATAATACAAGATGCTCCAAGCAAAACTCATGATATTTGACATATAAAAATATAGCTCAAAGTAAAATACCGATGGTCGTTAGAAGAAAGAGGGGATGCCACTCGGGGGTATCCCTAAGCTTAGTTGCTTGTTTCTATCTGAATAATAACTTGGGGTACAATGGGGCATCCACAAGCTTAGGCTCTTCTTACTCCTTATTCCGTCATCCATTGTGATCTCACCCAAAACTTGAAAACTTCAATCACACAAAACTCAACAAAACCTTCGTGAGATCTGTTAGTATAACAAAGCAAATCACTACTCTAAGTACTATTGCAAACCCATTCATATTTTTTTTGCATTATATCTACTGTGTTACAACTTTACTATGGCTTATACCCCCCGATAAAGTCCATAGATTCATCAAAATAAGCACACAATGCAAAGAAAACAGAATCTGTCAAAAACAGAATAGTCTGTAGCAATCTGAAAACTTCGAATACTTCTGTAACTCCAAAAATTCTGAAAATTAATTTATATATTAATATTATGTAAACAATTAAAAAATTTATCACACTTATGTGATTTATTAAAATTATTTTACTTGGTGCAAAAGTTTTTGTTTTCAACAAGGTCAAATCAACTATCACCCAACATGATCCCAAAGGCTTTGCTTGGCACAAACACTAATTGAAACATAAAAAGACTATCATAACAGAGGAATAATTTTGCAAGCACTCAAGAACAAAAAGATAAAGGCAAATATAAATTTTATTCATTGGGTTGCCTCCCAACAAGCGATATCGTTTTATGCCCCTACCTAGGCATAAGATTTCAACAATGCTCACACGAAAGATAAGAATTGGAACACAAAGAGAGCATCATGAAATATATGACAAACACATTTAAGTCTAACATACTTCCTATGCATAGGAATTTTATAAGCAAACAAATTATCAAGACAAGAAACATCTAACATATGCAAAGAAGAGGAATAAAACATTGAAAATCTCAAACAACGAGAGGTAATTTAGTAACACGAAAATTTCTACAACCATATTTCCCTCTCTCAAAATAATTACATGTGGGATCATACTCAAATTCAATAATATAGCTATCACATAACATATTCTCTACATGATCCACATGCATACAATGTTAACCCTCTTCCAAAATAGTGGGATTATCATCAAATGAAGACATGACCTCTCCAAGCCCACTTTAATCAAAAATTTCATAAGATTGAACATTCTCCAAATATGTGGGATTATTTTTACCTAGAGTTGACACTCTTCCGAACCCACTTTCAATATAATTGCAAACATATTCATCATGAGGCTTAAATAAATTTTCAAGATCATAAGAAAAAACACCCCAATCATGGTCATTGCAATAAGTAGCAGACGTAACAAAACAAGCATCCCCAAGCTTGGGGTTTTGCATATAACTAACACAATTGACATTAATAGAACTTGTAATAACATCATTGCAATCATGCTTTTCATTCAAGGAGCCATCAAGTCTAGGAGCAATAGCAATAATTTCATGTTTAATGTAAGGAACTATAGCAAGTTCATCTCCGTAAGCATCATTAATATTGGCATCATGGCCGCAAGAACAGCAAGCATCATATTCATCAAGAGGGGATAATTCAATCAAATCAACAGAATCATAGTTATCCGTAGTTTCATCCATATCATTATTTTCTTCCAAAGCATCGGACATTCTCTCAATAAATTCTTTAACATAGGCATTATGAGCATAGTTTTCATAGCAATATTTAAGTGTGTCAAAATTTTCAGATTTTTAGAGAGTAATATCATACTTTTCAATCAAAGAAGCAACTTCATAAGCACCCTTAAAAGCAACAAATTCTTCAATTTGTTCAATATCATAGTAACTATAAACCTACTTGGCATAAGAATATAAGATTTCATTGTCATTAAACTCACATAGATAGGGGAGGTGTTTTTTAGGGTTCTTAGAGAAACAAGTAAAATCACAAATTTCACAAAAATTACAAGCATAGCATAGAAAACAATTTATTTGATTCCATAAGAGATTCCCTTTTTCAGATCAACGATGATGCGCAAAATGCGCATGCTCATCTAATGATTTTCCCTCAACTAAACTAGTTGAGGTTTCAGCACGAGCACATATGGATCAAAGATGATACAGGTAGAAAACTTTGAGTGGATCCAAAACAATATATTTTTAGCAAGCAAAGATACAAGAAAAATAGAAGGCGCATGGAAACACAAGCAAACATAAGATCGAATGAGAAAAAGGCAAACGAAAATAAAGCAAATAAAAAAGGAAAATAGTTTTGTGCCTTTCGCAAAAACGTTTTTGAAGTGGGGGAGATGAAAATGAGAGGCAAATGGAAAATAATGTAAATTGAAGGAGATGAGATTTGTGATCAGGACACTGATAGATGTTGATGATGTCTCCCCGGCAACGGCGCCAGAAATTCGCGAGTTGTTAGGAGACTATCTTGACTTGATCCTCCCCAGCAACGGTGCCAGAAATTCCTTTTGATGTCACTTGAAGTACGTCGGTATTTCCCCAAAGAGGAAGAGATGATGCAGCATAGCTATGGTAGGTATTTCCCTCAGTGATGAAACCAAGGTTATCGAACTAGTAGGAGAAGCAAACAACACTATGTAAATGGTACCTGCACACAAAGAACAAATACTTGCAACCCGACGCGTAAGAGGGGTTGTCAATCCCTCCCAGGTAAAAGATAGAGTAGTAGATTGGATAAATAGATCTCGCAGAAACACGAAATAAAATAAATAACAAAAAATTGCAGCAAGGTATTTTTCGGTTTTTCAAATAATAGATCTGAAAATAAAAGAGGCAAGTAATAGATCGGAAAGCAAATATGATAAATAATAGACCCGGGGGTCATAGATTTCACTAGTGGCTTCTCTTGAGAAAAATAGCATACGGCGGGTAAACAAATTACTGTTGGGCAATTGATAGAACTTCAAATAATTATGACAATATTCAGGCAATGATCATTATATAGGCATCACATCCAAGATTAGTAGACCGACTCCTGCATGCATCTACTACTATTACTCCACACATCGATCGCTATCCAGCATGCAACTAGTGTATTAAGTTCATGGAAAACGGAGTAATGCAATAAGAACGATGACATGATGTAGACAAGATCTATTCATGTAGGAATAGACCCCATCTTGTTATCCTTAATGGCAACGATCAATACGTGTGTTGCTGCCCCTTCTATCACTAGGGAAAAAACCACACGACCGAACCCATCACAAAGCACCTCTTCCCATGGAAAGAAAAATTGATCTAGTTGGCCTAACTAAACCAAAGATTCCAAGAAGAAATACGAGGCTATAAGTAATCATGCATATAAGAATCAAAACTCAAATAACTTTCATGGATAAAATAGATCTGATCATAAACTCAAAGTGCATCACATCCCAACAAACTCACCACAAAAAGAGTTACATCAAATAGATCTCCAAGAGACCATTGTATTGAGAATCAAAAGAGAGAGAGGAAGCCATCTCGCTGATACGTCTCCAACGTATCTATAATTTTTTATTGTTCCATGCTATTATAATATCAACCTTGGATGTTTTATATGCATTTATATGCTATTTTATATGATTTTTGGGACTAACCTATTAACCTAGAGCCCAGTGCCAGTTTCTGTTTTTCCTTGTTTTAGAGTATTGCAGAAAAGGAAAATCAAACGGAGTCCAATTGACGTGAAACTTCACGTAACTTATTTTTGGAAGGAAAGCGACCTGGGAGACTTGGAGTCCACGTAAGGGAAGCAACGAGGAAGCCACGAGGCAGGGGGGCGCCCACCCCCCTAGGCACGCCCTCCACCCTCATGGGCCCCTCGTGGCTCCCCGGACATACCTCTTCCTCCTATAGATCTCCATATACCCTAAAATGATCGGGCAGCACAATAGATCGGGAGTTCCGCCGCCAGAAGCCTCTGTAGCCACCGAAAGCCAATCTAGACCCATTCCGGCACCCTGCCGTAGGGGGCAATCCTTCTCCAGTGGCTATCTTCATCATCCCGGTGCTCTCCATGATGAGGAGGGAGTAGTTCTCCCTCGGGGCTGAGGGTATGTACCAGTAGCTATGTGTTTGATCTCTCTCTCTCGTGTTCTTGAGGTGATACGATCTTGATGTATCGCGAGCTTTGCTATTATAGTTGGATCATATGATGTTTCTCCCCCTCTACTCTCTTGTAATGGATTGTGTTTTCCCTTTGAAGTTATCTTATCGGATTGAGTCTTTAAAGATTTGAGAACACTTTATGTATGTCTTGTCGTGCGTATCTGTAGTGACAATGGGATACCACGTGATTCACTTGATGTATGTTTTGGTGATCAACTTGCGGGTTCCGCCCATGAACATATGCATAGGGGTTGGCACACGTTTTCGTCGTGATTCTCCGGTAGAAACTTTGGGGCACTCTTTGAGGTTCTATGTGTTGGTTGAATAGATGAATCTGAGATTGTGTGATGCATATCGTATAATCATACCCACGGATACTTGAGGTGACATTGGAGTATCTAGGTGACATTAGGGTTTTGGTTGATCTGTGTCTTAAGGTGTTATTCTAGTACGAACTCTAGGGCTGTTTGTGACACTTATAGGAATAGCCCAACGGATTGATTGGAAAGAATAACTTTGAGGTGGTTTCGTACCCTACCATAATCTCTTCGTTTGTTCTCCGCTATTAGTGACTTTGGAGTGACTCTTTGTTGCATGTTGAGGGATAGTTATGTGATCCAATTATGTTATTATTGTTGAGGGAACTTGCACTAGTGAAAGTATGAACCCTAGGCCTTGTTTCAACGCATTGCAATACCGTTTACGCTCACTTTTACCATTAGTTACCTTGATGTTTTTATAATTTCAGATTACAAAAACCTTTATCTACCATCCATATACCACTTGTATCACCATCTCTTCGCCCAACTAGTGCACCTATACAATTTACCATTGTATTGGGTGTGTTGGGGACACAAGAGACTCTTTGTTATTTGGTTGTAGGGTTGCTTGAGAGAGACCATCTTCATCCTACGCCTCCTACGGATTGATAAACCTTAGGTCATCCACTTGAGGGAAATTTGCTACTGTCCTACAAACCTCTGCACTTGGAGGCCCAACAACGTCTACAAGAAGAAGGTTGTGTAGTAGACATCAAGCTCTTTTCTGGCGCCGTTGCCGGGGAGGTGAGTGCTTGAAGGTATATCTTTAGATCTTGCAATCGAGTCTTTTAATTTCTTGGTTTATCACTATTTTAGTTTATAAAAGAAAACTACAAAAAATGGAATTGAGTTTTATCATACGCTTCACCTTTTTAATATCTTTCGTGAGTATGATGGAAAGGAAAATTGTGCCAAAGTATTAGAAGAAGAATGCATTAAAATGTTTGGCACTAAATATTTGAATGATGAGCATGATTGCAATGTTGTTAGTATGAATTCCTTGAATATCCATGATGCTAATGATATGCAAAGCCATAAGCTTGGGGAAGCTATGTTCGATGAAGATGATATTTTTGTCCACCAAGTTTTGATGAGCAAATTTATTATGATGAAAGAATGCCTCCTATTTATGATGATTATATTGATGAAAGTGGATTTGGAGAGGTCATGACTTTATTTTGTGATGAATCCACTATTTCGGAAGAGGTTCCAATTGATTATGAGAACAAAGTTTCTATCTATGATGATTATTGTGATGATTTGTATGCTATAAAGAATAATGATATCCATGAAACTTGTCATCGTGATTTTAGTTTCTAAAGTATGAAACAATTGCTTGGCTTGTCATCGGGGTTGTGCATGATGAGAGCATTCTTGTGTGACAAAAATGGAGCATGACTAAACTATATAATTTTGTAGGGATGAACTTTCTTTGGCCATGTTATTTTGAGAAGACACGATTGCTTAGTTAGTATGCTTGAAGTATTATTATTTTCATGTCAATATTAAACTTTTTTCATGAATCTTATGGATCTGAATATTCTTGCCAAAATAAAGAAGAATTACTTAGAGAAATATGTTAGGTAGCATTCCACATCAAAAATTCTGTTTTTTATCATTTACCTACTCGAGGACGAGCAGGAATTAAGCTTGGGGATGCTGATACGTCTCTAACGTATCTATAATTTTTGATTGTTCCATGCTATTATATTATCAACCTTGGATGTTTTATATGCATTTATATGCTATTTTATATGATTTTTGGGACTAACCTATTAACCTAGAGCCCAGTGCCAGTTTCTGTTTTTTCCTTGTTTTAGAGTATCGCAGAAAAGGAAAATCAAACGGAATCCAATTGACGTGAAACTTCATGGAACTTATTTTGGAAGGAAAGCAACCTGGGAGACTTGCAGTCCACGTAAGGGAAGCAACGAGGAAACCACGGGGCAGGGGGCGCGCCCACCCCCCTGGGCGCGCCCTCCACCCTCGTGGGCCCCTCGTGGCTCCCCGGACATACCTCTTCCTCCAATATATCTCCATATACCCTAAAATGATCAGGGAGCACAATAGATCGGGAGTTCCGCCGCCAGAAGCCTCCGTAGCCACTGAAAGCCAATCTAGACCCATTTCGGCACCCTGCCGGAGGGGGCAATCCTTCTCCGGTGGCTATCTTCATCATCCCGGTGCTCTCCATGACGAGGAGGGAGTAGTTCTCCCTCGGGGTTGAGGGTATGTACCAGTAGCTATGTGTTTGATCTCTCTCTCTCGTGTTCTTGAGGTGATACGATCTTGATGTATCGCGAGCTTTGCTATTATAGTTAGATCTTATGATATTTCTCCCCCTCTACTCTCTTGTAATGGATTGAGTTTTCCCTTTGAAGTTATCTTATCAGATTGAGTCTTTAAAGATTTGAGAACACTTGATGTATGTCTTGCCGTGCGTATCTGTGGTGACAATGGGATACCACGTGATTCACTTGATGTATGTTTTGGTGATCAACTTGCGGGTTCCTCCCATGAACCTATGCATAGGGGTTGGCACACGTTTTCGTCGTGATTCTCCGGTAGAAACTTTGGGGCACTCTTTGAGGTTCTATGTGTTGGTTGAATAGATGAATCTGAGATTGTGTGATGCATATCGTATAATCATACCCACGGATACTTCAGGTGACATTGGAGTATCTAGGTGACATTAGGGTTTTGGTTGATTTGTGTCTTAAGGTGTTGTTCTAGTACGAACTCTAGGGCTGTTTGTGACACTTATAGGAATAGCCCAACGGATTGATTGGAAAGAATAACTTTGAGGTGGTTTCGTACCCTACCATAATCTCTTCGTTTGTTCTCCGCTATTAGTGACTTTGGAGTGGCTCTTTGTTGCATGTTGAGGGATAGTTATGTGATCCAATTATGTTATTATTGTTGAGAGGACTTGCACTAGTGAAAGTATGAACCCTAGGCCTTGTTTCCAAGCATTGCAATACCGTTTACACTCACTTTTATCATTAGTTACCTTGCTGTTTTTATATTTTCAGATTACAAAAACCTTTATCTACCATCCATATACCACTTGTATCACCATCTCTTCGCCGAACTAGTGCACCTATACAATTTACCATTGTATTGGGTGTGTTGGGGACACAAGAGACTCTTTGTTATTTGGTTGCAGGGTTGCTTGAGAGAGACCATCTTCATCCTACTCCTACGGATTGATAAACCTTAGGTCATCCACTTGAGGGAAATTTGCTACTGTCCTACAAACCTCTGCACTTGGAGGCCCAACAACGTCTACAAGAAGAAGGTTGTGTAGTAGACATCACTCGCTACTGACTACGGACCCATAGGTATACAATAAACTACTCACGTGTCATTGGAGAGGCACCAATGAGGATGATGAACCCCTCTGTGATGGTATCTAGATTGGATCTGGTGGTTCCGGAACTTCCGGCGGCTGGAATTGTGTTTCGTAGACTCCCATAGGGTTTTTGGATTTTTGGGGTGTTTATAGAGCAAAGAGGCGGTGTGGGAGGCGGCTGAGGTGGGCACAACCCACCAGGGCACGCCTGGGCCCCTAGCAGCGCCCAGGTGGGTTGTGCTCCCCTCGGAGCCCCCCTTTGGTACTTATTTGGCCCAACAGGTGTCTTCTGGTCCAGAAAAAATCTTCAAAAAGTTTGCTACGTTTGGACTCCATTTGGTATTGATTTTCTGCGAAGTAAAAAACAAGCAAAAACAGCAACTGGCACTGGGCACTATGTTAATAGGTTAGTCCGAAAAAATGATATAAAGTTGCTATAATATGATTGTAAAACATCCAAGAATGATAATATAATAGCATGGAACAAGAAAAATTTATAGATACGTTGGAGACGTATCAGCAGTTGAGGTGTCGATGTGGGTGTTGCCCAGTGGGCCATGCTCGTCAGGGGCGCTAACATCCCCCTCCCCTTGAGATGAGGCTTGACCCCAAGCCTCTGCATGCGGAAAGCGCGCCATGAGGCTGGCCTTGTCCTCCCACGTGGTGCCCAGAGAGTCAGAGTTGGATCACCACAACTTTGCTTGTTCTTGCACACCACCATTCTTCTTACGCTAGTGAGTTTGCAGAACTACCACTGGTACAGCGAAGTCGTCAGAGCAATGAGGTAGCTGAGGTTCCACTGACATACCGGGGAGCAAAGCGCAGCGAAGTAGCGAGACATGAAACACTGGGTGCACCATTGCTTCAGGAGGAAGTTGTAGTTTGTAGGCCACATCGTTCATCTTGTCGATGATGAGAAACGGCTCGTAGAACTTGTAGGCCAATTTGTGATTCACTCTTGGTGCCACCGATGACTGAATGTACGGTTGCAGCTTGAGGAATACTTGTTTGCCCACTTGGAATGACCTAAAATATCTTCTCTGGTTGGCTTGGCCTTTCATGAGTTGTTGTGCTCTGCTCAAGTCCTGCTGGAATAGGTCTTAGACTGTTGCACGTTCGTCCAGCCATGATTGAAGAGCTAGCACTGAACAAACACTGTTCACAAAGATCCCCAACTGGCAAGGTTCATACCCAAATAGCACCTTGAATGGTGTCATGCCAATAGCGGAGTGGTGGGCGTTGTTGTACCAAAATTGAGCGAGAGGAATCCAAAAGCTTCATCTTCTCGGACATGCTTGAGTGAAACAGCGGAGGAAAGTCTCGACGCACTGGTTGACATGCTCTGTTTGCCCGTTGTTTTGGGGGTGATTTGTGATGCTTAGATGGAGCTCGGTGCCTGCACTGCTGAATAGCTCTTACCATAAATGACTAGTAAAAATCGGGTCCATGTCAGAGACGGACGCCTTGGATGGACCACATGTCCTGTAGATCCGGTGCATGTATAGTTGTGCTACTGAGGCTGTCGTTTATGGATGAGCCAGTGGGAGGAAGTAAGAAAATTTAGTGCATTTGTCGACGAGCACCAATAATAGTTGAACTTGCTCGACTGGGCAGGCCGTCAACGAAATCCACGGAGATGCGATCCCATGGTTGTTGTGGGATCTATAGAGGCAGCAGTAGTCCTAGAGATGTTGCACGGTATGGTTTAGCTTACTGACACACCTGGCAATAGGAACGTACTACAGGATTTGTGACTTCATCTTAGGTCATGCAAAGAGGCGTCTGATGCGACGGTATGTAACTGGAAAACCTGAATGGCCCCCAATTGGACTATCATGGAAGGCTGATATTATCTTATGTTGCATTTGAGTGCTCCCTCCCAGACAAATCATGTCGCGAAAATAGATTACTCCTTACTGAATAGAAAATCTTCCTTTCGGGTCCTCTCTAAGAGCAAGTTGCGATAGCAGTCGCGAGACCTGACAGTTGGTGTGGTAGTTGTTGACGACATCTTCAAGCCACACGGGGCTGCATGAGGAGGTGGAGAAGAGCGTGTTGCTTGGGTTGGCGCAGGACAAGGCATCCATGCTAGCATTCTTGACTCCCTTCTTGTAGCGGATGTGGTAACACAGGCCAAGGATCTTAGTGAATACCTTTTGTTGCCAAGGAGTTGTCAGGCGTTGGTGCTCCAGGTGGATCAAGCTCTTCTAGTCAGTGAGTATGTTGAATTCCGCATGCTGCAGGTATAGGCACCATTGATCCACGGCTACAATGATAGCCAAGTACTCTTTCTCGTATGTGGACACACCTTGATAGCGAGGGTTGAGTGCTTTTCTCATGATGGCGATCGGATGCCCCTGCTATTGCAGGATGGCACCTATCCCACGGTCGCTGATTCGGCTTGAAACTGCATCGGTATTTCCCCAAAGAGGAAGAGATGACGCAGTACAGCTACGGTAGGTATTTCCTGCAGTTGTGAAACCAAGGTATCAATCCAGTAGGAGAACCAAGCAACACTATGTAAACGGTTCCTGCACACAAAGAACAAATACTTGCAACCCAATGCGTGAGAGGGGTTTTCAATCCCTCCACAGTAAAAAGATAGATAAATTTGTATAAGGTTGGATAAATAGATCTTGTTAAAATGCAAAATAAAATAAGTAAAGAAAAAGTGTAGCAAGGTATTTTTGGGTTTTTGGAAATATAGATCTGAAAACAAATATGGCAAAAGATAGATCGGAAAGCAAATATGATAAAAGACAGACCCGAGGGTTGTAGATTTCACGGGTGGCTTCTCTCAAGAAAATAGCACACGATGGGTAAAGAAATTAATGTTGGGCAATTGATAGAACAACAAATAATTATGATGATATCCAAGGCAATGATCATGAATATAGGCATCACGTCCAAGATTAGTAGACCGACTCCTGCCTGCATCTACTACTATTACAACACACATCGACTGCTATCCAGCATGCATCTAGTGTATTAAGTTCATGGAGAAATGGAGTAATGCAATAAGATCGATGCCATGATGTAGACAAGATCTATTCATGTAGGAATAGACCCCATCTTTTTATCCTTAATAGCAACGATACATGTGTGCCTCGCTGCCCCTTCTGTCACTAGGTGAGGACACTGTAAGATCTAACCCATCACAAAGCACCTCTTCCCACTGCAAGAAAAATCAATCTAGATGGCCTAACTAAACCAAAGATTCAGAGAAGAAATATGAGGCTATAAATAATCGTGCATATAAGAGATCAAAGAAGACTCAGATAATATTCATGGATATAGATCTGATCATAAACTCAAACTTCATCGGATCCCAACAAACACACCGCAAAAAGTCATGTGACGCCCCGAGTCCGTTGCGCTAGGTGTCTTCCAGTTATTCGTTGTTGTTGCCTTGTCATTCTCTTGCATATTGCATCATGCCATGTCATCATGTGCATTGCATCATCATGTTTTCAAAACTTGCATCCGTCCGGGTTCCCCCAGTTCTCTCTGTTGTCCGTTCTGAGTCCAGGCACACTTGCACGCGCTCGCGGCACCTCCAAAATATTATTTTATAAGTGGTATGGAAATGTTCTCGGAATGGGTTGAAAGTTGGCATGCGGTGGTGTTATGTTGTCAGTAGGCCGCCTGCCAAGTTTCATCGCATTCGGAGCTTGTTTGATAGCCCAACCGTTAAACATATAGCGGCATTATAGCCGGTCATACGTCGGACGTTTTCGGTCTCCGGAAACTGCTGTCGGGCCTCACTTCTTCCCTCTCTTCTCAGCCCAACCCCCTCTACACAATCCTTCTAGCCCACCAACCTACCCCCTCCGCTCCGGACCATCCGATGGTGATCGAACGACTCCGAAACGGAGCTAATTCCCCTAACCTAGCCCCCCTTGATATATATAGTAGGTCTTCCCCTCCATTTTTGGCAAAACCCTACCCCTCCTAGCCTCCTCCCACCTCCAGCCATCGCATCATCCTTGAAATCCGTGCCCAAGCGCTGCCCCGCCGCCACTTGTCACCGGCGCCGCTGCTTCCCTCCTCAAATTCCGGTGCAGCCATCTCATCCCCGCCACATGTCGCCTCCTGATTGGCTGAGACACCGCCAGCCACCTCCTGCAGCCAATCAAAGCAGGCCATGTGTCCACCCAGCCGTCTCCCACCGCGCGGCCTGCCGTGGGCTAAAGCGGGCCTGAACCCCGCCGCCGCCGGATCCCGCTTGTCCCGAGCTCCAACCTCCCTCACCAAGATCAGCCAACACCCGATCTCCATCGCTGCCGTCCTACACTCGCCGGCCACCGGAGCCTCGCCACCGGCGAGCACCTCGACAGCAGGCCAGTGCCGCTGTAACACCCACGATGCGGCTATATCTCCCATGTGTCGAGGCATGACTTAGAGGCATAACCGCATGGTGGTTTTGTCGCAAGAGGGGTAATCTTCACACAATTCCATGTACTGAATAAGAAAGGGATAAAGAGTTGGCTTACAACCACCACTTCACACAAACAACAAGTTAAACATACATCATCCAGAGTACAATCAAGGTCCGACTATGGAACCAAAATAAAAGAAGACAACCCCAAATGCTAGATCCCCGATCGTCCCAACTGGGCTCCACTACTGATCATCGGGAAACAAAACGTAGTAACGACCCAGATCCTCGTCGAACTCCCACTTGAGTTCGGTTGCGCCACTAGCACTGGTATCATCGGCACCTGCAACTGTTTGGAAGTATCCATGAGTCACGAGGACTTAGCAATCTCACACCCGCGAGCTCAAGACTATTTAAGCTTATGGGTAGGATAGGGTACGGAGATGGTGCTGCAGCAAGCGATAAGCAAATATGGTGGCTAACATACGCAAATAAGAGCGAGAAGAGAAGCAACACAATGGCCGTGAAGCTAGAAGTGATCAAGAAGTGATCCTGAAACTACTTACGCACAACCATAACACAAGAACCGTGTTCACTTCCCGGACTCCGCCGAAAAGAGACCATCATGGCTACACACATGATTGATCCATTTTAATTAAGTCAGGTGTCAAGTTCTCTACAACCGGACATTAACAAGTTCCCATCTGCCACATAACCGCGGGCACGGCTCTCGAAAGTTTATACCCTGCAGGGGTGTCCCAACTTAGCCCATCACAATCTCTCATGGTCAACGAAGGATATTAATTCTCCCAGAAAGACCCGATCAGTCTCGGAATCCCAGTTACAAGACATTTCGACAATGGTAAAACAAGACCAGCAAAGCCGCCCGATGTGCCGATAATCCTGATAGGAGTTGCACGTATCTCGTTCTCAGGGCACAACGGATGATCACTCCGTACAACTAAAACCAGCCCTCAAGTTTCCCCGAGGTGGCACTGCAAAGGACTCTAGTTCGGACCAACACTTAGAGAAGCACTGGCCCAGGGGGTTAAAATAAAGATGACCCTCGGGTTGGCCGACCCAAGGGAAGGGTAATAGGTTGTTAGGCAAATGTAAAACCAAGGTTGGGCCTTGCTGGAGGAGTTTTATTCAAAGCAGACTGTCAAGGGGGTCCCATAAATCCCCAACCGCATAAGGAACGCAAAATCAAGGAACATAACACCGGTATGACGAAAACTAGGGTGGCAAGAGTGTAACAAAACACCAGGCATAAGGCCGAGCCTTCCACCCTTTACCAAGTATATAGGTGCATTAATTAAATAAGAGATAATGTGATATCCCGACATATCCATATTCCAACATGGAACAAACTTCAGCTTCACCTGCAACTAGCAACACTATAAGAGGGGCTGAGCAAAAGTAGTAACATAGTCGAGCAACAGTTTGCTAGGAAGGTGGATTAGAGGCTTGACATGGCAACATGGGAGGGATGATATAACAAGTGGTAGGTAGCGCGACGTAGCGATAGAACGAACAACTAGCAAGCAAAGATAAAAGTAATATCAAGGGTATGGTCATCTTGCCTGAGATCTTGCAAGGAAAAAGAACGAGTCCAAGAAGTAGACGACCCAACGTAGTCAAACGAATCCTCACAACTTCGGAACGAAACCGAAGCTAACGAGAGAAGTAGCCCAGAAAGAAGCAAGCAACATAGTAAACAACCATCACATAAACATGGGATGATGCACAACCAAGTATGATGCATGTCCGATTTAATGAGGCATGGCAATATGCACAGACAATACTAAAAATTAAGTGGAGCTCAATATGCAACGAGTTGCCTATTGATGAAACACCACATTCAAACATTTAGTTCACTCTTGTTTATGTACCCAACAATATTAAATGTTCTTGAACATGGCAAGAGGTGAAGCATAATAAGACTACCTATCTAGGCAAGTTTAAATGAGGCCGGAACAACAAGCAACAAGTCCGAAAAATCCTCATGTGCATATTTTAAAGTTGGTACTTTTCTTCCCTCTACACAATTTTAGAGTTTTTAAACATGCAAAGTACTGCCACCATGTTAATCTATGCATTTTTCTACCCCATTTACATATAAAGATTATTTAAAATGGTGCTACGGTTATTTAGTTATGAAATAAAACATTTTTAACATGGCATTATGCAAAATAAACACAAACAGGATTTTAAACATTTTTGACCTGGATGAAAGTTGCATAAAACGAAACTAGATGGAAATCTAAGAATTTTACATATAAAGTTTGTCTTAAACCGATGCACGGTTATTTAGTTATGAGCATATCAGTATTGTGGCATTTTCTGTAAATATGCAAAGGCTAGGAAATTGATAAATTCGTAGAATGAAAAAAACCCGTCTATGGACCGAAACTAACTGGCCCAACAGTGGGAAAAAGAAAAGGGCGCGCGGGGTGTGGGTGGCTCACCCTGGGCCAAGGCCCAGATCGGAGGGGAAGCAGGCCGGTTGCTGGGCCTTGGAGGCCGAGCGAGGCCCACCAGGGCGATGGGGCGGCCTGGATGTCGTCCTCGTCCCGCGCCCGCATGAGCAGAGGGTCAGCGGCATAGCTTGTGGCGTCGAAGCTCCGGTGAGGGTGGTTGAGGACGGCGGGGTGACCAGAAACGAGCCGATCCGGGCCTGGGTATCTCGTTCCCGGCATCGGCGGGGAACAACGGTGAAGGATGGCGCAGCATGGGCAGCTGTGGCTCCCTGCGAAGGAAGAGGCCGAAGAGGCGGTTAACAATGGGGAGAGAGAGAGAGAGAGAGAGAGAGAGAGAGAGAGAGAGGAAGACGGAGGGAGGCGAGGGCGGCACTGGCCTGCTGGCTCCGGCGCCGGCGTGCATCTCTGGTGGCTCCGCTCGCCGGCGGTGGGCGGAGGCGACGAACGGCGGCGGGGGCGCTGGTTGCTCGGGGACAGGTGGAGTTCCTGCGGGAGCGGCGGCAATCTCGGGCCCAGATGGACTTCCCAGGGCCTGATCTGGGTCCTGGCGGGCCACGCGGGGAGGTGGGAGGTAGAGGCGCGCAGGGGACGCGATATGGCGCGTGGGGGTTGGCTGCGCGCATCTGGTCGACCGCGGCTGACTCGTTGGTCGGCGCCAAGTGGCAGATCTGTAGCGGCTAGGCACGGAAATCAAGGCCGGTGGCACTGATTTCGAGGGGGATGCGACTGCTGAGGGTAGGGGAAGGCTAGGGGTACCCAAAATGGCATGGAGGGGATCTATATAAGGCAAGGGGGCTAGGGTTAGGGGGTTTGAGGCCGTTTCGGAGCCGTTCGATCGCCATTGGACGGTCTGGAGCGGAGGGGGTAGGTAGGTGGGCTAAATGGACTGTGTATAGGGGGGTTGGGCTTGGGAGAGAGGGAAGAACAGAGGCCCGACAGCAGTTTCTGGAGACCGAAAACGTCCGACGTATGACCGGCTATAATGGCGTTATATGTTTAATGGTTGGGCTATCAAACGAGCTCTGAATGTGACGAAACTTGACAGACAGTCTACCTACACTATAATAAGACTGCACGCCAACTTTCAACCCATTCCGAGAACATTTTCCGGCCACTTATAAAATAATATCTCGGAGGTCTCGCGAGCGCGTGCAAGTGTGTCTAGACTCAGAACGGACAACAGAAGGAACAGGGAGGCCAGGTCGGATGCAAGTTTTGAAAACATGATGATGCAATGCACATGATGACATGGCAAGATGCAACATGCAAGTGAATGACAAGGCAACAACAGCGAATAACTGGAAGACACGTGGTGCATCGGTCTCGGGGCGTTACAACACTCCACCACTACAAGAGGATCTCGTCCCAAGATCTAAGGATGGCACCGGAGAGAAGCGGAAGAGGAAGAGAAGAGGTAAAACTAAGCTGCTTCTTTGACAAATGAGTGAAACCAAAGAACCTTGCGAGGTTGAACAAATTTAAAGAAAGAATACAACAAAGATGAACAAAGTTGAAAACACTCTGTTAGAAAAGAGGAACAAGGAACATTACTAGAACCTTGTAGGTTGAAAGACATAAGAAAAAGGGTTGCAATGGACAAGAAGTACATGCAAGCACTCCGGTAGAAACGACATGTACAAGGAACGATAAGGATCAATTACGACAACACTCCGATTGGAAATGGAAGTTAAAGAATATGAGCTTGGCAAAAGGAAAGCACTTGGATGAGAGTCCGGTTAGGAGAGGAATGATAGCCACAACACTCCGGTTAAAACAAGATAGAGAAGGAATAAGAATGATATAATTTGGACAGCACTCCGACTGTAAATGGAAAGAATTCAACATGAACTTGACAAGATGAGAGGATACTTGATGAGATCAACAACACACTGCCTCCGGAACTATTGAAAGAATGGCAGAAGGGGTAAGAAAGATTTCAGACGGCACTCCGGTTGAGAAGTGAGGCAAAACTTGATAAGATGAGAGAACTTGAATGAAGGACACGACACTCCGGTTGAATGGATAAGCAAAAGGAAATAACATGATATTTGACAAAAATGGGATGATGGGTGAAGAGAGTAACATCACTATGCCTCCGGAACGAAAGAATAGAAGTTGAATCGTTGGAAAGGAAAGAATTGAGAAGAAAATGACAACTTCTGCCACAAATGAGCTTGGAAAACACCCTTCCAAGAAGGTTATAACGGAATTGTTGGAAAACCACCAACGAAAAGAACAAGCTTGTAGTGGACTTATGGAGAACATCTCGAAACTATGAGGTGAAACTCTACCACTACAGAAACAAAAGATTGGATTGATGTCCACAAGGAGACGAGAAACTTATTTCACCTGGAGGATAAATGAAGAACTTGGGTCATTTATGAGCAACATAGATAGCAACAATCCTTAGGGAAGGCTTTAGGTTAAATATAACCCAAGATAATTCCAATGAAGAGATTGATGGGTTGCAAAGGCTCTCATGAACGAATTGAAAATGATGGGTTTAAAATATGTCATTCCTGAACTTGTGAATCATGAAACACAAAGAAATTGTCAGAAATGACATAATGCCATCTCAAAAGATAAGGTAGAAAGAATTGCACTTCGAGATGCAAGATGAAGAATACTTGAGCTCCTCTGATAAGAATCTCGATGAACACTTCAAGAAGGAATTAAATCCTTGATGAACCATCATGTAGAGCCTCCATGAAGAACTCCAGTAATAAAAGGATGATATAAAGAAAGATAAGTTGAAAACACAAGGCGAATCCTTGCAATGATTTAGATGAATCTTTGTGGTGATATAATTGAGAGATCTTGGAACTCCGGGAAAGAAAAGATGAAGCATCTCGAACCGAGAATGTGACGTGATGAACAGCTCTAGAAAGAAGAAATTAGATCACTTGGATGAAACAATAATAAGAATTACGTTATGCGTATCCTTCACCAATTTAGATTGATGACAAGCAACGGATTTGGCATACTACTTATTCTCATAGAAAGGATTAAGATAGATATAGCGCCAACTTGGGAAGGTCTTCAATGAACCACCGGTAGGATTTGGAAACAACGAATGAATTGATATGAAAACGAAGGAAGAAGAATCTTGAACAAACCATCGTAAGAATTGAAATGGAAAGTGGCAAAAGCACAATTCACCAGGAAGAATTGGAAAATGAATGAAGATACTTAAGAGAATCAAGATGCAAGAGAACGAAGAGATCGCGGACTGATTAAAGAATGCTTGAATGATGCACCAGTAAGATTTGGAGAACAAGAGCTGAAATCTGGAATGAATTATTCTGAGATATCATGCATCTGTCAGAAAGATATTCTAGGAACTACTTGAATTCCCACCTATAAACTCCCGAAATTTTCTGGTTATGCAATCAGGTGTTGGGGATACAGGGCAAGCATAATATCTCACCCAAACTAACAATCCCTACATCCAGCTGTATCCATCCTTCAACACATAACCAAGAAACCTTCGGAAATCATGTACCTCAACCTTCGAAAGGCATCCGTTATACGACTTATGGCAATACTCCTGAACTCCCGCCCCAGTACTAGGTGGCGTCGAGGTTATCTCACCAACAACTGCATAAAAGAGATTTTCGATGTCGGCGAAACTCAGGTATTCCAAAACTGCAACGATAAAATTGTGACGACAACACCTCGGAGCTCAACTCCCCGGGACACTGCCACAACCCCTAAATGTCAGGAGGCACCAAGAACAATATTCTCGTCACAAGACTATGGGAACGATTCCAAGATACCCGCGTGATCCTAAAAAAATTCGTGACATTTGAGGAGAGGAAAGTCAAAACTTCTATGTCAGGAGACCTCACCAGAGCGATGAAGGGACTAAAGAGTAAAAAGAATCCTACTCTCCGATATATATATAATCCTAAGACTCAAAACATTTGTTCTAGACTCAACAACATCAGCGATTCGATCAAGCAGGGGGCTCCTAAGTCGGGGATGACTCTGATTACCAACTTGTAACACCGAGAATGCGGCTATATCTCCCACGTGTCGAGGCACGACTTAGAAGCATAACCGCATGGTGGTTTTGTCGCAAGAGGGGTAATATTCACACAATCCCATGTACCAAATAAGAAAGGGATAAAGAGTTGGCTTACAATCGCCACTTCACACAAACAACAAGTTAAACATACATCATCCAGAGTACAATTTAGGTCCGACTACGAAGCCAAAATAAAAGAAGACAACCCCAAATGCTAGATCCCCGATCGTCCCAACTGGGCTCCACTATTGATCATCAGGAAATAAAACGTAGTAACGACCCAGATCCTCGTCGAACTCCCACTTGAGTTCGGTTGTGCCACTGGCACTGGTATTATCGGCACCTGCAACTATTTGGAAGTATCCATGAGTCACGAGGACTCAGCAATCTCACACCCGCGAGATCAAGACTATTTAAGCTTATGGGTAGGATAGGGTACAGAGGTGGATCTGCAGCTAGTGCTAAGAAAATATGGCGACTAACATACGCAAATAAGATCGAGAAGAGAAGCAACGCAACAGTCGTGAAGCTAGAAGTGATCAAGAAGTAATCCTAAAACTACTTACGCACAACCATAACACAAGAACTATGTTCACTTCCCAGACTCCGCCGAAAAGAGACCATCACGGCTACACACACGGTTAATGCATTTTAACTAAGTCAAGTGTCAAGTTCTCTACAACTGGAGATTAACAAATTCCCATATGCCACATAACCGCGGGCATGGCTCTCGAAAGTTTATACCCTGCAGGGGTGTCCCAACTTAGCCAATCACAATCTCTCACGGCCAACGAAGGATATTCCTTCTCCCGGAAAGACCCGATCAGTCTCGGAATCCCGGCTACAAGACATTTCGACAATGGTAAAAAAAAGACCAGCAAAGCCGCCCGATGTGCCGACAGTCCCGATAGGAGTCGCATGTATCTCATTTTTAGGGCACACCGGATGAGCACTCCGTACAACTAAAACCAGCCCTCAAGTTTCCCCGAGGTGGCGCTGCAAAGGACTCTAGTTCGGACCAACACTTAGAGAAGCACTGGCCCAGGGGTTAAAATAAAGATGACCCTCGGGTTGGCCAACCCAAGGGAAGGGTAATAGGTTGTTAGGTAAATTTAAAACCAAGGTTGGGCCTTGCTGGAGGAGTTTTATTCAAAATGAACTTTCAAGTTGGTCCCATAAATCCCCAACCGCGTAAGGAACGCAAAATCAAGTAACATAACACCGGTATGACAGAAACTAGGGCGGTAACAGTGGAACAAAACACCAGGCATAAGGCCGAGCCTTCCTCCCTTTACCAAGTATATAGTTGCATTAACTAAATAAGATATAATGTGATATCCCAACATATCCATGTTCCAACATGGAACAAACTTCAACTTCACCTGCAACTAGCAACGCTATAAGAGGGGCTGAGCAAAAGCGGTTACATAGTCAAACAACGGTTTGCTAGGAAGGTGGGTTAGAGGCTTGACATGGCAACATGGGAGGGATGATATAAAAAGTGGTAGGTAGCGCGACGTAGCGATATAACGAACAACTAGCAAGGAAATATAGAAGTGATATCGAGGGTATGGTCATCTTGCCTGAGATCTCGCAAGGGAGAAGAACGAGTCCAAGAAGTAGACGACCCAACTTAGTCGAACGAATCCTCACAACTTAGGGACGAAACTGAAGCTAACGAGAGAAGCAACCCGGAAAGAAGCAAGCAACATAGTAAACAACCATCACATAAACATGGGATGATGCACAACCAAGTATGATGCATGTCCGGTTTAATGAGGCATGGCAATATGCACAGACAATACTACAAATTAAGTGGAGCTCAATATGCAACGAGTTGCATATTGATGAAACACCACATTCAAACATTTAGTTCACTCTCGTTTATGTATCCAACAATATTAAATGTTCTTAAACATGGAAAGAGGTGAAGCATAATAAAAATACCTATCTAGGCAAGTTTAAATGAGGCCGGAACAACAAGCAACAAGTCTGGAAAAATCCTCATGTGCATATTTTAAAGTTGGTACTTTTCTGCCCTATACACAATTTTAGAGTTGTTAAACATGCAAATTACTGACACCATGTTAATCTATGCATTTTTCTACCCCATTTACATATAAAGATTATTTAAAATGGAGCTATGGTTATTTAGTTATGAAATAAAACATTTTTAACATGGCATTATGCAAAATAAACACAAACAGCATTTTAAACATTTTTAACCTGGATGAAAGTTGCATAAAATGAAACTAGTTGGAAATCTAAGCATTTTACATATAAAGTTTGTTTTAATCCGATGCACGATCATTTAGTTATGAGCATATCAATATGATGGCATTTTCTGTAAATATGCAAAGGCCAGGAAATTGATAAATTTGTAGAATGAAAAAAAAATGTCTATGGACTGAAACTGACTGGCCCAACAGTGGGAAAAAGAAAAGGGCGCGTGGGGTGTGGGTGGCTCACCTTGGGCCAAGGCCCAGATCGGAGGGGTAGCAGGCCGGTTGCTGGGCCTTGGAGGCCGAGCGGGGCCCACCAGGGCGATGGGGCAGCCTGGACGTCGTCCTCATCTCGCTCCCACACGAGCAGAGGGCCGGCGGCGTGGCTTGCGGTGGCGAAGCTCTGGTGAGGGTGCTCGAGGACGGTGGGGTGACCGGAAACGAGCGGATCCAGGCGGATCCGGCCCTGGGTATCTCATTCCCGGCGTAGACGGGGAACAATGGCGACGGACGGTGCAACATGGGTGGCGGCGGCTCCCTGCGAAGGAAGAGGCTGACGAGGTGGTTAGCATTGGGGAGAAAGAGAGGGGAAGAGAGAAGGATGCGAGGGTGGCACTGGCCTGCTGGCTCTGGTGCCGGCGTGCATCTTCGGCGGCTCCGCTCGCCGGCGGTGGGCGGAGGCGTGATAACCCACAAGTATAGGGGATCGCAACAGTTTTCGATAAGTAAGAGTGTCGAACCCAATGAGGAGCTAAAGGTAGAACAAATATTCCCTCAAGTTCTATCGACCACCGATACAACTCTATGCACGCTTGACGTTCGCTTTACCTAGAACTAGTATGAAACTAGAAGTAGTTTGTTGGTGTTGTTGGATAGGTTTGCAAGATAATAAAGATTACATAAATGAAAAGTAGGGGCTGTTTAGATAAAGAAACAATAAAGTAAATATAGCGACTGTGGAAAAGTGGTGGTAGGAGTTGCGAAATTGCCCCTAAGCAATTGACTACTTTACTGGACCGAAAGCAAGTATTATGTGGGAGAGGCCACTGCTAGCATGTCATCCCTGACTTGGAATTCTATGCACTTATGATTGGAACTATTACCAAGCATCCGCAACTACTAATGTTCATTAAGGTAAAACCCAACCATAGCACTAAGATATATTGGTCCCCCTTCAATCCCGTATGCATCAATTTCTATGCTAGGTTGAAGCTTCTGTCACTCTTGCCCTCCAATACATAGTCCTATCAACATACAACTAACCCTAGGGTGTGATCCACGCGCGCAATCATATGATGGGCACCAAAGGACAGCAACATAACCACAAGCAAATTAAATCAATCATAGCAATTCATCAACCACCGATAGGACAACGAAAATCTACTCAGACATCATAGGATGGCAACACATCATTGCATAATAATATGAAGCATAAAGCACCATGTTCAAGTAGAGGGTACAGCAGGTTGCGGGAGAGTGGACCGCTGTAGATAGAGGAGGGAAGGTGATGGAGATGTTGGTGAAGATGGCGGAGGTGTTGGTGTAGATCGCGTGATGATGATGATGGCCACGGCAGCGTTCCGGCGCCACCGGAAGAGAAGGGGAGAGGGGGCCCCTTCGTCTTCTTCTTCCTTGACCTCCTCCCTAGATAGGAGAAGGGTTTCCCCTCTGGTCCTTGGCCTCCATGGCATGGGAGGGGCGAGAGCCCCTCCAAGATTGGATCTGTCTCTCTGTCTCTCTCTGTTTCTGCGTTTTCAGATTCCTCCCTTTCACCGTTTCTTATATTCCCGGAGATGCGTAACTCCGACTGGGCTGAAATTTTGACACGATCTCTATCCGGAAATTAGCTTTCTTGCGGCGAAAGAAGGGCATCAACTGCCCTACGGGGTGGCCACGAGGGTTAGGGGCGCGCCTGACACCCTGGGGCACGCCCCCCTACCTTGTGGGCCCCTCGAGCATCGTCTCGCGTGGATTCTCTTCCCAAAAATCAAATATATTCCAAAAAAATCTCTGTCAGTTTTTATTCCATTTGGACTACGTTTGATATGGATATTCTACGAAACAAAAAACATGCAACAAACAGGAACTGGCACTGGGCACTGGATCAATATGTTAGTCCCAAAAATAGTATAAAAAGTTGCCAAAAGTACATGAAAGTTGTATAATATTGGCATGGAACAATTAAAAATTATAAATATGACGGAGACGTATCAGCATCCCCAAGCTTAATTCCTGCTCGTCCTCGAGTAGGTAAATGATAAAAAAATTGATGTGGAATGCTACCTAGCATAATCTTGATCACATATCTAATCATGGCATGAATATTTAGACACGAGTGATTCAAAGCAATAGTCTATCATCTGACATAAAAGCAATAATACTTCAAGCCTACTAATAAAGCAATCATGTCTTTTTAAAATAACATGGCCAAAGAAAGTTATCCCTACAAAATCATATAGTCTGGCTATGCTCCTTCACCACACAAAATATTCACATCATGCACAACCCCGATGACAAGCCAAGCAATTGTTTCATACTTTTGACGTTCTCAAACCTTTTCAACTTTCACGTAATACGTGAGCGTGAGCCATGGACATAGCACTATAGGTGGAATAGAATATGATGGTGGAGAAGACAAAAAGGAGAAGATAGTCTCACATCAACTAGGCATATCAACAGGATATGGAGATGCCCATCAATAGATATCAATGTGAGTGAGTAGGGATTGCCATGCAACGGATGCACTAGAGCTATAAGTGTATGAAAGCTCAAACTGAAACTAAGTGAGTGTGCATCCAACTTGCTTGCTCATGAAGACCTCAGGCATTTGAGGAAGCCCATCATCGGAATATACAAGCCAAGTTCTATAATGAAAAATTCCCACTAGTATATGAAAGTGATAACTCAAGAGACTCTCTATATGAAGAACATGGTGCTACTTTGAAGCACAAGTGTGGTAAAAGGATAGTAGCACTGCCCCTTCTCTCTTTTTCTCTCATTTTTTTGTTTTTTGCTTTTTGGTGGGCTTCTTTGGCCTCTCTTTTTTATTTGGGCTTCTTTGGCCTCTTTTATATATTTTTTGTAAAGTCCGGAGTCTCATCCCGACTTATGGGGGAATCATAGTCTCCATCGTCCTTTCCTCACCGGGGCAATGCTCTAATAATGATGATCATCACACTTTTATTTACTTACAACTCAATATTACAACTCGATACTAGAACAAAGATATGAATCTATATGAATGCCTCCGGCGGTGTACCGGGATGTGCAATGATCTAGCATAGCAATGACATCAAAAAATGGACAAGCCATGAAAACATCATGCCAGCTATCTTACAATCATGCGAAGCAATATGACAATGATGCTCAAGTCATGTATATGATGATGGAAGTAGCATGGCAATATATCTCGGAATGGCTATGGAAATGCCATGATAGGTAGGTATGGTGGCTGTTTTGAGGAAGGTATATGGTGGGTTTAAGGTACCGGCGAAAGTTGCACGGTACTAGAGAGGCTAGCAATGGTGGAAGGGTGAGAGTGCGTATAATCCATGGACTCAACATTAGTCATAAAGAACTCACATACTTATTGCAAAAATCTATTAGTCATCGGAACAAAGTACTACGCGCATGCTCCTAGGGGGATAGATTGGTAGGAAAAGACCATCGCTCGTCCCCGACCGCCACTCATAAGGAAGACAATCAATAAATAAATCATGCTCCGACTTCGTTACATAACGGTTCACCATACGTGCATGCTACGGGAATCACAAACCTCAACACAAGTATTTCTACAATCCACAATTACCCACTAGCATGACTCTAATATTACCATCTCTATATCGCAAAACTATTGCAAGGAATCAAACATATCATATTCAGTGATCTACAAGTTTTATGTAGGATTTTATGACTAACCATGTGAATGACCAATTCTTGTCATCTCTCTAAATAGATATAAGTGAAGCAAGAGAGTTTAATTCTTTCTACAAAATATATGCCCGTGCTCTAACAAATATAAGTGAAGAAAAAGAGCATTCTACAAATGGCGGTTGTCTATGTAAAGAGAAACATGCAATCCAAACTTCAAATGATATAAGTGAAGCACATGAAGCATTCTATAAAGCCATACTCAAAAGATATAAGTGAAGTGCAAAGAGCATTCTATAAATCAACCAAGGACTATCTCATACCAGCATGGTGCATAAAAGAAAAATGAAAACTAAATGCAAAAGACGCTCCAAGATTGCACATATCTCATGAACGAAACGAATCCGAAAACATATCGATACTTGTTGAAGAAAGAGGGGATGCCTCCCCAGCATCCCCAAGCTTAGACACTTGAGTCTCCTTGAATATTTACTTGGGGTGCCTCAGGCATTCCCAAGCTTGAGCTCTTGCCTCTCTTCCTTCTTCTCACATCGAGACCTTCTCGATCATCGAACACTTCATCCACACAAAACTTCAACAGAAAATTCGGTAAGATCCGTTAGTATAATAAAGCAAATCACCACTATAAGTACTGTTGCAAACCAATTCATATTTTGTTTTTGCATTGTGCTACTGTAGTATAACTTTTTCATGGCTTAATCCACTGATATAAATTGATAGTTTCATCAAAACAAGCAAACTATGCATCAAAAACAGAATCTTTCTAAAATAGAACAGTCTGTAGCAATCTGAACATTCACCATACTTCTGATACTTGAACAATTCTGAAAAAATTAGAAAAAATAAACAATTTGTACAT
The DNA here is from genome assembly GCF_002162155.2 of Triticum dicoccoides. Lineage (NCBI taxonomy): Eukaryota > Viridiplantae > Streptophyta > Magnoliopsida > Poales > Poaceae > Triticum > Triticum dicoccoides. The sequence goes on along the minus strand of NC_041386.1, from coordinate 275,847,947 downwards.
AAAGACAGTGCAAAAAGAATCAGAACCATTTGACGTTCCAGTAAAAAATTAAAATTCATGCACTACAGCCAAAGTTTCTGTCCTGCGCCGCACAAACCAACAAGCATCGTAAACATCCTAAAGGCAAACCTTGGCACATCATTTTTATAATACAATGGAATTGTACAAGGGGGTAATTATTTTTGTTGAAAAGTTTTGGGTTCCCCTCTTTATTTTTGTTGTTTTTAAACTATATGAAAGCACTCAACAGAAATAAATGACTCTCTAAAACTTTCGGGTTGTCTCCCTAGCAGCGCTTTCTTTAAAACCATTAAGCTAGGCATATAGTGCTCAAGTAGTGAATCCACCCGGATCCCATTAACAATGATTTTTAATTTAGTAGTGATCACAAAGCAACATATATCAAGCAATGACGAAGTCTAACTCTCTTCATATGCATCAGCATGTCATAAAAGATCAATTCATGCACAGCTAGTAAAGGCCAATGCATAGTATAAATAGTTTCTTGCAATTTTATCATGTGGGAAGCATAGAGAGGTGGAGATATAGTTCCTCTATCATAATAATTGCAAGTAGGAGCAGCAAGCACATGCATATTATATTCATTAAAGTCATCATGTGTAACAGTAAAAGGCAACCCATCAATATAATCCTTAATAAGGGCAAACTTTTCCGATATAGTGTAGTTTGGAGAATTCAAAAAGATAATAGGACTATCATGTGTGGGTGCAAGAGCAACAATTTCATATTTAACATAAGGAACTATAGCAAGTTCATCTCCATAAGCATAATTCGTATTGGCATCTTGGCCACAAGCATAGCAAGCATCATCAAAAAGGGATATTTCAAAAGAATCGACGGGATCATAGCAATTATCATAATATTCATCCTTCGGTAAGCATGAAGGGGAATTAAACAATGTATGAGTTGAAGAGTTACTCTCATTAGAAGGTGGGCACGGATGATCAATCCGCTCTTCCTCCTTTTGTTCTTCGCTCTCCTCATCATCTTTTTCATCCAATGAGCTCACAGTTTCATCAATTTCTTCTTCCATGGACTCCTGCAAAATATTAGTATCTTCTTGGAAAGCGGAGTATTCCTAATATATTATTTAACATAGGTATTAGATGCATAATTATCATAGCAATATTTAAGTATAGCAAAATTTTCAGATTTGTGAAAAGTAGCATCATACTTTTCAATCAAAGAAGCAATTTCATAAGCACCCTCAAAAGCAACAAATTCTTCAATTTGTTGAACATCATAGTAACTATAAACACCTTTAGCATAAGAAGATAAGATTCCATTATCAATAAACTCACATTGGTAGGGAAGGTGTTTCTTAGGGTTTTCAGAACAACAAGTAAAATCATATATTTCACATAAATTCCAAGCATAGCATTGCAAATGTTGTATTTGACTCCATAACAATTTCCCTTTTTCAGATATACGGTGTCGCACATAACAAGCATGCTCATCTAAAGATTTTCCTTCAACTAAGCTAGTTGGGGTTTCAGCACGAGCACATAGGGATCGAAGATGATCCAAGTAATAAGCTTCAGCAGTGTGATAGATTTTGATTGGTTCTTCAACCATTGGTTCAGTAGGTACAACTAATTTTTTTGGTATTTTGCGTTTCCTACCCATAACTAAAGATAGGAAACAACTAAGAACAGCAAATAAAAATTACTTAGTGACAAAGCAAACAAGCACACACGAGAATATTCACCCCACGCTATTGCTCCCCGGCAACGGCGCCAGAAAAAGGTCTTGATAACCCACAAGTATAGGGGATCGCAACAGTTTTCGATAAGTAAGAGTGTCGAACCCAACGAGGAGCTAAAGGTAGAACAAATATTCCCTCAAGTTCTATCGACCACCGATACAACTCTACGCACGCTTGACGTTCGCTTTACCTAGAACAAGTATGAAACTAGAAGTACTTTGTAGGTGTTGTTGGATAGGTTTGCAAGATAATAAAGATTACGTAAATGAAAAGTAGGGGCTGTTTAGATAAAGAAACAATAAAGTAAATATAGCGACTGTGGAAAAGTGGTGGTAGGAGTTGCGAAATTGCCTCTAAGCAATTGACTACTTTACTAGACCGATAGCAAGTATTATGTAGGAGAGGCCACTGCTAGCATGTCATCCCTGACTTGGAATTCTATGCACTTGTGATTGGAACTATTAGCAAGCATCCGCAACTACTAATGTTCATTAAGGTAAAGCCCAACCATAGCATTAAGATATATTGGTCCCCCTTCAATCCCGTATGCATCAATTTCTATGCTAGGTTGAAGCTTCTGTCACTCTTGCCCTCCAATACATAGTCCTATCAACATACAACTAACCCTAGGGTGTGATCCACGCGCGCAATCATATGATAGGAACCAAAGGACAGCAACATAACCACAAGAAAATTAAATCAATCATAGCAATTCATCAACCACCGATAGGACAATGAAAATCTACTCAGACATCATAGGATGGCAACACATCATTGGATAATAATTTGAAGCATAAAGCACCATGTTCAAGTAGAGGGTACAGCGGGTTGCGGGAGAGTGGACTGCTGTAGATAGAGGGGGGAAGGTGATGGAGATGTTGGTGAAGATGGCGGAGGTGTTGATGTAGATCGCGGTGATGATGATGATGGCCACGGCAGCGTTCCGGCGCCACCGGGAGAGAAGGGGAGAGGGGGGCCCTTCGTCTTCTTCTTCCTTGACCTTCTCCCTAGATGGGAGAAGGGTTTCCCCTCTGGTCCTTGGCCTCCATGGCATGGGAGGGGCGAGAGCCCCTCCGAGATTGGATCTGTCTCTCTGTCTCTCTCTCTTTCTGCGTTTTCAGATTCCTCCCTTTCACCGTTTCTTATATTCCCGGAGATCCGTAACTCTGATTGGGCTGAAATTTTGACACGATCTCTATCCGGAAATTAGCTTTCTGGCGGCGAAAGAAGGGCATCAACAGCCTTACGGGGTGGGCCACGAGGGTCAGGGGCACGCCTGACACCCTGGGGCGCGCCCCCCTACCTCGTGGGCCCCTCGAGCATCGTCTCGCGTGGGTTCTTCTTCCCAAAAATCATATATATTCCAAAAAAAATCTCCGTCAGTTTTTATTCCGTTTGGACTCCGTTTGATATGGATATTCTACGAAACAAAAAACATGCAACAAACAGGAACTGGCACTAGGCACTGGATCAATATGTTAGTCCCAAAAATAGTATAAAAAGTTGCCAAAAGTATATGAAAGTTGTATAATATTGGCATGGAACAATCAAAAATTATAGATACGATGGAGACGTATCAAGGCGACGTACGGCGGCGGGGGCGCGGGTTGCTCGGGGACGGGTGGAGTTCCTGCGGGAGCGGCGGCGAGCTCGGGCCCAGATGGGCTTCCCAGGGCCCGATCTGGGTCATGGCGGGCCGCGCGGGGAGGTGGGAGGTGGAGGCGCGTTGGGGAGGCGACGTGGCGCGTGGGGGTTGGTTGCGCGCGTCTGGCCGGCGGCGGCTGACTCGTTGGTCGACGCCTAGTGGCGGATCTGCAGTTGCTGGGCATGGAAATCAAGGCCGGCGGCGCTGATTTCGAGGGGGATGCGGGGGCTGAGGGTAGGGGAAGGCTAGGGGTACCCAAAACGACATGGAGGGGGTCTATATAAGGCAAGGGGGCAAGGGTTAGGGGGTTTGAGGCCGTTTTTGAGCCGTTCGATCGCCATCGGACGGTCTGGAGCGGAGGGGGTAGGTAGGTGGGCCAAATGGACTGTGTAGAGGGGGGTTGGGCTGAGAAGAGAGGGAAGAACATAGGCCCGACAGCAGTTTCCGGAGACCGAAAACGTCCGACGTATGACCGGCTATAATGTCGCTATATGTTTAACGGTTGGGCTATCAAACGAGCTCCGAATGCGACAAAACTTGATAGGAGGTCTACCTACGCTATAATAAGACCGCACGCCAACTTTCAACCCATTCCGAGAACACTTTCCGGCCACTTATAAAATAATATCTCGGACGTGCCGTGGGCGCGTGCAAGTGTGTCTGGGCTTAGAACGGACAACGGAAGGAACGGGGAGGCCGGGACGGATGCAAGTTTTGAAAACATGATGATGCAATGCACATGATGACATGGCAAGATGCAACACGCGAGCGAATGACAAGGCAACAACAGCGAATAACTGGAAGACACCTGGTGCATCGGTCTCGGGGCGTTACTGCCGCCCTCTCCTCCCTCTCTCTCCCTTCCCGTTCTTCTTCCTCTCCTCACCGGCTCTCTCTCCCTCGCAGCAAGTCGCCGCCCCGACGAGCTTGCCCTGCCTCTGCTCCGCCACCCGGGAACCCACCACCGTCGCGCCCGCTCGAGACCTCGTCCCGCCGTTGCCCGAGCTCACCGCTACTAGAAACGGAACCGCTGCCCTCGGATCCGTCGAGCTCCGCCGCCCGAATGTCGCCCCGCGCCAGATCCGGCGGGATCCAGCCAGATCCAGCCATCACCCTGCTTCGAGGAGGCCAGCACCGATCCCTGCATTGACCTATTCCGCGTGCTTGTTCTATTGTGTGGGCCTCGCCTTTGCCAGATCTAGCCCGCCAGCGCGCCATAGCCTCATCCACCTCAACGCACACTCCAGAGCCCAGCCACCTCCTCTGACTGGGCCGAAGCCCATGGTGAGGCCAGCTCCAGCGCCTGCTGTTTTTTTCCACTGTTGGGCCAGTAGTTTCGGCCCATGTCATTTTTTTCATGGTGATTTTATCAATTTCCTGGTCTTTGCATATTTACAGAAAAATGCCATCATATTGATATGCTCACAACTAAATAACCGTGCATCGGTTTAAAACAAACTTTATATGTAAAATGCTTAGAATTCCATCTAGTTTCATTTTATGCAACTTTCATCCATGTTTGAAATGTTTAAATGTGTTGTTTGATTGAATTTTCCCATATGCCATGTTAAAATGATTTATTTCATAACTAAATAACCGTAACTCCAAATTTAATGAACTTTATATGTAAATGGGGTAGAAAAATGCATAGATTAATATGGAACACTTACTTTTCATGTTTAACAACTCTAAAATATGGTTTAGGGAAAAACAGTACCAACTCTAAAATTTGCATATGAGGATTTTCCAGAATTGTTGTTTGTTGTTTCCAGCCTCATTTAAACTTGCCTAAATAGCTAGTTTATATATGTTTCACCTCTTGCCTTATTTAACAACATTTATTATTGATGAGTACATAACCAAGAGAGAACTAAATACGTCATGTGGTGTTTCATCAATATGCAACTCGTTGCATATTGAGCTCCGCTTAATTTGTAGTGTTATTTGTGCACTTTGTCGTGCCATGCCTCTTTAAACCGGACATGCATCATACTTGATTGTGCATCATGCTATGTTTATGCTTGTTGGTTTACCATGTTGTTTGCTCCTTTCCGTTGTTTCTTCTTCTTGTTAGTTCCGGTAACATCGCGTTTGTGAGGATCCGTTCGACTACGTCCGTTTGTCTTCTTCATGGACTCGTTCTTCTTCTTTGCAGGATTTCAGGCAAGATGACCATATCCTCGATATCACTTCTATCTTTGCTTGCTAGTTGTTCATCCTATCGCTATGTCGTGCTACCTACCACTTGTTATATCATGCCTCCCATATTGCCATGTCAAGCCTCTAACCCACCTTCCTAGCAAACCGTTGTTTGGCTAAGTTACTACTTTTGCTCAGCCCCTCTTATAGCGTTGTTAGTTGCCAGTGAAGCTGAAGTTCGTTGCATGTTGGAACATGGATATGTTGGGATGTCACATATCTATTATTTCAATTAATGCATCTATATACTTGGTAAAGGGTGGAAGGCTCGGCCTTATGCCTGGTGTTTTGTTCCACTCTTGCCGCCCTAGTTTCTGTCATACCGGTGTTATGTTCCTTGATTTTGCGTTCCTTACGTGGTTGGGGTTATGGGACCCCCTTAACAGTTCGCTTTGAATAAAACTCCTCCAGCAAGGCCCAACCTTGGTTTTAACATTTGCCACCTAAGCCTTTTCCATTGGGTTCTGCAGACTCAAGGGTCATCTTTATTTTAAACCCCCCCCCCCCACGGGCAAGTGCTCCTCTGAGTGTTGGTCCAAACTAGAGCCCTTTGCAGCACCACCTCAGGGAAACTTGAGGGTTGGTTTTAGTTGTATGGATTGCTCATCCGGTGTGCCCTGAGAACGAGATATGTGCAGCTCCTATCGGGATTTGTTGGCACATTCGGGCGGTCTTGCTGGTCTTGTTTTACCATTGTCGAAATGTCTTGTAACCAGGATTCTGAGACTGATCGGGTCTTTCCGGGAGAAGGAATATCCTTCGTTGATCGTGATAGCTTGTGATGGGCTAAGTTGGGACACCCCTGTAGGGTATAAACTTTCGAGAGTCGTGCCCGCGGTTATGTGGCAGATGGGAATTTGTTAATATCCGGTTGTAGAGAACTTGACACTTAACTTAATTAAAATGAATCAACCGCGTGTGTAGCCGTGATGGTCTCTTTTCGGCGGAGTCCGGGAAGTGAACACGGTCTTGTGTTATGCTTGAACGTAAGTAGTTTCAGGATCACTTCTATCTTTAGGAATGTTGTGTAGCTTCTCATCTTACTCTCATTTGCGTATGTTAGCTACCATATTTGCTTAGCGCTTGCTGCAGATCCACCTCATTACCTTATCCTACCCATAAGCTTAAATAGTCTTGATCTTGTGGGTGTGAGATTGCTGAGTCCTCGTGACTCACGGATACTTCCAAATAGTTGCAGGTGCCGACGATACCAGTGCAAGTGATGCTACCGAACTCAAATGGGAGTTTGACGAGGACCTTGGTCGTTACTATGTGTCGTTTCCTGATGATCAGTAGTGGAGCCCAATTGGGACGATCAGGGATCTAGCATTTGGGGTTGTCTTCTTTTATTTTGGTTCCGTAGTCGGACCTTGATTGTACTCTAGATGATGTATGTTTAACTTGTTGTTTGTGTGAAGTGGCGATTGTAGGCCAACTCTTTATCCCTTTCTTATTCAGTACATGGGATTGTGTGAAGATTACCCCTCTTGTGACACAACCACCATGCGGTTATGCCTCTAAGTCGTGCCTCGACACGTGGGAGATATAGTCGCATCATGGGCGTTACAAGTCATTGCATCAAATAGATCTCCAAGAGACCATTGTATTGAGAATCAGAAGGAGAGAAGAAGCCATCTAGCTACTGCCTACGGACCCGTAGGTCTATGGTCAACTACTCACGCATCATCGAAGGGGCACCAATGAGGATGATCAACCCCTCTGTGATCGTGTTCCCCTCCGGCGGAGTGCCGGAATAGGGCTCTAGATTGGATCTTGTGGTTCGGGAACTTGCAGTGGGTGCAATTGTGTTTCATTGAATCCCCTGGGGTTTCTAGAATATTGGGTATTTACAGAGCTGAGAGGTGGTGGAGGAGACCCCGGTGGGCCCCACAACCCGTCAGGGCGCACCAGGGGCCTCTTGCGCACCCTGGTGTCTTGTGGGCCCCACGTGCCTCCCCCCAGGTGCTTCCTTGGCTCCCAAGTTGTCTTATGGTCCAAAAAAACTCCAAAAAGTTTTGCTGTGTTTGGACTTCGTTTGATAGGGATATTTGCGAAGGACAAAAACAAGCAAAAAACAGCAACTGGCACTGGGCACTAGGTCAATAAGTTAGTCCCAAAAATGATATAAAGTTGCTACAAAATGAATATAAAACATCCAAGATTGATAATATAACAACATGGAACAAGAAAAAAATTATAGATACATTGGAGACGTATCAGCATCCCCAAGCTTAATTCCTACTCATCCTCGAGTAGGTAAATGATAAAAACAGAATTTTTGATGTTGAATGCTGCCTAACATGTTCATCACATATTCTTTTCTTTTGTGGCATGGACATTTGGACTTTTATGGTTCAAAGCAATAGTCTACATTTGACATGAAAACTTCAATACTCAAGAATATCAACAAGCAACCATGTATTTCAAAATATCCACACTAAAGAAAGTTATCCCTAGCCCATCATGCTCAATCATTAATCCACTCACAAAACACACTCAAATATTAGCTACATCCAATGCTCAACTATGATCATAGTTATCCCTATATATGAGAAGAGGGAGACTCAAAATTGCGGGAGGAAGGAGAGATTTGTAGAGCTGTCAAAGCTCAAAGCTTAAATTGAGAGATAGAAAATTTTGAGAGGCATACTTTTCCCGTCAATGAAAATGACCGAGTAATTTCCAACACTTTCCATGCTAGATATATCATAGGTGGTTCCCAAACATAAAATAAAGTTTATTCCTTTTTCCACCATACTTTCACACTCCACGGCTAGCCGTATCCACGGGTACTATCCATACCAACACTTTCTAAGGAATTTATTATTTGCAAGATAAAGTAAATTTCTTTTTCATTTTGGGACTGGGCATCCCTATTACTCCCGTACTATTGTGCAATGACAAGTGAATAAACACTCATCTTGAGAATAACACATCTAGCATGGAAAATATTGGCCACCCCCTGCCGCTTCATGAGCGGTATGAACACACAAATAGGAAATTCATTTTGAAAATTAGAGATGGCACATACAAATTTACTTAGAACGGCATGGAAATACCGCATATAGGTAGGTATGGTGGACTTATATGGCAAAACTGGGTTTGAGGATTTTGGATGCACAAGTAGTATTTCTACTTAGTACAAATGAGGGCTAGCAAATAGATTGAGAAGCGTCCAACCAAGAAACGAAAATTCACATAAACGAGCATTAAGCATAACTAACACCGAATAATTCACCTCAAGTAGGATGTAATTTCATTGCATAACTATTGAGTTTCGTGCTTGCATAGGGAATCACAAACCTTAACACCAATATTCTTACTAAAGCATAAGTACTCACCAACATGACTCACATATTACTATCATCATATCTCAAAACTATTACAAAGAATGAAGTTCATTTTGTCCAATGATCTTCATGAAAAAATTTACTATATCCCTCGTGAATACCTATCACTTTGGGACTAATTTCATATGTTGCAATTTCTTTTTGATAAGCTCAGACAAATTTAAGTGAAGAACATGAGCATAAAAATTTCATCTCTCAAAATAATCTTAGTGAAGCATGAGATAATTTCTTCAAAAATTTACTAACTCTAAATAAATCTAAGTGAAGCATGAGAGTATTTCTCCAAAAATATTAAAGCACACCGTGCTCAAAAAGATATAAGTGAAGCACTAGAGCAATTCCATAGCTCAAAAAATTTAAGTGAAGCACATAGAGCAATTCTAGCGAATCATAGCATAATTTTGGCTCTCTCAAATAGGTGTGTGCAGCAAGGATAGATGAGACAAACTAAAAAGAAAAACAACCAAAGACTCATATAATACAAGACGCTCCAAGCAAAACCCCATGATATGTGATGGATAAAAATATAGCTCCAAGTAAAATTACTGGTGGTCATTAGAAGAGATAGGGGATGCCTCCTGGGGCATCCCCAAGCATAGTGATTCTCCTTGAATATTAACTTTGGATGCCATGGGCATCCCCAAGCTTAGTCTCTTTTCACTCCTTATTCCTCCATCCATCATGATCTCACCCAAAACTTGAAAACTTCAATCACACAAAACTTAACAAAACCTTTGTGAGATCCGTTAGTATAATAAAGCAAGTCACTACTCTAAGTACTGTTGGAAAGCCATTCATATTTTATTATTGCATTATATCTACTGTATTCCAACATTTCCATGGCTTATACCCTCTAGTACAAACCATAGATTCATCAAAATAAGCACATAATGCAATCAAAACAGAATCTGTCAAAAACAAAACAGTCTGTAGTAATCTGGACTTTGTCCATACTTCTATAACTCCAAAAAATTTGAAAAATTAGCACAACATAGGCAATTTCTATATCAATCTTGTGTAAAAAATCAGAATTTTATCACGCTTCAGTGCTTTTTAATAATTCTGCTACTCGGCACAAAAGTTTTTGTTTTTCAACAAGATCAAATCAACTATCACCCAACATAATCCCAAAGGCTTTACATGGCACAAAACTAAATTCAAAATAAAAACACAATCATAAAAGTAGAATAATTATGCGAACACTCAAAAACAGAAAGAAAAAGTTAAAAATAAATTTTATTCATTGGGTTTCCTCCCAACAAGCGCTATCATTTTATGCCCCTAGCTAGGCATAATGCATAGATTCAAGTATTGTCATCTTTAGTTTTTGATCCATAGGATGGCCTCATCATTGATTCATATGGTGACTTAATTCTTGTTCTAGGGAAATGTTCCATACCCTTTCTTAGTGGAAACTGAAATTTAATATTCCCTTCTTTCGTATCAATCACGGCACCTATAGTTCATAAAAACGGTCTACAGAGTATAATGGGACAAGACGGATTGCAATCAATATCAAGAACAATAAAATCTATGGGCACATAATTCCTATTTGCAAGAATAAAAACACCATTAATTCTTCCCAAAGCCTTTTTAATCATAGAATCCGCTAAGTGCGAATTAAGAGAACATTCTTCAATATCGATAACACCAAGCACGTCACAAAGAGATTTTCAAATTGTGGAAACACTAGCATCCAAATCACATAAAGCAAATCACTCATAATTTTTAATCTTGACTTTAATAGTAGGTTCCCATTCATCATGTAATTTTCTAGGAATTGAAATCTCTAATTCCAACTTTTCTTCTAAAGCTTTCATCATGGTCCACGATATGTTTAGTAAAAGCTTTATTTTGTTCCTATGCATGGGGTGAATTTATTTTATATTGATTAAAAAAGATTTAAATCATTTTTAAAATTTATTTAATTTATTTAATTCAACATTATCCAGTATAGTGTTTGCTGACATCATCATGACGTCAGCATGACATCAGCAGTCAACAGAGGTTGATTGGTCAACCTGACGTGTGGGTCCCACCAGTCAGTGACATTTTTTAATTATCCATTTTTAGTTAATCTATGCTAGCAGCGGGACAACTCGTAGCAGCGAAAAACTTCTAGTAGCGGAACGATGACGACGGTGGTGAACTCCACTCCACAGGGACTCTGGCTGGGACACGATCTAGCTCGCACGATCGGTAACCTGACAAGCAATCAATCAATCACGGCATCACCTGAAATATGGCATGACACGCCAGGTCAGTACATTGAATGTACTTGCAAGCTCACAACAACCAAAAGCATCAAGGCAAGACAACAATATAGCATTTAACAGGTTATTAATTAACAACTACTATGATGCCAAAGCAACTACTTAACATGATATGAAATTACTACAATGTTGATAAACCAACATCCCAAATTTCAATAACCTTCTCACTCTTGGCTATCCAGCCAAGCAATATACCATCTTGATCACCTCGTGATCCACCTGATCACCTCGTGATCAAAACATCCACATGATCACCTCGTGAGACCACATCACAACTGAATGATCATCCTCAAGATCATCTTCAACATCATCATCAGCATCCTGCCAAACTGTTACTACTCACAATATCAACATATAAATCAACTATAAGTCATTCCGTCATGTGAGTGTTGATCGAACGGTGTGGCCTAGTACGAACTTGTGCCCATGACCGAGGACGCGACTATCGACAGATTGAACACACACTCTACAAAGGTTAGTACATTGTACCCACAGTACGGAACCCATGGCCTCGCACTCCCATTCGGGTGGACCAATGGCATTCCGACAAAATCGATCTACTGCTGAGGGAGTCCTGGACTAAGGGGTCCTCGGGCGTCCGGCCTGTTATCTATGGGCCGGACTGATGGGCTGTGAAGATATGAAGACCGAAGACTGTACCCATGTCCGGATGGGACTCTCCTTAGCGTGGAGGGCAAGCTTGGTGAACAACTATGAAGATTCCATATTATGTAACTGTGACGCCCTCGATTTGACCGTACACTAATCATACACGCAAATGTGTACGATCAAGGTCAAGGACTCACGGGAAGATATCACAACACAACTCTAGACACAATTTAAAATAACACAAGCTTTATATTACAAGCCAGGGGCCTCGAGGGATCGAATACATAAGCTTGAATACACAAGAGTCAGCGGAAGCAACAATATCTGAGTACAGACATGAGTTAAACAAGGTTGCCTTAAGAAGGCTAGCATAAAAGCAACAACGATCGAAAAGGCAAGGCCTCCTGCCTGGGAGCCTCCTAATTACTCCAAGTCGTCAGCGGCCGTCACGTAGTAGTAGTCACCCTCGGGGTAGCACTAGTCATCAGTGGCGTCGTCTGACTCCTGGGATCCGTCATCTGGTCGCAATAATCGGGTATGGGGGGGAATAAGTAGCAAAGCAACAGTGAGTACTCATCCAAAGTACTCGCAAGACTTACATCAGATCTAAACTAAGTATGCATCTGTATCAAAGGAATGGGTTGTATCTGTGGACTAAACTGCAGAATGCCAGAAGGGAAGGGGAAAGCCTAGCCTATCGAAGACTAGCATCTTCTGGAAACCACCATCTTGCAGCAACAGGAGGGAGTAGAGTAGCATAAAGTAAAGTAGTAGAAGTGTTATCAACCTCGGCAAGAGATCCTTTCTCGACTCCCTGCGAGAAACCAATCCCAGAGCCATACTATCCAAGTGTCAACACATTCCAATTCTCATCACATCCAGTTCTCATCACAAGTATCCAGTTCTAGTTGTATCGATCGGGATACAACTCCAAGTGTCCGTTACTGTAGGACAGGCTATCGATAGATGTTTTCTTCCCTGTAGGTGTGCACCAACTTACCCACCATGCTCGATTAACTCCGGTTGGACACACTTTCCTGGGTCATGCCCGGCCTCGGCCAAACAATACGCCGCAACCCGACCTAGGCTTAATAGAGAGGCCAGCACGCCGGACTAAACCTATGCCCCCAGGGGTCATGGGCCATCGCCCCAGAAACTCATGCACGTTGTGTGGGCGGCCGGTGAGCAGACCTAGCTACCTCCTTCAACAAAGCAGGAGCTTACGCAGTCCAACCCGGCGCGTGCCGCTCAGTCACTGACGTCTATTAAGCTTCGGCTGATGTATACGACGCAGAACGCCCATACTATGCCCACGTGATGGTTAGTGCTATCAGGCCAGAGGCCCCTCGGATCAAATATCCAAATCGTAGTGGATTAGGAGCACGCGGTAACGAGCAGAGACTCACGATCGATGTGACCCCGTCGCCCCGTCTCGAGTACTTGCGGCAAGGGCTAAGAATGCCTGGCCACGCCTCGTAAGTATCCCGCGGGCACCTTCCAGGTCAACCTGACTCCACATCACTCGCTATTAAGCTCGTGCGGGTACCCCTCAGGGCCGACCCGTCTTTAGTAACATGGTTCAGTGCAAAGTCATAGTAACCATAGTAACTGTGTGTCTAACACCAAGGGGAAAACCCGAGGAATCACCCCCGGTGAATTCCACTCAATGTTGTCATCAAGGTGAATGTAAGAGGATACACCCTCGAGGTTCACATTTGATGGGTTGCACGACAGAGCCGTAACGGAAGTGGTTAAGGAGGAAATCACCCTCGATGACCTCGACCGTATAGCTACACTATAGAGATCTCATTAGGAGTGATGTAAGAGGTTCCACCCTCGGCACTCGATGGTAACTCTGCAGAGTCGTACAACTAGGGGGGTGATGTGCGGTGTCGGGGCCTGGACGTCGATCACGTTGATCGAGTCATCGAACATAAAGCGAGGCAACTGGGACAAGGTGGGGGTCACTGATGAATCACTATCCAACCTATACTAAGCAGTTTAGGATAAGCAGGTAAGGTATGAAAGCAAGTAACAAAAACAGGCTATGCATCAGAGTAGGATCATACATAAAGTAGTAGTAGTTCTAATGCAAGCATGAGAGGGAAAGAAATGGGCGATATTAGAATGCTCAAGGGGGGTTTTCTTGCCTGGTTGCTCTGGCAAGGAGGGGTTGTCGTCGACGTAGTCAATCACAGGGGCAACATCGGTCTCGAGGTCTACCGGAGAAGAAGAGGGGGGAGAAACAGTAAATATGGGGTAAACAAGCATCACAAAATATAACAAGGCAAAACGCGGTGCCAGGGGTGACCTAACGCGGTACTAGGCGATACTGGCGAAGGGGGGAAACATCCTGGAAAGTTTTCCCGGAGTTAGGCATTTTTGGACAGATGAAACGGAGGGGGGCGGTTGCAGGTTTGCTGTGCTAGGGACGTGTGGCGGACGAACGGGTTGCGTATCCGGGTTCGCCTCCTCGTTCTGAGCAACTTTCATGTACAAAGTTTTCCCATCTGAGCTGCGATTTATTTTATATTGATTAAAAATATTTAAATCATTTTTAAAATTTATTTAATTTATTTAATTTATTTAATTCAACATTATCCAGAATAGTGTTTGCTGACATCAGCAGTCAACAGAGGTTGACTGGTCAACCTGACGTGTGGGTCCCACCAGTCAGTGACATTTTTTAATTATCCATTTTTAGTTAATCTATGCTAGCAGCGGGACAACTCGTAGCAGCGAAAAACTTCTAGCAGCGGAACGATGACGACGGTGGTGAACTCCACTCCACAGGGACTCTGGCTAGGACACGATCTAGCTCCCACGATCGGTAACCTGACAAGCAATCAATCAATCACGGCATCACCTGAAATATGGCATGACACGCCAGGTCAGTACATTGAATGTACTTGCAAGCTCACAACAACCAAAAGCATCAAGGCAAGACAACAACATAGCATTTAACAGGTTATTAATTAACAACTACTATGATGCCAAAGCAACTACTTAACATGATATGAAATTACTACAATGTTGATAAACCAACATCCCAAATCTCAATAACCATCTCACTCTTGGCTATCCAGCCAAGCAATATACCATCTCGATCACCTCGTGATCCACCTGATCACCTCGTGATCAAAACATCCACATGATCACCTCGTGAGACCACATCACAACTGAATGATCATCCTCAAGATCATCTTCAACATCATCATCAGCATCCTGCCAAACTGTTACTACTCACAATATCAACATATAAATCACCTATAAGTCATTCCGTCATGTGAGTGTTGATCGAACGGTGTGGCCTAGTACGAACTTGTGCCCATGACCGAGGACGCAACTATTGACAGATTAAACACACACTCTACAAAGGTTAGTACATTGTACCCACAGTACGGAACCCATGGCCTCGCACTCCCATTCGGGTGGACCAATGGCGTTCCAACAAAATCGATCTACCGCTGAGGGAGTCCTGGACTAAGGGGTCCTCGGGCGTCCGGCCTGTTATCTATGAGCCAAACTGATGGGTTGTGAAGATATGAAGACCGAAGACTGTACCCATGTCCGGATGGGACTCTCCTTAGCGTGGAAGGCAAGCTTGGCGAACAACTATGAAGATTCCATATTATGTAATTGTGACGCCCTCGATTTGACCGTACACTAATCATACACGCAAATGTGTACGATCAAGGTCAAGGACTCATGGGAAGATATCACAACACAACTCTAGACACAATTTAAAATAACACAAGCTTTATATTACAAGCCAGGGGCCTCGAGGGCTCAAATACATAAACTTGAATACACAAGAGTCAGCGGAAGCAACAATATCTGAGTACAGACATGAGTTAAACAAGGTTGCCTTAAGAAGGCTAGCACAAAAGCAACAACGATCGAAAAGGCAAGGCCTCCTGCCTGGGAGCCTCCTAACTACTCCAAGTCGTCAGCGTCCGTCACGTAGTAGTAGTCACCCTCGGGGTAGCAGTAGTCATCAATGGCGTCATCTGGCTCCTGGGATCCGTCATCTGGTCGTAACAATTGGGTATGGGGGAAAAATAAGTAGCAAAGCAACCGTGAGTACTCATCCAAAGTACTCGCAAGACTTACATCAGATCTAAACTAAGTATGCATCTGTATCAAAGGAATGGGTTGTATCTGTGGACTAAACTGCAGAATGCCAGAAGGGAAGGGGAAAGCCTAGCCTATCGAAGACTAGCATCTTCTGGAAACCACCATCTTGCAGCAACAGGAGGGAGTAGAGTAGCATAAAGTAAAGTAGTAGAAGTGTTATCAACCTCGGCAAGAGATCCTTTCTCGACTCCCTGCGAGAAAGCAATCCCAGAGCCATACTATCCAAGTGTCAACACATTCCAATTCTCATCACATCCAGTTCTCATCACAAGTATCCAGTTCTAGTTGTATCGATCGGGATACAACTCCAAGTGTTCGTTACTGTAGGACAGGCTATCGATAGATGTTTTCTTCCCTGCAGGGGTGCACCAACTTACCCACCACGCTCGATTAACTCCGGTCGGATACACTTTCCTGGGTCATGCACGGCCTCGGCCAAACAATACGCCGCAACCCGACCTAGGCTTAATAGAGAGGCCAGCTCGCCGGACTAAACCTATGCCCCCAGGGGTCATGGGCCAACACCCGCCAGGCACCTTATGCATCAAGTGCATGTCAGTCGGTGGAGCCAATCTCACGTAAGCGTTCGTGTAAGGTCGGTCCAGGCCGCTTCATCCCACAATGCTGCCGGATCAAGATAAGACTAGTAACAGTAAGCAAATTGAACAAATCATCACCCACAACTGCTTTGTGTTCTACTCATGCATAGAATCTACGCATAGACCTAGCTCATGATGCCACTGTTGGGGAATGTAGCAATAATTCAAAATTTTCCTACGTGTCACCAAGATCAATCTAGGAGATATTGGCAACGAGAGAGAGGGACTGCATCTTCATACCCTTGAAATTCGCTAAGCGGAAGCGTTCAAGAGAACGGGGTTGATGGAGTCGTACTTCTCGTGATCCAAATCACCGATGATCCTAGCACCGAACGGACGGCACCTCCGCGTTCAACACACGTACGGAACGGAGAGACGTCTCCTCCTTCTTGATCCAGCAAGGGGAGAGGAGAGGTTGATGGAGATCTAGCAGCACAACGGCGTGGTGGTGGAAGCAGCGGGATCTCGGCAGGGCTTCGCCAAGCACCAACGAGAGGGAGAGGTGTCACGGAGGGAGAGGGATGCGCCAGGGACTTGGGTGCG
>NC_041386.1:275820119-275830536 GCF_002162155.2 Triticum dicoccoides | reverse complement strand
GCTATATATAGGACCCCCAGGGGGGCGCCGGCCCTAGGAAATCCAATCTCCAAGGGGGGCGGCGGCCAAGGGGGGACTTGCCCCCCAAGTCAGGTGGGGCGCCCCCCACCCCTAGGGTTTCCAACCCTAGGCGCGGGGGGAGGCCCATGGGGGGCGCACCAGCCCACCAGGGGATGGTTCCCCTCCCACTTCAGCCCATGGGGCCCTCCAGGATAGGTGGCCCCACCCGATGGACCCCCGAGACCCTTCCGGTGATCCCGGTACAATACCGATTACCCCCGAAACTTTCCCGATGGCCGAAACTGGACTTCCTATATATAAATCTTCACCTCCGGACCATTTAGGAACTCGTGACGTCCGGGATCTCATCCGGGACTCCGAACAACTTTCGGGTTACCGCATACTAATATCTCTACAACCCTAGCATCACCGAACCTTAAGTGTGTAGACCCTACGGGTTCGGGAGACAAGCAGACATGACCGAGACGACTCTCCGGTCAATAACCAACAGCAGGATCTGGATACCCATGTTGGCTCCCACATGTTCCACGATGATCTCATTGGATGAACCACGATGTCAAGGATTTAATCAATCCCGTATACAATTCCCTTTGTCTATCGGTACGATACTTGCCCGAGATTCGATCGTCGGTATCCCGATACCTCGTTAAATCTCGTTACCGGCAAGTCTCTTTACTCGTTCCGTAACACATCATACCGTGATCAACTCCTTGGTCACATTGTGCACATTATGATGATGTCCTACCGAGTGGGCCCAGAGATACCTCTCCGTTACACAGAGTGACAAATCCCAGTCTCGATTCGTGCCAACCCAACAGACACTTTCGGAGATACCCGCAGTGCACCTTTATAGCCACCCAGTTATGTTGTGACGTTTGGTACACCCAAAGCATTCCTATGGTATCCGGGAGTTGCACAATCTCATGGTCTAAGGAAATGATACTTGACATTAGAAAAGCTTTAGCATACGAACTACACGACCTTGTGCTAGGCTTAGGATTGGGTCTTGTCCATCACATCATTCTCCTAATGATGTGATCCCGTCATCAACGACATCCAATGTCCATGGTCAGGAAATCGTAACCATCTATTGATCAACGAGCTAATCAACTAGAGGCTTACTAGGGACATGGTGTTGTCTATGTATCCACACATGTATCTGAGTTTCCTATCAAAACAATTTTAGCATGGATAATAAACGATTATCGTGAACAAGGAAATATAATAATAACTAATTTATTATTGCCTCTAGGGCATATTTCCAACAGCCCGGCACGATTTCTGGAGATCGAAAACGTCCGACGAAAAGACCGGCTATACTGTCGTTATAGTTATCCGTTGGGGCATCAAACAGACTCCAAATGCGATGAAACTTGACAGGCGGTCTATCTACACTATAATAAGACCACGCGCCAACTTTCATCCCATTCCGAGTACATTTTCCGGCCACTTACAAAATAATATTTCGGACGTGCTGCGGGCACGTGCAAGTGTGTCTGGGCACAGAACGGACAACGGACGAAACTGGGGAACCCAGACGGATGCAAGTTTCGAAAACATGATGATGCAATGCACATGATGACATGACAAGATGCAACACGCAAGCGAATGACAAGGCAACCACAACGAATAACTGGAAGACACTTGGCATATCGGTCTCGGGGCATCACAACACTCCACCACTACGAGAGGATCTCGTCCCGAGATCTAGGGATAGCACCGGAGGGAAAAGGAAGAGGAAGATAAGAGGTAAAACTAAGTTGCTTCTTGACAAAAGAGTGAAACCAAAGAACCTTGCGAGGTTAAACAAATTGAAATAAGGAAGTCAGCAAAGATGCAAGAAGTTGAAAACACTCCGATAGATAAGAGGAACATGGGATACAATGAGAATCTAGAGATTAAGTGGCAAGATAGATATTGAAACCACTCCAGTTAAAACAAGATAGAGAAGGAATAAGAATTATATAATTTGGGCAGCACTCTGACTATAATGGAAGGAATCGAACATGATCTTGACAAAACAAGATGATGGGTCGTAGAGAGCAACATCACAATGCCTCCGAAAGGGAGAATAGAAGATAGATCATTGGAATAACAAAATGGAGAAGAAAATGACAACTTCTGCCACAACTAAGTTTGGAAAGCACCCTTCCAAGAAGGTTAGAGTGGAGTTGTTTGAAAACCAACAACGAAAGGATATGACCCTCGTGGGCTTATGGAGACATCTCAAAACTTGAGGTGAAATTTTGCCACTAAAGAAAACAATTGCTTGCTTGAGATTAACGAAGAGATGAAAGCTTATTCCACCAAGATGAAAATGAGATAATTTGGGTCATTAATAAGCACCAAAATAGCAACGTTCCTTAGGGAAGGCTTTAGGTGAAATTTTACCAAGATAACTCCAACGAAGAGATTGATGGATTTAAAATACCTCATTCTTGACAACATGTGAATCATGAAACACAAACTCAACTTGTCAAGAATGACATAACACCACCTAAAAAGATGAGATATGAAAGAATTGCACTTTGGCATGCAGGAAGAAGAAGGCTTGAACTCCTCAAACAAAACATGTGTTGGGCACCATGTTTATTTTAGAGTATATCTTGGCGGATCTTAGCTCCGAGAGAAATCTTGAAGAACAATTGAAGAATGAAAAGTATCCTTGCAAACCATCATGTTGAGCCTTCGTGAAGAACTCCGGTAACAAAAGGATGATCAAACGGAAGGAAAGAGAAGTTGAAAACACAAGGTGAAGCCTTGCGATGATTTAGATGGAGCTTCGTGACGAGATAAAGCGAAAAACTTGAAACTCCAGAAAGAAAGATGAACAAAAGAAATCAAGAATTTTGATGAACCTCCAGAATAAGGAATTGAATTTACTCGATTAAACAAGAATAAGAATTACATTATGATTATCCTTCATCAATTAAATTGATGACAAGCAACGGATTTGGCACTACTTATTCTCGTAGGAAGGTTTAAAAGAGATACAGCGCAACTTGGGAAGGTCTTCAACGAACCACCGGTAGAATTGAAACAACGAATAAATTGATATGATAACGAAGGAAGAGAGATCTTGAACGAACCACCGTAAGGATTAAAAGAACAAACGAAGAAAACAAACGCATCACCAGGAAGAATTGGAAAATGAACAAAGATACTTGAGAGAATTTATTTACAAGAGAACAAAGAGATCACGAGCTGATTAGAGGATATTTGAACGATGCACCTGTAAGATTTGGAGAACGAGAGCTGAAAGCTGGAATGAATAATTCTGAGATGATGGGCTCCGAAGAATCAAACTGAAAAGACTCCTGAATTGCTTCAGATGGGTGAAAAGAATTTTCACGATCGAAAACAATTATGAGAGGATGGCACCAAGCTAGAATCACGAATCTTTGAGAGAACGGATAAGATTTGGAGGAAAAACTCTTCTTCGGTCTTCAAATGTTGAGAATGACAATGAGAAGCACCACCAAGAATTGTTGAGATACTCTGGGATGACAAATTTAAAGGTTGAACCAACGGTGATAAGAATTTGACAGATCTTGGAGAAAGGCATTTGACTGATGATAACTCATTCTTACCTCAAACTATGAAAGATTTGAGAATAACTCCGGAAAGAATTTGAAGAGTCAAGTAAGATCCTGAGAAAAGACATGTGGGTTAGGGCCCACTCAAAAGAAACACCGTTGAAAAGATTTCTTGAAAAGATAGATTGCACCAGTTGATTTAAATGGCTTGAACAAGATATCCCCCTCGAAATAACTTGAATGGATTGAGAATGGAAAAATGTGAATCTTTCGAGATATCTTCAGCACTCCGGAACAATTGAATAGCGAGAGGTGAATAAATAAGAGAGTCTTCGGTAAGGACTTCCAACATGGAAAGCATGTGAACCAAAGAAAAAGATATGATCGACACTGAAAGCTTGCATTGAAACCACCGGAGAAGGAAAAGAACGAAGAATGATGAACTTAAGCTCCGTTAGTATCTTCAAGAGAACCACCGGGTAAGAACATTGATTGAAAAGAATGAAGAGACTTCACATCCATAAAAGGGTACTTGATTAAGAAATCTGATTCCTTGAAGAAAAAAGGTGGGAGGGCGGGAAAAACAAAGGCAACTTGGTGCAGATGGAACAAACACCAGTGAGAAAACTGAGATTGGATCTTGCAAATGGGGAAAAATGATAGGATCATCTTGAAGAAAAGCACACTGGTAGGAAAGGAATTGACAAGGCAATCCCGATAAACAAGAAGGATTTGTACTCACATAGGAATATGAGAACACCACTTAGGAAAGGTATGGAATCAACACTTGACATTGAAGCAACTCGAATACCACAAATAAAAGAAAACAAAGGATTGGCTTGCAGAATAAGCCGGAAACAAACATAAGATAGACCCCATGTCGTATCATGTGTCTATTGGAAGGATATCCTACGAGATACTTGAATTCCCACTTATAAACTCCCGAAACTTTCTGGTTATGCAATCGGGTGTTGGGGATATAGAGGAAGCATAATATCTCACCCAAAACTAGCAAATCCTACATCCAGCTATATCCATCCTTCAACACATAACCAAGAAACCTTCGGAAATCGTTTACATCAACCTTCGAAATGCATCCGTTATACGAGTTATGGCAATAATCCCGAACTCCCGCCCCAGTACTGGGTGGCGTCGAGGTTATCTCAACAACAACTGCATAAAAGAGATTTTCGATGTCGGCGAACTCAGGTATTCCATAACTGCAACGATAAAATTGTGACGACAACACCTCGGAGCTCAACTCCCCGGGACACTGCCACAACCCCTAAATGTCAGGAGGCACCAAGAACAATGTTCTCGTCACAAAACCATCAGAACGATTCTAAGATACCCGCGTGATCCTAAAAAAATTTAGTGAAATTTGAGAAGAGAAGAGTCAAAACTCTACGTCAGGAAGCCTCACCACAGCGACGAAGGGACTGAGGAGTAAAAAGAATCCTACTCTCCGATATATATAATCCTATAAGACTCAAAACATTTTTTCTAGACTCAACAACGCCAGCGATTCGATCAAGCAGGGGGCTCCTAAGTCGGGGAAGGCTCTAATTACCAACTTGTAACACCCACAATGCGGCTATATCTCTCACGTGTCGGAGCACGACTTAGAGGCATAACTGCATAGTAGGCATGTCGCAAGAGGGGTAATCTTTACACATCCCATGTACTGAATAAGAAAGAGATAAAGAGTTGGCTTACAATCGCCACTTCACACAATACATAAATATAGCATTACATCATACAGAATACAATCAAGGTCCGACTACGGAACCAACATAAATAACGACAAGCCATAATGCTAGATCCCCGATCGCCCCGACTGGGCTCCACTACCGATCAACTAGAAACGAAACAACACAACGAACACGATCTTCATCGAGCTCCTCCTTGAGCTCGGTTGCGTCATCTGCACGGGCATCATCGGCACCTGCAACTGTTTTGGAAGTATCTGTGAGCCACGAGGACTCAGCAATCTCACACCCGCGAGATCAAGACTATTTAACCTTATGGGTAGGAAAAGGTAGTGAGGTGGATCTGCAGCAAGCACTAGCATATATGGTGGCTAACTTACGCAAATGAGAGCGAGAAGAGAAGCAAAGCACGGTCGTGAACTAGAAGTGATCAAGACGTGATCCTGAAACTACTTACGTTCAAGCATTACACAAGAACCGTGTTCACTTCCTGGACTCCGCCGAGAAGAGACCATCACGGCTACACACGCGGTTGATGCATTTTAATTAAGTTAAGTTTCAAGTTCTCTACAACCGGACATTAACAAATTCCCATCTGCCCATAACCGTGGGCACGGCTTTCGAAAATTCAAAACCCTGCAGGGGTGTCCCAACTTAGCCCATCACAACCTCTCACGGTCAACGAACGATATTCCTTCTCCCAGGAAGACCCGATCAGACTCGGAACCCCGGTTACAAGACATTCTGACAATGGTAAAACAAGACCAGCAAAGCCACCCGGATGTGCCGACAAATCCCGATAGGAGCTGCACATATCTCGTTCTCAGGGCACATCGGATTGTCCAAACTTCTGGTAGGCCAACCCAGAGTTGCCCCTAGTGGCCACCGGCGGCTGACAGGTTGGACCAACACTCAGAGGAGCACTGGCCTGGGGGTTTAAAATAAAGATGACCCTTGAGTCTGCAGAACCCAAGGGAAAAAGGCTTAGGTGGCAAATGGTAAAATCAAGGTTGGGCCTTGCTGGAGGAGTTTTATTCAAAGCGAACTGTCAAGGGGTTCCCATTATAACCCAATCGCGTAAGGAACGCAAAATCAAGGAACATAACACCGGTGTGACAGAAACTAGGGCGGCAAGAGTGGAACAAAACACCAGGCATAAGGCCGAGCCTTCCACCCTTTACCAAGTGTATAGATGCATTAATGTAAACAAGATATAATAATAATGATATCCCAAACGATAATCATGTTCCAACAAGGAACAAACTTCATCTTCACCTGCAACTAGCAACGCTATAAAAGGGGCTAAGCAAAGCGGTAACATAGCTAAACAACGGTTTGCTGGGAAAGGTGGGTTAGAGGCTTGACATGGAAATATGGGAGGCATGATATAGCAAGTGGTAGGTATCGCGGCATAGCAATAGAGCGAGAAACTAGCAAGCAAAGATAGAAGTGATTTCGAGGGTATGTTCATCTTGCCTGAGATCCCGCAAGGAAGAAGAACGAGTCCATGAAGAAGACAAACAGACGAAGTCGAACGGATCCTCACAACTCCGGAACGGAACCGAAGCTAACGAGAGAAGCAACCCGGAAAGAAACAAGCAACATAGTAAACAACCAACACATAAGCATGGCATGCTGCACAACCAAGTATGATGCATGTCCGGTTTAAAGAGGCATGGCATGGCAAAGTGCAACAAATAAAACTACAAATTAAGTGGAGCTCAATATGCAACGAGTCGCATATTGACAAAACACCACACGACTTATTTAGTTCTCTCTCGTTCAGGTACCCCACAATATTAAATGTTGGTTAGCATGGCAAGAGGTGAAGCATAAGTAAACTAACTATCTAGTCAAATTTAAATGAGGCCGGAAATAACAAACAACAAGTCCGGAAACTCCTCATGTGCATATCTTTGGTTATGGTACTGTTCTGTCCTAAAGCATATTTTAGAGTTATTAAACATGCGAAGTAAAGCCGCCATGTTAAACTAGGCATTTTTCAACCCCATTTACATATAAATATTATTTAAAACCGAGCTACGGTTATTTAGTTATGAAATAAAGCATTTTAGCATGGCATTAGGTAAGTTATAAGCAAACATCATTTTAAACATTTTTAACATGGATGAAAGTTGGAAATTATTAATCTACACAAAATCCTAAGAAAGTTTCATATATAATTTATTTTTAAACCGATGCACGGTTCTGAAGTTATTATATGCATGAACATGGAGGGGTTTTTTGAAAAAACTGCACTCCCTGGAATAATAGCTAAATCGCAGAGGCAGGAAAAAAGGATATGGGCCGAATCTGAGATCTGACCCAACTGCGGGAAAAAAAGAAAAGGAAAAAAAGGAGGGCGCACGGGGGTGGCCTCACCATGGGCCTCGGCGCGGCTGGTGGAGAGGCCCCGCAGGCCTGGCACGGCCTTGGCGCTGCTGGGCTGATGTGTGTGAAGGCGAGCGGT
This sequence comes from Triticum dicoccoides, assembly GCF_002162155.2. Taxonomy (NCBI): domain Eukaryota; kingdom Viridiplantae; phylum Streptophyta; class Magnoliopsida; order Poales; family Poaceae; genus Triticum; species Triticum dicoccoides. The sequence goes on along the minus strand of NC_041386.1, from coordinate 275,822,800 downwards.
GGCCCAGCATGCTGGCGGCACGGTCAACGCGGGCGCTCCTGTTCGTTGCTGCTCCAACAAAAACAGAGGAGCGGCGCTGGAACAGGAGTGCGGCGGCGAGGAAGAGACGACGAAGGGGCGCGGCTCCAGGCGCAGGACGGCGGCCTCCGGCGATGGGACGATGGCGGACTTGGCGCAGGAGGTCCACACTACGGCAAGGGGAGGCGTGTGAGAGGAGGCGATGCAAGCCAGCGGCAACACTGCTCGATGCAGGGCAGCAGGGCGTTTGGCGCAGGCAGGGCAGTAGAACTCCGACGAGCGGGGCAAAGGGGCGGCGAGGCGAGGGACTTGGCGCGGGCTTCGGCAGGGACGCAGAATCAAGCTCGGTCAACGGGAGCAGGACAGGGCGCGGCGTCTCCAGGCGATGTAGGCGCGGCGGTGACAAGTCTTGGCGAAGACGCAGGCAGCGGCGGAGCTGGAGCGAGGGAGACGCATCCATGGCGAGGCAGGTGCGCAGAAGACGCGGATTCGGCCAAATCCGGGCGGCGGCGGTTCCTTGCTGTGGCAAGTACAGGGAGAGAGAGAGCGTTAGGTAAGGGAGAGAGAAAGGGAAGGAGAGGAGCGGGACGAGGCCGGCCCTGGACGTTGTTGCCGACGGCGGGGTCGCCGGAGGGCGCGGCCTGCGGGTTGGTCGCCGGCTCAGGCAGAAGAGCCCGCCGGCTCGCGCGAGGGTTGTGGACACGGGGCGGCCCGGCCTCGGGAACCAGAGGAGGCGCACAGGGAGGAGCTGCTGGAGGACGAGGAGGTGGCACACGAGGTGAAGCTCAAGGCGCTCGTCGATGCGCGGCTGGACTGCGGAGAAGATCAGTGGAAGGCGCTGGTTGGGTGGATCGCGTCGTGGTTGGGCAGATTGGTGGATCTAGAGGGATCCCGAGGAAGGAGAGGACTGGCGGCGGGGGTGAGGGGATTTGTTGGATGGGACAAGGCTCCTAAATTTTAGGGTTTTGTCTGGTTATATAGGTAGGGGATTATATGTTAGACTATTTGGTCCCTCCGATAAAAATCGGACGGTCCGAGATGAATAGGTTAGGTAGCCCAAATAACAAAACAAAGATATTTTGTAGATGTTTGGGGATGATTCGGACCCAACGGTGACGACTGCCCGGGTCGGGTCCAGGGCAGCTTTCGGACGCGCGCGCGAGGAGGGTCCGATGCACTGTGCAAAGAGGGGTAGGCATGGGCCTAGGTGGACTGTGGAGAGCGGGTTGGTCTGAGAGAAGAGGGGAGAGATGCGGTCTGGCACGATTTCCGGAGACCGAAAACGTCCGACGAAAAGACCGGCTATACTGCCGTTATAGTTATCCGTTGGGGCATCAAACAGACTCCAAATGCGATGAAACTTGACATGCGGTCTATCTACACTATAATAAGACCACGCGCCAACTTTCATCCCATTCCGAGAATATTTTCCAACCACTTACAAAATAATATTTCGAACGTGTCGCGGGCGCGTGCAAGTGTGTCTGGGCTCAGAACGGACAACGGACGAAACTGGAGAACCCGGACGGATGCAAGTTTCGAAAACATGATGATGCAATGCACATGATGACATGACAAGATGCAACATGCAAGCGAATGATAAGGCAAAAACAACGAATAACTGGAAGACACCTGGCACATCGGTCTCGGGGCGTCACACCCAGAGAAGTTAAGTGATGCCATAGGAACCCAAAAGGAAGGCACAATCCCAAACATGGTGAAATACTGCTCACAAAGGGTTTTCCACACATTAGGATTTTTGCTGGAAAACAGTGGAAACGAAATGGATGGATGCGCTTGACCAAGGCTCGTGAGCATTTGGCTAGCATGGGAAACAGGGACAGTGGAGCAGGAGTAATGGGAGTTGTGGTCGTACCGTTTACCGGAAGCGGAGGTGGCGGCGCGAGGGACGCCGCCGGTGGCTCTTGTTGAATATGGAATTCACCGTGGTCATCGGGCCCTTGAGGGTTGATCGCTATGCCGGCGCCCTCATGCACCGGATCCGTGTTTGTCCTCTTTGGTGGAGGCACCTGCGCCAGTTGCAGCGCCATGACAGCATTGCCCAGATCTGCCATGCGACGCTCGAGATCGGGGCGCCACGCGAGCAGGTCGTTCATCTTCGTCGCCATGGACTGTTGCGCCTTGGTGAGGCCGTCGACGGCGGCCTCGATCTTCGTCTCGAAGCGGGTGGGGAAGGCGGAGACGCTGGGATCCATGGCCTCGCGTGCTTGCCGAAGGCCTCGCGTCTCGATGAGATGCGCCAGTGCGGAGCGGGGAGAAGTGGTGGCTGGTGTCTCTGATACCAGATGATAGGGACTCGGTTATATTCTATGGATCAATGGCAATATCTCTTTCGATTACAAGATGAGCAGCTATTACAGAATTGGTAGAGGATGAACTAGGGTTCGTTCGCGGGAGGAAAAGCGGAATTGTGAGGTAGGTGGCCGCCTGGTGCCGTTGCTGTGATTCTCTGGATCACCATGATGCCTTCGTGCTTCTCCCTTGAAGTAGTCGTGTTGTGTGGGCTTTAGTTGATCCACTCTGGCCCACGGACGCGCTGGTGTTGGGCTGCTTGGTCCTGATGGGCCACTGGGCAGTTGAGGTGTCGCTGTGGGTGCTGCCCAGTGGGTCACGCTTACCCTAAAGACCCGGCTCTGTTGTTA
>NC_041386.1:275813774-275819893 GCF_002162155.2 Triticum dicoccoides | reverse complement strand
AAGAATTTTTGCACCCCCCAAAAAAAGCACTTTCTACCTAGCTCCGCCACTGCACATGTACCATGTACATAACAAGTCACGTTACAACTCAACATGATCATGCACCAAGGTCACCTCGTTGAGATGTGGTGCAGGAGATAACAGGCCTTCCCATTTCATCGACCCGGATTTGTGGGGAATCGCCGAACAATTTGCCCACACGCAGTAACAGTCTGCAAGCGATCAGAAAGGGCATTCTCAAGCCATTTATGATCACAATTTCCACACGTGATGAAGATGAGAATATTCTCAAGATCTAAATAAGGATGGATAGTCTAGCTTGGAGCTGTGTCAGGAAAATATGTATGTTGGTACTTCCTTCTGCTGTAAACGATACTCAAATTCCAGACCGTCAAATTTTACAACTGACACGACCATCGTCATCAACTCTATGCACAAAAATCATCCCATTTCTACACTTGCACCACCACAGCACATCCAGCCTGGTCTAGCAAGAAACCATAGCTTCACTATACTGTCTGTTGAAGGGTTGGCCATGCAGCCTCCTCGTCGTTGTTGTAGCCATTAACAAGAAAATAAACGCAGTTCTTCTGCCAGCCTTGGTTATAAGGATTCCTGAAGCGTCCATCAGGCCCACGAAGATAAGTGTAGCGCGACTGGTTTGCGGCCTCATTAGTTGTGAGATTCCTCGCTATCTGCATCAAACATGGCATGTAATGGGTAAGCACATGTTATGTAAAGCCTGACGGTGTTCCGTCTTGGGTCTTTCTAGCATATTGGGGACAAATGGGAGAATCAATATGGGACTGCTGAGTGATAAGCAGAGATTCTCTTGTGTCATGAACTATATAACAAGGTTGGAAGTGTTGCAGGCATAAAATACAAGTCTATGCACTTGTGCTTCTTTGCTATTCCTGTTGTAGAAAATGTCAGGCCATAGTAATAGAACAATGCATGCAAACCTAATGTGTGGAACAAGTCGGCGTGATAAACCAATATTGCAGCAAAGTCCTAAGCAATTAGTCAACAAGGCAGCTTACCATTACTGCTTGTGCCACCATCAAAATAAGAGCTCCAGTTAATAAGAAAATATCCATGAACATGAACAATACAGCACCAGGATGTTTTGTCACCATGAAGTGAGTCCACGACTCAGAAGATGAGAGTATAATGGGCTCCGTCCAAAGTCCTGTCGTCAGATGTCCATGAACTGTTACTACACTATTAAAAGAAATGAACGTATATTCACTATGTCTCCTTACTGTGGAATCCAACGGCAGCACCGAGAAGGGTTGTAGCTATCCCCATACAAAGAAACACCAAAAAGTCCCACTTATTTCTCTATAAACAAAACATATGTTAGTTATACGGAGATCCATAAGATCTGATGCAAAATACAGTTGAACATAAGGCATGCGTATTCTTTATTTTTAAGTTCAAAAGGAAGCACTTTAAATATCAACTGCAGTCAGATTTGAAAATGAATTCCATAGTCCCCAGCTATAGCAAAGTATATATAACATAATAAAGTGTTCTCTCAATAATTTCCAGAGTCTACGAATAAGAACAAGCAGCACGATGCACCAATGCACAAAATTAGTGCCCCCTATTTAGTCAATGGGACATTCCAAGAATATTTCCTGCTACAGCTGGAACAGCACGTCAGGGATTAATGCCCCTTTTGCTAAAGAGTACGGTACATTTGGCTCCATAACTTAAAATGAAGCATTTCATGAAACAATTGGATAATGGAAAAGCGCTAGCTAAGAGTAAAGTACATTATGGTTAACTTGAATAATTTGCAACTACCACTGGTACAGCCCGATGTGAAGTTTTCTATTCTAATAGAAGATAAGAGTAAAGTTGAAAACTTTAACTAGATTCAAACTCGACATATCCACATCTTATACCTTCCCAACACAATTTGATATCCAGGGGCAGTGATGGTCAAACTGTTCAACACACTGCTTACAAATTGGACAATGTTTGGAGCGCACAGGGCGAACTATCTGGTAAGTACAATTACTAAAAAATTAGTCTGGTAACAATAAGATGTAGTAGCAGCAATGACATAAGAAAAACAATGGAGAACCTTATGTAGCTACGTTCACATGATATATTTTAAAAATAAAATGTCGTGTCAATATGAATATCCAAGAGAAAATAGTAAAAATGAAAAGTAAAGTGAAAATGGAAGTAAACTACAACATTATAATACCTTGCAAGTAGGGCATAGCTGAGACCAATTGCCTGTAAAAGTAGAGGAACTAAGATCAATCCCCATGAGTAGTTCCTGCAAGTATAACACAGCTCAGTAATGATGTTGAAGATATTGAAGAAAAGTCCCTAAGAATATAACGTAAGTGCTGAGTACAAAATATTCAGTACAGATGCTCACGTTACCAGAGAGAAATACAACTGAAAATAATCTACTTCTCAGATGGCATCTAGTGGTTGCTGCCCACAGCAGCCCTGCCAACCCATCGGCACGCCAAAATATTGGCGACCGATTCGACCACCAGCATCTCGCCCAGGAATCGGCTATCAAATGAACTGGAAAGAGACAATGGGCCTTGGCAAGCCAAAATTTTGGAGCCCAGCCAAACGGATACCAATACAGCGGTCAACGCCAAAAAATTGGCTGGGCAGCTCAGGGTAGCGATCCAAACAGACCCCTAGTGTCACGACCCAAGCTCCAGAGAGCGTAGTCGTGAGGAGGCTGTTGTGCCGTAGCGTGGAGAGGTGGGCAAGAGGGTTGGTGGAGGTGAACCTCTGTTTTCTGGTTTTCCTCAGCACTTAAGGTGTACACGGCTGTCCAGTATATGGACAACAGGTACTTGATTCCCAAGTTGGATCAGACCCTTTCCTAGCAAAACTTCTCCCATGTCAAGTTTGATCTACCCCGACCTCTCCTGACATTATCAGCACGTGTAACCATCCACTATGCACTGACACTTCGGGAGGCCTATTGTATATGCCCAAACCATCTCAGTTGATGTTGGACAAGCTTCTCTTCAATTGGTGCTACCTCAACTCTATCGCGTATATCATCTATCCGAACCGATCCTTGTGTGGCCACATGCGCATCTCTGCTACACTAACTGTTGGACATGCCGCCTTTTAATTAGCAGCACCATACAACATTGCAGGTCGAATCGCCGTCTTGTATGTTAAGAGTTATATTTTGTCCACCCATAGTGTATTTTCCCCGTTGTATAGGGGTTTCCTTGTATAGGGGTTTCCTGCATATTTACCACCTCTACATGTATATATACATATTGACCGTTGGCCCTCGGGAAATACAAGTTGCGTATATCCTAACATGGTATTAAAGCCCTAGTGTTTTTTTTTCAAGCACAACTCGTGCTGAGATTCAATTTTGCGCCGTCCATCGCTGCTCCTCTTCTTCGCACCACCGCGTTACTGCTCCTCTTCCCCAATTGCGCCACCGTGCTACTGCTCCCTGTCCTTATCAACCCCTGCTGACGCCGCTCCATTGCAAACGACAGCCTGTCCAGCAGCCGCCTCTCAGATCGACTTACGCGAAGCCCACCTCCAGGCCGCCGGCTGAGTTAGAGAAGCCAGCCACAGCTGCCGCTTGTTGTGCAAGCTAGCTACGTTCGCTCATGGGATCAGCCGCCGCCCGTACAAGCTAGCTGCATCTGCTAGTGGGATTCACACCTTTGCCCCTTTGGATCCAGCCCTACAGGTCAACGCCCCAGCAGCTTTGGCTTCCATCCTGCCTCGCCCCGTCGATCCAGCCCTACTATTTACAGGAGGTCACATGTTCTCCCAGACAGCCGCTACATGTCCATGCTGCGCTGCTTCCCGTGACTAGGCATGCCCGCATTCGCGATCCGCGACGGTCGCCGATCTCCGAGCGTCGACCTCCCGTACAGGTCGACCTCGTGTTCCGTCGGCGTCCTGCCGCTGCATCATTCCATTGGGATTACATCTAGCCGGCGCCCTCCTATGTGATTCACATCTATTCGAGCCGGCTTGCTTCAGTAATATACTTTGACATTTCGCGGTATCTTATCGTAGGTCTTCTCCAAGTCAATGAACACCATATGCAGGTCCACATTTTGCTCCCTGTATCTCTCCGTAAGTTGTCGTACCAAGAAAATGGCTTACATAGTCAACCTCTTAGGCATGAACCCAAACTGGTTTTAGGTCAAGCTTGTCAATCTTCTTAAGTGGTGCTCAATAACTCACCCATAGCTTCATTAACTTAATTCCATGGTAATTAGCACAACTGTGAACATCCCCTCGTTCTTGAAGATTGGTACTAATATTCTCCACCTCCATTCTTCAGGCATCTTGTTTGACCAAAAATTGAGGTTGAAAAGCTTAGTTAGCCATACTATCGCAATGTCTCCAAATCCTCTCCACACCTCAATGGGGATACAATCAGGGCACATCGCCTTGCCTCCCTTCATTCTTTTTAAAGCCTCCCTGACCTCATACTCTTGGATCTGTCGAACAAAACTTCTCTTGGTATCATCAATGGAGTTGTCCAGCTCAATGGTAGAGCTCTCATTCCCTCCACCGAACAACTTGCCGAAGTATTCTCGCCATCTATACTTAATCTCCTCCTCCTTCACCACAAATCGATATGCTCCATCCTTGATGCATTTGACTTGGTTGACATCCTTCATCTTCCTCTCTCGGATCTTGGCCATCTTACAGATGTCCCTTTCGCCTTCTTTCGTGTTTAAACGCTGGTAGAGGTCCTCATACGCCTTACCCTCGTTTCACTCACAGCTCGCTTTGCAGTCTTCTCTGCCACCTTCTACTCTCTATTTTGTCTAGTACTCCTATCCAGGTGTAGGCATATGAAACAGCCTTTCTTCTCCTCAATAGCCTTGTCAACATCATCGTGTCACCACCAGATATCTTTAGCTTTGCTTCTACTTCCCCTGGTCACCCCATACTCCTCTGCAGACACATCCCGAACGCAAGTCGCCATCTTCATCCACATTGTTTGCATCACCTCCTTCCTCCCAAGAGCCCTCCTTAATAACCCTCTTGTTGAAAGCCTGAGTTGCCTCCCCCCTTAAGCTACCACCACTTCGTTCTAGCGACTTTCACGCGTTGATCCCATTGGACACGAATCTGAAAACGGAAGTCAGCCACCACAAGTTTGTGTTGTGGGACAACACTCTCTCCAGGTATCACCTTACAATCAAGGCAAGCAAGCTTGTCTTCACTTCTCAAGAGGACAAAATCAATTTGGCTAGAGTGTTGACCACTACTAAAAATTGGATTCTCTCTTCCTAAATAGTACTATAGTACTATGTACCAACTGCGATATCAGAAGCTCTGTTTGAGGATGGAGTTTGACGTCCGCTGGCACGTCTCCTTCGCGGCGGACCTTGCGTCCGCACGCACCGTCCACTTCACCATCCTCCTCCGCCGGGGAGCGCTCCGGATCGTGCTGATCGACGACAAGGGGGTGACGGTGGACGCACGTTACTTGCGCGAGGGGGAATCCATCGACATTGGCCAGGTCATCTCCTTCCCCTGCCACTTTGCTAGGGTCCGAGACCGTATTCCGACGAGCGACACGGGTGCGGGTACACGGGAACATGCGGCGCGTGGTGGCGTGCGCGGTGCACCGAGCCGCGTCCTGGACGGGCGGTGACGGGGCCCTGGGATTCTAGGGCCACATCCAGGCGCGAGTGGGGCGGCCGCCATTGATGCTCGACACGTGGACGGAGATCCGCGCGGCCATGGGATGCTTCAGGATGCCGTGGGTACAAAAGCCGCTCCCACTCCGATCCGTGACCTAGACGCCGCTCTATCTCACTTCTGGGAGACTCCGAGAAACCCTAGATCGAGATTCCCCTCCTCCTTCCTCTGGTGGGAGGGGAAGATTGGAGGCGACCACAGATCCTACGCAGCGGTGGTTTCTTCCAAGCCAAGCAAGCCGAGCGAGATGGAGAACCGCGGCGACCATGCCTTCCTCGGAAATCGTCGGGAGGGCTTTGGATCTGGGCGGATGGGGCGTGGAGCTGGTCGATTTGATCGAGGCGGTCGGGGCCGCTTCTCGTGGTCCAGGGAGGTCGACGGCGACGACTTCTCCACCAACAAGAAGACGGCGTCGGCATCGGACGACA
>NC_041386.1:275808404-275813558 GCF_002162155.2 Triticum dicoccoides | reverse complement strand
AACCCTCCTGGTCTCAACGCTGCAGAAATCCACAAGAAGAAGCAGATCTACGACTCCATCGCCCGAGCTGAGCCTTCTTCTCAGGTGCCCCCACCCAAAGCTTATGATCCCTGTTTAATCTGCAAATCTACTAGCCATACTCCTGCTAGTTGTCCGCAAGCCTTTTGTGAGAGATGCAGTAAGATGGGACATCTAGCATCGGTTTGTGTTGCTTTCCTGCCATGGGAGTGTGGCACCGATGTGTGCTTTTCAGGCCAAGGGCCAGGGGTTTTTCTATATTCCAGACTCATGTACTGCTAAGCAACTAAAAGAGAGAGCTACTAGTGTAGTTATCACAGTGATCGAGGGAGAGGCTAGTGTGAAGGATCTTGAGGATGCTTTCTCTGATTATATCAGGACCAAATGGCATTGTACTGCTCGCTCTATTGGTCCCAATACTTATGTCATGCGCTTCCCTAATCAGAGAGATGTTAAAAAAGCCTGTTATAATGATAAAATGACGCTGAAATCTTGTGGAGTGGTGGTGAAAATTGTTCCCTGGTCGGCTAATGTTGGGGCTAAGGGTGTGATGGAAATAGCTTGGGTCAAGGTAGCAAACGTTCCATTGGAGAGGAGGAATGAGAGAAATTTGGCTTATGTTGCATCTCTGGTAGGTGTACCACTTGAAATCGACATGGCCACCCTACATAAGCCAGAATTTGTACGGGTCCGGCTTGGATGTCGCAATGTGGATGAACTACCTGGAGTTGCAGAAGCAGTCTTGGGCACACATTTCTTTGACTTCTTTTACGAAGTTGACAAGGTTTTGGTGAGAGACCCAGAAAGAGAACTTGAGAGTGCCCAGGTTGGCAATATAAAAGGGAACTCATCATATGATAAACAGTTTCCTCGGACATGCCCCAAGTCCAATGAGAAAGAAAGAGGGACTGGGCCCAGTAAATATATGGACGCTGGGAAAAATGCTCCGATTGAATCTGTGGAAGATGAGCAAGATGAATCTGAGGAAACTGATGATAATACTCTCTTGATTGAAACTATTGCTGATGAGGCATGTGAAAGAGAGGACCTGTTTAAATCCATCACAATTCCTGCTGCAAAGATTTTTGAGCAGCATATGGATGAGATACAGGTAGTTAAGAATCTTTCTGGTAATGACTTGATTTCAAAAGATATATCTGCTTTGCATATATCTCATTTGGATCAACAAAAAAATGAACAGGTCGAGGAGCTTGAGGGAGAGGAGTTTGAGAAGGAAGGGGGGAAAACTTACTATATGGTACAGTTCCCCACATCTTCTGATGATATGGGGGAAGTGATCCCTACTCCTCTTATTCCAGAAGCTGGTCTAAGACTCAGTGTGAGGACTATGCAGAATATGGAGGCCAAGGTGCAGGATAAAGCTACTGCTATCTCCAAAAAGAGAAATCTGGAAGGTAATGAGCCGACCCATAACTCTTTTGAAGTTTTGTCTAATCATGAGATGATGCTTAGAGCAACTAAAATGGGAGTTTTGATCCCTGATAATAATTTTTCTAGTATTGATATCTTAAGAGAGTTGGATAGAATAAGAAGCGAGGGAGAAAAAACAGATACTATATCTGAAAAAGGTGTAGAAGGAAAAATGCTATACATCACTAATGGCAAAGGAGATATAACTCCTGTCAGTGATGATTGGGCAGAAGAAGTGGATGAATTAGAAGAGGAATTCACTCTGGTCAGGTCTAGGAAAAAGAGAAGTCCAAAAGCCCATGTGGTTATTTCCAGGCCAGTGACCAGGAGTCAAAACCCTGATAGGGGTGGAAAAAGAAGACTTGGTAGCCCTGTCCATCATTCTAGGGCCACCAGGGGAGGGGGGAGAAAGAAAACTGGTGTTAAATGATAGGTCTCTTTTGGAATTGTAGGGGGGCAGGGAAGAAAGGAAAAGACCTTTATATGGCAGGTAGATGTGTGGTGACACAATCTGGCAATATTGCCAGGCTTTGGAGGGATCCTGTTGGGGATCAATTACCATTTTGTGAACAATTCCCCAGATTGTTCTCTATATGCAATTATCCTGAATGTACTGTCAATACCTGCCTATCGGCTGATCCTCTGTCCTTCTTTCGAAGAAGGCTAAATCATGAAATGGAGGAGCAGTGGCATCAGATAGTAGATACAGTCAGTAAGATTTGTATTTCTAGTGAGGGTGACAAAATCAAGTGGGGGCTGGGGCCTAAAACCTACTTCACCACTCGCTCAGTTTATGCTTTCCTAGAGAGACACACCGTGGGATGTAACTATAATTGGATTTGGAGAGCGAGTATACCTTTGAAGATCCAAATCTTTATGTGGCAATTATCACAAAATGCAATCTTAACCAGAGATGTGATGAAGCACAGGGGGTGGAAAAAAAATCCTAAATGTTCCTTTTGTGCTGCAAAAGAAACATCCCAGCATCTCTTTTTTACCTGCCCAGTGGCCAGGGTAACTTGGAGAGTGTTGGCTTGTATGTTTGGGACTGATTTATGTCCAAATAACCTATGGCAAGCGTATGCGTGGTGCCACTCGTTTTTCCCAGAAGGGGAAGTGTTCCACACAGTGGGCATTGCTGCCGTATGCTGGGCGATTTGGACGTGTCGCAACAGATTTACTTTTGAGTTTATACCTCTCAGAAACCCATTTGAATGCACTTTCTCTGCTTGTGCTCTTCTTTGTTACTGGGCAGGGCTGATGAAACAGCAAAAAGATGCGGAGGACCTGAGGACTGGAGCGAACATGCTGAAGAGCAACGCCTCAAGACTGATGCAGATCTGTGCCGTGGCGCACCAGGAAGATAGGGCTTACTGAAGGTCAACCAGGCCAGAGCAAAAGAAGAAGAATGCAGGAAGAGATGCTGTTCTTGCTGGTTATGTGTTGGTTGGGTGCTTAGGCCTTTTGTGCCTGGCTAGTTTAAACTAAACTGTCCGTTGGTTTCGTTTGATGTGGTGATGTAATGGTGTCGTCGGGTTTTCGCCCCACAGTAGGTAATCTCGATGGCGAGTGCTTACAGTGGGTTTCCCGGCGATGCCTGAACTCGCTTTCCCCTTTCCCGCCTCTTCTCTGGACATTTGATGTATTTCCGTTATGTCGCAGTAATGGAAAGGGGTAATGCCCGGTGCAAAAAAAAAAACTATGTACCAACTGCAATAATAAGTTTGAACTCTAAAGTCTGAACTCTTACTTTACACAGAATCACTATGACAAGATTCTTTAAATATTGAGGTGGGCCATTTTCTTAAAGTGCTTGCGTACAAAAATTAAAGTTTGAACACCACTAGTACTCTAGTAGAACATTCTACCTTCGGATCAACCCCCTCGGTATTGGTTTTGATGTAGCCTGGAGTGTTTCTGTCCAAAGACCAAAACAGCAAAACTGACATTAAGCAGTAAGCAGACAGAGTACTTTAGAAGAAAACAAACTTAACATCTACAAATCAGCTACTGAAAATTAAAAAAGGGGTAATTCTGGACTATTAACGTTTGAAAGAAGTGTTCAATGTTTTCCTCATCATCTTTCTAAATATTTTACATAATACAGCAATCGCCAAGCATCATTAGTGGTAAAAAGATTCCAAACAGTGCATCCAAATGATCCAGTTAAGTAAACTTCATATGACGTAGGCTACCTGCTAACTCTGTAGAACACCACTTGTGACGCCAAGGCAAGAGAAATAGCAGCCCATGACCAAAGACCAACAGCAGCAGTGATTCTAGAAAAATCAGATGCTGGAAAGGTTTCATAATCAGGTCAGATCATGAACGACGCTTTACAAGTCTTAAGCTTGAACATCAATAACAAAAACCTCACAAACAATACTCACCAAAAACAATTGATTTCAGGAAAAGGATCATGAGGATAACAAGATAAGAAAACAGGATAGGTGTGTATCCAACCTTGCCCAGCCTCCCTGAGCAGTACTTGTCTCCAAAGCTTACTTTTGTAGCATTAGACTAAAAGCGGAGAAATGAAACTTCCATTAGTGGAGCTCAGAAGATTAGTACATAGTGCACACAGTAATTAGTCTTAAGTCATTTTGTCGGAAAACATCTCCAAGAGGAAGGGGAGAAAGAAGTAGGGAAAACAGGAAATATGAACAAATGTGAGTGCACCAATCCAAATACAAGTTTATATCGATGTTTGACTGCAAATATTTACCACAGCCCATGCCTATCTAGCTGCAGTAGTCTATCAGCAGAGTGAACATTAGCATTTAGTTAATTTTTTGGGTCAAACAATGTTATCTCTTATAAGTCAAGTAACAATTCCAGGAGAAAACTTACAAGTATATTGGAAAGATGCCGTTGACCTTTGTCTGCTGCAAGTTGCAAAGGAGTAAACCCACCTCTATCCCTCAATGTTAGTTCCTGCTTGGTGCCTGCATGTACAAGAAGGGTGCAAACTTCTAAACTTCCTCTTATAACAGCCCAGTGTAAGGGAGTGCAACCTGCATGACACCATAAAAGGAGCTTAGTAAAAATGTGGATTGTAGGTAGGATCTCTACCTCAATAAAATTACCAGCAACTCCTGATATATATAGTTCGTCTATTACCATAACACATGCAACTTCACATGGTTTAAAATCTAACCAATGATTCATCCCCTTACTATGTACTCCCACCATCCCAAAATAAGTATCGCTGATTTAGTACAACTTTGTACTCAGGTTGTACTAAATCAGCGACACTTATTTTGGGACGGAGGGAGTACCTCCTAATTTTGGCATTAAAAATTGTCCTGCCATTTTGTTGACAACAACCCCAGATGAAATCCACAAACAACAACCCTAGCAAACCCTAATAATACTGTGAGTTTGTCCCAAACAGAGCCCTCTCACCCATGAGCACCCGCCAGTGTGCCTCTTCCCTTCCTCTATTCAGCTACTACTGCTCATTGTCAAAGCTCACCTGCTGGCTCCTGGACTGGTCAGAAATGATAGGACAGTGGATATGTGGTCTCGCACCAGAGTTGGGCTAGGCAATCCACATATACACTTCAACACCCCCTCTCATGTGTGACCCGGGAAGTCAACACGTGAACAGACTCAGAGGTATGGCTCAAGAGGCCTATACGTGGACACAGAGGGGGCAACAGCAATTTTTAGATAAATTGCAAATGCCAGAACTTGAACTGAAGA
>NC_041386.1:275807066-275808056 GCF_002162155.2 Triticum dicoccoides | reverse complement strand
GGGGGGGTACATCAACGTTTACGAGTCGACGAGTCGTTCGAAGGTTGAGACTCATAGACTAATCGTGACTAGTCTAGACTACAACTGGACTAGTCGACATGGTACTGTAGTTCACAACTTGCAGTAATCAATTACTAAAACCTAGTATTAATATGTAATATATACTATAAAAGTGCATTTGAGCGTCAATTTGTCCTGCAGATTAGGCCAATAAGCATATTTCTATGTTGGATCCTTGCCCTCGTTGGCTTCTTGCAGGATCCTTCGATGGATCATATTGCTCATTGGCCTGATCTGCAGCTTCTGAATACACTACTTGAGATATTTCCAGCGTAGACATTGCAGTTCAGACCTAAAGATCTTGAAACTGAAGCAAACAAAACGAAATAAGGAAGAGGGCAGGGGGTAAAAATCGAATCAAAGAAGGCAAGAAGAGAAGGGAGAAATTACTTTGCTAGAATGCTTGCTTGCTTGCTGCAACCTGAGGGACGAGCGGATCCAGTAGCCAGAAGACAGCACAGGGAGGGAGACCGTAGGGGGGCAGATCCAGGGAGAGCAGAAGCAATGGAGGGAAAGGGACAGAGCAGAGGAGCGCAGGAGAAAGGGCCAGAGCAGAGGAGCACAGGGGAGAGGACAGAGCAGAGGAGCACAGGGGAAAGGGCCAGAGCATAGGAGCGCAGATCCATGGAGAGCAGAAGCAATGGTGGGAAAGGGGCAGGGTGGCTGGCTCCCGATCCCTAAAAAAATTAAAAAAAAAATTGAGTCGAACGACTCAAGGTGCACGACTAGTCCAGACTAGTCTAGGACTACTTCGACTCCTCGACTCGGCGAACTAGTCTACACGAGATTTCTAGTCGACACCCAGAATGCGACTCATAGACTAGTCTAGTCTCGACTCGTAATCACTGGGGTACATACATACATATAAGACTTGGGGCACAAGGAAAGGAAACATAGCCTAATAGGACTCCAAGACCTATACTAATACTC
>NC_041386.1:275806053-275806951 GCF_002162155.2 Triticum dicoccoides | reverse complement strand
AATAGCGTTGCATTTGAAGAAGTGTAATACTAAAAAAAATGGTAATCCAAATTCGCGTTTTGAGAGTATCGTCATAGCATGAAGAGTCTTCAAAACCTGTCGAGTCAAGCCGAAGGGGATAACGAAGACGATGGAGCGTCAATAGAAGATACAAGAGAAGACGGGTTGTCAAAAGAAGATGGCACATCAAGAGAATGAAGCATTGCGCAGAAAATCGTAGCCCAAGAAAACCGGCGGCGAAAGAAGCTTGGCGGCAAGCGAATGGGCGTAGATCAACAATGCAAAGAGAGGCCACGAAAATCAAAGGACAATGACCAGAAAAAGTCTGACGGACAAAGGCATGGTGGACTGGCATGACATCAGAAACACGAAAGAGCAACGAACTTGGTGGACGCAGCGGAAAATGTAGAAAACTAAAAGGCACATACTAGACTATGACGGCAAGGACCAAAACCAATTAGGAAAGATGCCGACGAGGAACAGCAAAGAAAAGCACACAACACCCATGAACGGTGGATGTGCGAGAAGGGATCCAACGTCGTCAAGAGTCAGCGGGCAGCGAGGGAGATGCATACCCGACGAGAACATCATATCTATATTTTTTAGATGAGATCAAGACAGCAGCAGAACGGTACAGTAGACCATGGAACAGCGGGTGACAGGAGCACCACGTAGCAGCAGGTACACCCATGCTACTAGCAGGGACACCCGGCGAACATCATCGGACAGCAGCAATCAAACAGACAGACCGGCACGGCAGCAAAGAACGGCTAGGCAGGCACATGTCACGGGCGCATGTTACGGGCGTCACCAGCTTCATAGACAGAGCAGCTGGTGCCCACACGGCAAGCGCCCATGCAACTTGCGTGGATCACGCGAGCGGAGCAGTCAACGCGGC
>NC_041386.1:275789611-275805958 GCF_002162155.2 Triticum dicoccoides | reverse complement strand
GAGCAGCAGCGGCCAACCAGATGGGAACGATGGCGGAAGACGAGATCAACCCAGAGGAACAGATCAATCAAGAGGGAAACAAAAAAAATATTGGATCATAAGGACGAGTTGCGGTGTCCAGAGACCTAAACCTAGGCTCTAATATCATATTAAGCTTCATGCACTAGCCAACGCAACCAAAAGTCCCAACTGATGGAAAGGGCTAGGCAATCCACATATACACTTCAACAATCCATGTGAGGTGAAGCCAAAGGAGCCATCCAAATGTGATCTCACGAAGGGCGACAAGGCTGTGTACTCATGGCGCCGGCTACAAAGCAATCTGAATGGACTAGTAAGACAAATAGATAAGGGAGAGCAAAGGAAGAGAATGGAAGTCTGGTATAAAGTGTGAAACAGAAAATAATCGGATATAGGGAGCAGACAGAATGCATCAGAACACAAGCCAAGTAGGAGCTTCCAGTGGCATGTGCTTTCCTATCAAAAGGCTCACCTCCACCTTGTAAGATCTGTCTTTATTAAAACCTGCTAGCTCTGTAACATGTGCCCTATCTCCGATTTCTTTATCACATGGCTCCTCATACATGCTCATACCACCCTGGGTAGACATCTATTGTCAATATTCTATGGTAACCTAATTAGAGAAAAGAGTACATTTCCAACCATCCATAATTTTCAAAGGAAAATAACTGATCCCCCCACCCCCCACCCCCCACCCCCCACCCCCATATTTTGTGATTTCATTAGCTAAAAACTTAAAAAGGCACACACACAAAATATGCCTTAAGATAGTGTGATGAGCAGAGAACCTGGCAAGTACAGTTTACTCTTAGTACAGGACAGCTCAACATTCAAAAAATCAGCAATTATTCCTAGCGTAAGATTTGTGTATGCGGGGAAAAAAGTGGGGGCACGAAGAGTAACTAAACAGCACAGAAAAGATAAACACTGCCAAGTGAAGGGTACCATTTTTGTCCTGCCTTACTTGATTAGCATCCATAAACAGTAGTAACCTGATTGTATCTGCATTTCCCCTGTACGCAGCCCTGAATATGACAATCTGTTAGAGAAGATGCAGTTTTACAATGCACAAAAAAGCCAAATATCAAGATATGGATCAAGGATCCATCCTATTTGTGTCTTAGAGACAGAAGTCGAGTAGATGATAAATTAACTGATTCTTCAGGATGATAAATGAACCTAGTTACTGGTAACTGATATTGGTAACATCAAATAGTAAGCCTTCTTAACAATATCCCTACCCAGCACCTAACCAGGCAGCTATCAGTTACCAATATCCGGAACATTGAATATCTATTACCTACTAATAAAGCACGGAGTGCTTCTGTCCATTCACCGTCGTGCCATTTTACAAAAAACCCTCTCTGTTCTCTGTAAATTAACCCGCAACACATGTTTAAGTCACAGCCGAACCGTCTTTTTGCATTTTCTCAGAAAACCCCCTGACGTCCAGGCAACAACCCACCGTCCATATTTAAGTCGGACGAATCGTTTTTTTTTTGTTTTAACAGAAAACCACTGACACTTCGGTTAATTAATCCGCAGCTTATCTTAAAACAAAATTATCCATATCTTTTAAACCGTAACTCCAATTTTAACATGTTATATATGAAATCTGATTAGAAAAATGTGTAGAATATAAATATGATATTATTTTTAGCTGTTAAATGATTCTAAAATATTATTTTTGGCGCAAACTTAATCTATAGTGCACGGTCCGTTTTTCTTTCGTACCGGCGGCGATCCGAGAGAGAGAGAGAGAGACGGCTTAGGACTGACCACATCCAAACGCGTTTTCATTGTGTGAGCACTGAGGCCACCGCCGGCAACACAAATGTGATGCCATGTGAAAATAAAGGGCGTGGACCTATTAGGGTCTTGAGTCATGGTTATTGGGTAGAGCGTGTGTTATTTTCTCTCCCGTTGCAACGCACGGATTGCTCAGACCTCAATGCAACAAACCATTTTGCAGTAGCATTGTATCAGGTATTCATGGTGGCTATGTTACTTGGTATAAGGTAGGCAACAAATCTTGAAGTATCAAACAAATCATACAATATACACTTATGTTGCTGGTGGCAATGTTATGTGAAGCCAGGCAAACATGCATTTAAAAGGTAAGAAGTATTCTTCATATTCATGTACCAGTGCAAAGAGCTCCTCCCGTCATTGTCCAAAGCTTCAAAGTCCGCACCATACTTTAAGATGATGTGATGCAAGAATGTTGTTTGGCCATACTGAGCTGCAACATGGACTGCCTAACATAATGTTCCAAAGGAAGAATTGTAAAACACAAGATCTACTCACGCTACCAAAATTCAGACCTACAGTGCATGGACTTAGGATGACTAGCGCCAAACTTATGAAAAAAAATTGATTTCCCAAGAAGCTGATGTGAAACTAAGCCGAAAGCTGCATGCTGCTAACAAAAGTACCCTATCAAGCCTCGGAAAATTTCCCAAGAAGTTTTTACTCTTTTTATAAGTACGCTGGTCGATTATCCAGTAGCAAAATTCTGTTTTCATAGCAAATTCCCATAGTAACTCTACGAGCAATAATGTTAGCTCAGGTCAACGAGTAACATATTTATCCAAATTACAGTGACATAATGAATTCACTAATGGCTGATCCCATCATATAACCAATGTAATATAATTACTTGCTAAACAGAGATAAGCTAACGATATATGTTATTATCTGCTTAAAAGTTCAAACACTACGAATTATACAGCTGAACTGTCTGATCAAACAATAACCAGCATGCGTTCTGCAACTTTCTATGGGCAAACACATCTTTCAAAAACCAACCTACAGCTTTTTGCACAGAGCTATCGGTTTTAAGCTCCTGACCAATCAGGCACTAAATCATACTCTATTTAGTGTCTGAATTACGAATGATCGGAAGGGAGCCGCGCATTTCTCAAAAACAAAATATCAGACACTAAATCCAACAACACTGCAAAATATCGAAAAAAGAGAATACAAATTCAGAACAAAAAAAAACGATTGCATACCCGGTAGCCGTTCACATCGGCTGCCTCTAGCCTCGCGCCGTTCTCCAGCAGCACATCGGCCGTGGCCGTGGCCCCGCGCACCGCCGCCCAGTGCAGCGCTGTCTGCTGCGAATTGTCTTCTGCGTTCACGCCCCCTCCATGCTGCAAAAGAACAATCAACCACACGCGCACCCACGAATCCATCAGCAAGGAAGGTGGTCCAAAGCAGCGCCCGATTCGAGGCCGGCGAGTAGTATAAGTCGAACCTCGATGATGTAGAGCGCCACGTGGGGGTAGTTATTGAGCGCGGCCCACTGGAGAGCGTGATAGCCGTTGCCGTCGGGCGCGGCGAGCGACGAGCCGCCGCCGTCAAGCTCCACGAACCGCCGCAGTCGCTCCAGATCCCCGTACGCCGCAGCCGAGTAGACGTTCACCACGGGGTCCGGCTGCTTCTCCCCCTCCGCCGCCTTCCTGGCGCCGCCGTCGGTCACCACAACCTCGATCTCCGCGACGCGGGATGACGACGACATGGCGCGGGCGGAGGAGCTGAGGGGAAAGCCGGCTCACGACCTCAAGTCTTAGAGCATCTCCACTCGTTTGCCCCCAGCGCACCCGGCGAATGCAATGCGTTTTTGCATTTGCCCCACACGTCAAAAAAAAACGTGTCTTTTTCACTGTCAAAAAAAGCCACAAGTTCGGCGATCACATCATAAGTCGGCAATCATCATGCCACAGTTCAGCGATCAAACATGCCCAAAAGTTTCATGATCAAAAGGAAGGAAGCAAGACACGAAGCGTATCAATAGACGGGCTCCTCTGACATGGGACTGGTTGTGGTCGGCGTGGACGCAGGCGTCAGCGTCGCTTCTGTGCTCGGCGTCGACGTGCTCGGCGTCGGCATGGCTTCTGTGCTCGGGCTGGTGGTCGGTGTCGGCACCGCTTCATCGATCGGGCTGGGCGTCAGCGTTGCTGTCGGCGTGGACGTTGGGGCGGTGGTCGGCGCCGGCCCGGGCATCTGGTTCAAGATGAGGCCGCGCTCCGCCAGGTACCACGCCTTGACCTACTCGTCCATCATTGACATGTCTACCCCCAGCAAGAACGCAAGGTCGGTGTTCCTCTTCTTCGCGGCGACGCTGGTCCTGAGAAGGTCGAGCTTCACGTCTTGCTTCGTCATCAACGCCGACCACCGCGCGTCGGATTTCTCCTCCCTCTTTACGGCGTTGTTCTTGGCGTCGACGATGCACTGCTCGATCGATGATTGTAGTCGCTCGGCCGCCGATGTCGCGTCCCTCGTCGTCTTGGCTCGTTTGTTGCCATCAGGGCTCCCATCCACTGGCCCCGGGGTGGGCGCATCCAGCTTGCACGTCTCCTTGCCCTTGGTGAGGGTGAGCAGGACCTCCCTTCACTTCTCGCATGACTCGATGCGGGAGAACACATGAAGGAACTTGAACTCTTGGTCGTTGTTGTCCTGGCGATACATGTTAAACATCCGAACCATCTACGCAGCCGAAGAACAAGTGCGGCGACATACACGGCGAAAGAAAGTGAGCCGGCGGCTGCACATACCTGACCCTCGATGTTAGCGCCGCTTTTCGGGCGAGCCGCGATCTCCTCGACGATCCCATGTCATTTTTTGCAGGCCTCCTAAATGATCGCCAAATGGTTCGACATGGCCTTGTTGCCGCACTCCATGTGGATGGTGGCAAAGTAGGGGTCGACCAGCTTGCGCTCATCGAACGCCGACTTGATGCGTCTCTAGTATGTGTCGATGTTCTGATTCGAGATGGTGATCGGGTCGATGCTGACGGTCTTCCATGCTTCGGCGAGGCACTCGTCTTCCTTGGACGTCCACTTGACGCGCGGCTCGCCCGGCCTGGCATTGATCGCCCGCTTCTTCTTTCTCCCTTTCCTCGTCGGCGCAGGCGCCGGCTCCATCTCCTCCTCCTCTTCCTCTTCCTCCTCCCCCTCCTCGGCATCGTCGAGCTCGTCGTCCATGTCAACGGCAGTGTCCATTGTTTCGTCTTACGCTTGGAAGTCGGGGTGGGAGGCGGCGACGACCGAGCCCCTCGTGATGATCTCGTCCATGTCGGCGTTGGTCGCGTCGGGGTTGACGAAATGTGGCGCCGACGCTTGAGCGAAGGGCAGGGCGCCCCGACACGGAGGCGGCGTCGGCGAGGCTGGGTACGCCAACGGCGAGTAGCTGTACTGGGTGTGGAGGCTGGCGAACGCGGGGAGGGGGGGAGTGCGCTGGTCGGGGTTCAGGCCGGGAGGGGAGGCACGTGGCGGCGCGCCTTGCGGGAAGGTAATGTTGGGGTTGAAACCACCATGTGTGTCATCGTCGGAGTAGCCAGGCGAGGGTGCTTACCCCTGAATGTATCCCATGCACCTGCACTTTGTGGTGCTACTGGTGCACCGGATGCCATAGAATATATTTTTAAATCTAAAAAATCTAGTATGTTAATACAACATCAATGTATGATGTCACAAAATTTCGCATAAATATTGAAATATTTAGTAGGATACAAAAATGACAATTTTGACATAAGTGTGATAATGGGCCAAATCTAAAGCTCAAATTATGTTATGTACTATTCGTTGTTGAATTTATCTTTTTTTAGTTATGTTTTGAATTTTGACTTGAATTTTTTGTGATAATCTACATTGATATTATGTGAGTGTGTTAATTTTTTTCAGAATTTTTTGAACATTTTAAAAGCATAATGTGAGTTCGGTGCACCGGTAGCACTACAAGCTCCGGTGCACCAGATATTTTCCTGCATACTCCAGGGCGGCGGCGGCGACGCGGTGCTTTGGCTCCCCCACGTAGCCTACAGGCAGTGGCTGGGCTGATTCATCATCCCTGCATGAGACGCCTCTACCTGCTCCGCCTCCTCGTTGCCGCTGACGCTGCCGTATCCCCGGCCTTCTTGACGTTGAGCATGTTCCGCCGGTCGGTGGTGATAGCCTCCCGACACTGACTGTCTGCCCACCACTCGGCGTTGGACATGCCTGGTGGTTTTGCCATCGGCGCCCTCGGCTTCCTCTGCTTCGGCTGGGTGGAATTGACAGCGTCAGCAAGGCGAGGGTCCGAATACTTCTTCGGTGGCATGACGGTCGGATGGCGGGGCGCCGAAGGAGAATGGCGGGAGCGGCCGGGCAAAAGGGGGGCGCAATGAGGAAATGGAGGGGAAGGGGGAAACAGCGGAAAAAGGCATGTCTGTCCCTAACAAAGCGGGCCCACGCGCCTTTTCGCTTTGGTCGGCTCCCTCAGGCGCCCTTGGGGGGGCTGGGTTCGCGGGCTATTATTTCGGCCCAAACCGGCGATAAACAAGGACCTGGGGCGCAACTACGCCGAATTTTCGCCGTCGGCGCTAACAAAGGCGTCCTAAGGGCCTGTTGGGGTGCGAGTGGAGATGATCTTAGTCTTACCAACACATCAATGCGAGAGTCCACAGTGAAACAATTTTTTTAGTAAATTGCACAAAACCACCATTTTAAAGGCTAGGTTTGCAAAAAACACTACGTTACATTTTTGTTGCAGAAAATACTGTGTCTACTGTAATGTTTTTGCAGATAACACTGCTCTGCGAATTTGCCTCCGTTGAGTGTGTTTATGACAGATGGGGCCCGTTAGTCAGGCTGGCATGGCACAAATTTCTCACACTGTTAAATTGAATCGTTTTGCTGGACATGGGGCCCGCTTGTTAGTGTAACATGCTCTATTGAGTATTTCATCGAGCAGCTTGCGTGCAACACACAAGTTGTTCTCATTGCACCCACCGCACTGGACCGTCTCCTTCCCCTCGCCGTCGACGCGCGCCTTGCGGCTGTCGTTGCAGTCCCTGCACATGACAAACCCCATGCCGCCGCAGCCCGTGAGTCCGCGACTGCCCCTGGAGCAGGGCCTTGAGCTTTCCCTCCTTCTCCATCATCGTCACCTCGGCCGCGTCGCCGATGTGCTTGCCCCAGACAGCTGCAGCTCCTCCCAATAGTGGATTCGTCCCGCTCGATGACCTTCACGGCGGCTAGGGCACGTCAGGCGTAGCCATTGTCATGCGTGCACGCCATCGATGGAGCCGAGTAGGGGCTTCACTGCTCTATGATGGAGTTGGCCTATGCCTCGGCCGGGAGCTGGGCGGGCTGTGGTGTCTGGTGTGTGCGAGTAGCAGCAACAGGGGCGTAGGTGTGTGCGAGCAACAGCAAGGGCGCATGTGCACTAGCAGAAGCAATAGGGGCACGGGTGCATGCGAGCAGCAACAGGTTCAGCTCCTGGTGGCGCTGCATGTGCAGGCGCTGGAGCTTGCAGTCATGGTTGGCGAGCCCATCTCCTAGCCCACTCCCATGAGCAACCTTGCGCAACCGACCCTCTCTAGCAACGACGTGCATGGAGAGCGTCCGCCGAGTACCAAGGGCAACAACGACCACGCCGGAGTAGCAGCATGACGGAGACGGATCTTGCAAAATCCGGTGTCGGGTGGGACAGGTGAGGTGGGTCTGGCTGGATCCAGCATGCGGCACGACGACAGCGGCGTTGGGAGCGCCGGAGAAGCGGTGACGGTGCTGGGATGTTGGGAGATTTTATTATGCAGTAAAGAGGAAGATAACATGAGCACGAACCATATTTTTCTTCCAATGACAGGTGGACCCCATACAGCCAAACATGCTGGCAATGTTAACCAACCTCGCCATTACATGTGGGATGTTAAATGGTGACACGTCACCCTGACTAGCGGGCCTCATCTGTCATAAACACACTCAACGAAGGCAAATCCGTCTATCAGTGTTATTTGCAAAAAGATTACGTTAGACACGGTGTTTTTTGCAACAAAAATGTAACATAGTGTTTTCTGCAAATCTAGCCTTCAAAGTGATGGTTTTGTGCAATTTATTTTTTTCAAAAAAAGATTCACAAGCTCATGAGAGCATCTTTTCCCTAAAATAGAGCACTCAAAAAATTATTTAGGGCATCAAAAGTGATTTTTAGGCACATAAAAAATTCAGTATATCTAACCGGCGAACATTCGCTAAGAGGGAGCTCCCAGCGAACGATCTTAAAGTCGTTTGATCGTGATCAAATGCATGGCATTTATTAGAAAAATTACACCGTAAACATGGCAATTTTCACTTCCGCAAATCTCACAAAAATGCGTGGTAATTTAGTTATTTGGGCATGGCAACTCCGACATTCGCTGGCAATTCCTCTCGAGCGAACTTCACCGTATAAATGGGTCATTTTCTTCTCCAACAACTGTGCCAAAATAGGCACCGCTGCTCCAACAACAATGCTAAAATAGGGCACCCAAACACCCAAATTAAACTAGATTGTTGCAAATTCGTTCCAAACATCCAAACATTTGAACCTTTAAACAAGAAAACTTAAACATAATTTGAGTACTAGCATCCAAACTTAAGATAGTTCGACTACAAACATGCAAACTTAAACTACTAACAACTACTCGTCAATGAGATTGTCCTAGTGTAGCACCCCGACTCAGGGAGACCGGAACGCCCCGTATTCCAGCCCAGAGATCGAGGTGAAGTCTTCTGGAATACGACACTACTCAGCATAGAACAAATCAGCTCTTATTACAAAGAATACTGGTACAAGGGTCTGATGTTACAAAGGATCACATCAGCACGGCGACACTACACCTGCTACGGTAGCTCTATGCTAGCAGCGGGACAACTCGTACCAGCGGAAAACTTCTAGCAGCGGAACAATGACGACGGTGGTGAACTCCACTCCACAGGGACTCTGGCTGGGACACGATCTAGCTCGCACAATCGGTAACCTGACAAGCAATCAATCAATCACGGCATCACCTGAAATATGGCATGACACGCCAGGTCAGTACATTGAATGTACTTGCAAACTCACAACAACCAAAAGCATCAAGGCAAGACAACAACATAGCATTTAACAGGTTATTAATTAACAACTACTATGATGCCAAAGCAACTACTTAACATGATATGAAATTACTACAATGTTGATAAACCAACATCCCAAATCTCAATAACCATCTCACTCTTGGCTATCCAGCCAAGCAATATACCATCTCGATCCCCTCGTGATCCACCTGATCACCTCGTGATCAAAACATCCACATGATCACCTCGTGAGACCACATCACAACTGAATGATCATCCTCAAGATCATCTTCAACATCATCATCAGCATCCTGCCAAACTGCTACTACTCACAATATCAACATATAAATCACCTATAAGTCATTCCGTCATTTGAGTGTTGATCGAACGGTGTGGCCTAGTACGAACTTGTGCCCATGACCAAGGACATGACTATCGACAGATTAAACACACTCTACAAAGGTTAGTACATTGTACCCATAGTACGGAACCCATGGCCTCGCACTCCCATTCGGGTGGACCAATGGCGTTCCGACAAAATCGATCTACCGCTGAGGGAGTCCTGGACTAAGGGGTCCTCGGGCGTCCGGCCTGTTATCTATGGGCCGGACTGATGGGCTGTGAAGATATGAAGACCGAAGACTGTACCCATGTCCGGATGGGACTCTCCTTAGTGTGGAAGGCAAGCTTGGCGAACAACTATGAAGATTCCATATTATGTAACTGTGACGCCCTCGATTTGACCGTACACTAATCATACACGCAAATGTGTACGATCAAGGTCAAGGACTCACGGGAAGATATCACAACACAACTCTAGACACAATTTAAAATAACACAAGCTTTATATTACAAGCCAGGGGCCTCGAGGGCTCGAATACATAAGCTTGAATACACAACAGTCAGCGGAAGCAACAATATCTGAGTACAGACATGAGTTAAACAAGGTTGCCTTAAGAAGGCTAGCACAAAAGCAACAACGATCGAAAAGGCAAGGCCTCCTGCCTGGGAGCCTCCTAACTACTCCAAGTCGTCAGCGGCCGTCACGTAGTAGTAGTCACCCTCGGGGTAGCAGTAGTCATCAGTGGCGTCGTCTGGCTCCTGGGATCCGTCATCTGGTCGCAACAATCGGGTATGGGGGGGGGAATAAGTAGCAAAGCAACAGTGAGTACTCATCCAAAGTACTCGCAAGACTTACATTAGATCTAAACTAAGTATGCATCTGTATCAAAGGAATGGGTTGTATCTGTGGACTAAACTGCAGAATGCCAGAAGGGAAGGGGAAAGCCTAGCCTATCGAAGACTAGCATCTTCTGGAAACCACCATCTTGCAGCAACAAGAGGGAGTAGAGTAGCATAAAGTAAAGTAGTAGAAGTGTTATCAACCTCGGCAAGAGATCCTTTCTCGACTCCCTACGAGAAAGCAATCCCAGAGCCACTATCCAAGTGTCAACACATTCCAATTCTCATCACATCCAGTTCTCATCACAAGTATCCAATTCTAGTTGTATCGATCAGGATACAACTCCAAGTGTTCATTACTGTAGGACAGGCTATTGATAGATGTTTTCTTCACTGCAGGGGTGCACCAACTTACCCACCACGCTCGATTAACTCCGGTCGGACACACTTTCCTGGGTCATGCCCGGCCTCGGCCAAACAATATGCCGCAACCCGACCTAGGCTTAATAGAGAGGCCAGCACACCGGACTAAACCTATGCCCCCAGGGGTCATGGGCCATCGCCCCGGGAACTCCTGCACGTTGCGTGGGCGGCCGGTGAGCAGACCTAGCTACCTTCTTCAACAAGGCAGCAGCTTACGTAGTCCAACCCGGCGTGTGTTGCTCAGTCGCTGATGTCTATTAAGCTTCGGCTGATGTATACGACGCAGAATGCCCATACTATGCCCACGTGATGGTTAGTGCTATCAGGCCAGAGCCCCCTCGGATCAAATATCCAAATTGTAGTGGATTAGGAGCACGCGGTAACGAGCAGAGACTCACGATCGATGTGACCCCGTCACCCCGTCTCAAGTACTTGCGGTAAGGGCTAAGAATGCCCGGCCACGCCTCGTAAGTATCTCGCAAGCACCTTCTAGGTCAACCCAAGTCCACATCACTCGCTATTTAGCTCGTGCGGGTACCCCTCAGGGCCGACCCGTCTTTAGTAATATGGCTCAGTGCAAAGTCATAGTAACCATAGTAACTGTGTGTCTAACACCAAGGGGAAAACCCGAGGAATCACCCCTGGTGAATTCCACTCGATGTTGTCATCAAGGTGAACGTAAGAGGATCCACCCTCGAGGTTCACATTTGATGGGTTGCACGACAGAGCCGTAACGGAAGTGGTTAAGGAGGAAATCACCCTCGATGACCTCAACCGTATAGCTACACTACATAGATCTCATCAGGAGTGATGTAAGAGGTTCCACCCTCGGCACTCGATGGTAACTCTGCAGAGTCGTACAACTAGGGGGTGATGTGCGGTGTCGGGGCCTGGACGTCGATCATGTTGATCGAGTCATCGAACATAAAGCGAGGCAACTGGGACAAGGTGGGGGTCACTGATGAATCACTATCCAACCTATACTAAGCAGTTTAGGATAAGCAGGTAAGGTGTGAAAGCAAGTAACAAAAACAGGCTATGCATCAGAGTAGGATCATACATAAAGCAGTAGCAGTTCTAATGCAAGCATGAGAGGGAAAGAAATGGGCGATATTAGAATGCTCAAGGGGGGTTTGCTTGCCTGGTTGCTCTGGCAAGGAGGGGTCGTCGTCGACGTACTCGATCACAGGGGCAACATCGGTCTCGGGGTCTACCGGAGAAGAAGAGGGGGAGAAACAGTAAATACGGGGCAAACAAGCATCACAAAATATAACAAGGCAAAACGCGGTGCCAGGGGTGACCTAACGCGGTACTAGGCGATACTGGCGAAGGGGGAAACATCCTGGAAAGTTTTCCCGGAGTTAGGCATTTTCGGACAGATGAAACGGAGGGGGGTGGTTGCAGGTTTGCTATGCTAGGGACGTGTGGCGGACGAACGGGTTGCGTATCCGGGTTCGTCTCGTCATTCTAAGCAACTTTCATGTACAAAGTTTTTCCATCCGAGCTGCAGTTTATTTTATATTGATTAAAAAATATTTAAATCATTTTTAAAATTTATTTAATTTATTTAATTCAACATTATCCA
The DNA here is from genome assembly GCF_002162155.2 of Triticum dicoccoides. Lineage (NCBI taxonomy): Eukaryota > Viridiplantae > Streptophyta > Magnoliopsida > Poales > Poaceae > Triticum > Triticum dicoccoides. Next base: position 275,793,883 of record NC_041386.1, on the reverse strand, counting down.
GAATAGTGTCTGCTGACGTCATCATGACGTTAGCATGACATCAGCAATCAACAGAGGTTGACTAGTCAACCTGACACGTGGGTCCCACCAGTCAGTGACATTTTTTAATTATCCAGTTTTAGTTAATCTATGCTAGCAGCGGGACAACTCGTAGTAGCGGAAAACTTCTAGCAGCGGAACGATGACGACGATGGTGAACTCCACTCCACAGGGACTCTGGCTGGGACACGATCTAGCTCGCACGATCGGTAACCTGACAAGCAATCAATCAATCACGGCATCACCTGAAATATGGCATGACACGCCAGGTCAGTACATTGAATGTACTTGCAAGCTCACAACAACCAAAAGCATCAAGGCAAGACAACAACATAGCATTTAACAAGCTATTAATTAACAACTACTATGATGCCAAAGCAACTACTTAACATGATATGAAATCACTACAATGTTGATAAACCAACATCCCAAATCTCAATAACCATCTCACTCTTGGCTATCCAGCCAAGAAATATACCATCTCGATCACCTCGTGATCCACCTGATCACCTCGTGATCAAAACATCCACATGATCACCTCGTGAGACCACATCACAACTGAATGATCATCCTCAAGATCATCCTCAAGATCATCTTCAACATCATCATCAGCATCCTGCCAAACTGTTACTACTCACAATATAAACATATAAATAACCTATAAGTCATTCCGTCATGTGAGTGTTGATCGAACTGTGTGGCCTAGTACGAACTTGTGCCCATGACCAAGGACACGACTATCGATAGATTAAACACACACTCTACAAAGGTTAGTACATTGTACCCATAGTACGGAACCCATGGCCTCGCACTCCCATTCGGGTGGACCAATGGCGTTCCGACAAAATCGATCTACCGCTGAGGGAGTCCTGGACTAAGGGGTCCTCAGGCGTCCGGCCTGTTATCTATGGGCCGGACTAATGGGCTGTGAAGATATGAAGACCGAAGACTGTACCCATGTCCGAATGGGACTCTCCTTAGCGTGGAAGGCAAGCTTGGCAAACAAGTATGAAGATTCCATATTATGTAACTGTGACGCCCTCGATTTGACTGTACACTAATCATACACGCAAATGTGTACGATCAAGGTCAAGGACTCACGGGAAGATATCACAACACAACTCTAGACACAATTTAAAATAACACAAGCTTTATATTACAAGTCAGGGGCCTCGAGGGCTCGAATACATAAGCTTGAATACACAAGAGTTAGCGGAAGCAACAATATCTGACTACAGACATGAGTTAAACAAGGCTGCCTTAAGAAGGCTAGCACAAAAGCAACAACGATCGAAAAGGCAAGGCCTCCTGCCTGGGAGCCTCCTAACTACTCCAAGTCGTCAGCGGCCGTCACGTAGTAGTAGTCACCCTCGGGGTAGCAGTAGTCATCAGTGGCGTCGTCTGGCTACTGGGATCCGTCATCTGGTCGCAACAATCGGGTATGGGGGAAAATTAGTGGCAAAGCAACCGTGAGTACTCATCCAAAGTACTCGCAAGACTTACATCAGATCTAAACTAAGTATGCATCTGTATCAAAGGAATGGGTTGTATCTGTGGACTAAACTGCAGAATTCCAGAAGGGAAGGGGAAAGCCTAGCCTATCGAAGACTAGCATCTTCTCGAAAGCACCATCTTGCAGCAACAGGAGGGAGTAGAGTAGAATAAAGTAAAGTAGTAGAAGTGTTATCAACCTCGGCAAGAGATCCTTTCTCGACTCCCTGCGAGAAAGCAATCCCAGAGCCATACTATCCAAGTGTCAACACATTCCAATTCTCATCACATCCAGTTGTCATCACAAGTATCTAGTTCTAGTTGTATCGATCGGGATACAACTCCAAGTGTCTGTTACTGTAGGACAGGCTATCGATAGATGCTTTCTTCCCTGCAGGGGTGCACCAACTTACCCACCACGCTCGATTAACTCCAGTCGGACACACTTTCCTGGGTCATGCCCGGCCTCGGCCAAACAATATGCCGCAACCCAACCTAGGCTTAATAGAGAGGCCAGCACGCCAGACTAAACCTATGCCCCCAAGGGTCATGGGCCATCGCCCCGGGAACTCCTGCACGTTGCGTGGGCGGCCAGTGAGCAGACCTAGCTACCTCCTTCAACAAGGCAGGAGCTTACGCAGTCCAACCCGGCGTGCACCGCTCAGTCGCTGACGTCTATTAAGCTTCGGCTGATGTATACGATGCAGAACGCCCATACTATGCCCACGTGATGGTTAGTGCTATCAGGCCAGAGGCCCCTCGGATCAAATATCCAAATCGTAGTGGATTAGGAGCACGCGGTAACGAGCAGAGACTCACGATCGATGTGACCCCGTCGCCCCGTCTCGAGTACTTGCGGCAAGGGCTAAGAATGCCCGACCACGCCTTGTAAGTATCTCGCGGGCACCTTCCCAGTCAACCCGACTCCACATCACTTGCTATTAAGCTCGCGCGGGTACCCCTCAGGGCCGACCCGTCTTTAGTAACATGGCTCAGTGCAAAGTCATAGTAACCATAGTAACTGTGTGTCTAACACCAAGGGGAAAACCCGAGGAATCACCCCCGGTGAATTCCACTCGATGTTGTCATCAAGGTGAACGTAAGAGGATCCACCCTCAAGGTTTACATTTGATGGGTTGCACGACAGAGCCGTAACGGAAGTGGTTAAGGAGGAAATCACCCGTGATGACCTCGACCGTATAGCTACACTACAGAGATCTCATCAGGAGTGATGTAAGAGGTTCCACCCTCGGCACTCGATGGTAACTCTGCAGAGTCGTACAGCTAGGGGGGTGATGTGCGTTGTCGGGGCCTGGACGTCGATCACGTTGATCGAGTCATCGAACATAAAGCGAGGCAACTGGGACAAGGTGGGGTCACTGATGAATCACTATCCAACCTATACTAAGAAGTTTAGGATAAGCAGGTAAGGTATGAAAGCAAGTAACAAAAACAGGCTATGCATCAGAGTAGGATCATACATAAAGCAGTAGCAGTTCTAATGCAAGCATGAGAGGGGAAGAAATGGGCGATATTAGAATGCTCAAGGGGGGTTTGCTTGCCTGATTGCTCTGGCAAGGAGGGGTCGTCGTCGATGTAGTCGATCACAGGGGCAACATCGGTCTCGGGGTCTACCGGAGAAGAAGAGGGGGAAGAAACAGTAAATACGGGGCAAACAAGCATCACAGAATTTAACAAGGCAAAACATGGTGCCAGGGGTGACCTAACGCGGTACTAGGCGATACTAGCGAAGGGGGGAAACATCCTGGAAAGTTTTCCCGGAGTTAGGCATTTTCGGACAGATGAAACGGAGGGGGACGGTTGCAGGTTTGCTATGCTAGGGACGTATGGCGGACGAACGGGTTGCGTATCCGGGTTTGTCTCGTTGTTCTGAGCAACTTTCATGTACGAAGTTTTTCCATCCGAGCTGCGATTTATTTTATATTGATTAAAAAGATTTAAATCATTTTTAAAATTTATTTAATTTATTTAATTCAACATTATCCAGAATAGTGTTTGCTGACGTCATCATGATGTCAACATGACATGAGCAGTCAACAGAGGTTGACTGGTCAACCTGATGTGTGGGTCCCACCAGTCAGTGACATTTTTTAATTATCCAGTTTTAGTTAATCTAAACAGGGTTAATTAGGGGTGGGCCCCATTGTAATTGACTGATTAATTAGTTAATTAACTAATAGTTTAATTAGTTTAATTAGCAGATTAGTCATATTAATTAAATAATTAGTTAATCTTAACTAATTATTTAATTAAGTATTTATTTATTTAATTTATTATTATTATTATTTTAAACAAACGTTCTGGGCGTGGGCCCCGGCTGTCATTGGGCCAGGGGCCCTAACGGGCACGGGCGCTGGGCGCTGCGAGCGCGTGAGCTCGCGGGCAGACCCGATAGGGCGCCAGAGCAGGGAGAGGTCGGTGGCCACGGCGACCTGGCAGGGCGCGGGGGTCTCCGCACGGCATAGCGGGGCGAGGCCACCGTGGCGACGGGGCGGGCGCAGCCCGACTAGTCCTTGGCGCCAACTGGGCCAGAGGAGGGCGCTGGCCAGGGCAAGGGACAGGGGCGGAGCGGGACGGCGGACGGCACGGGCGTGGCGTAGATGGCGACTGCGGGGCATGTGCGGCCAGGGGAGCGCGTGAGCGCGGCCAGGCGGCGGTGAGCACGAGTGGCGGCTGTCTGGAGGAGGGGGCGGCCGCGGGAGCGTGCGGCAGGGGCGGCTG
>NC_041386.1:275748824-275789253 GCF_002162155.2 Triticum dicoccoides | reverse complement strand
GAAGACGGAGACGACGGCGGAGAGGAAGCAGGCCGACAAGGGAGGTCCGGCGAGGAGGCGGCGGCGTCCGGGGCGACGGGCGTCAAGGCGCAGCCCCGATCCAGATTGGATCGGGAGGGAGGCGCGCTGGTGGGGGGAAGTGGGGCGAGTGGGGTGAGTGGGGGGTTAGGGTTACGGGACCAGGGGGTTAAGGGGAGTGGGGGTGGGCTTGGCCGGTTTGGGTCGGGCCACGAGGCCCACGAGGGGTTTCTGTTTTCTGTTTTTATTTTAACTTTAACTTTTTCTGTTTTCTTTTTGTTTTTTTATATGCTCTGTTTTGTATTTTATTTTAGTACCAAATGAGTTTTGTTTTGAACAAAACTTGGCACATAAAACTAACACAATACCTTGAGATGGAACAAAAAGTTTGGGGGCAAAAGGAGTTGCCTAAATAATTTTAGAAACTGAAAAGGCCAATTTAAATGTTGCTGGAGCACTGAATTAATTCCCATAGGCATTTTGGGAATTCAGAAGAGGTTGGTTCCGACATGACAATTACTCAGTGATTATTTGCCACACTTTGAACATTTTAGTTTTCATGTTTGGCAAATTTGAATTTTTGACTTTGAGTTTGAGTTTGAACATGAACAGTGATTTGGATCAAGTGAGTATTAGCAACGTTAGTGTGATGACATGGCACCATCAACAGGGGATTACTGTAGCATGACACTGGGGGTGTTACAGTAACCGACTCTATGTAACCCTAGATCCCCCTGGTGTCTATATAAACCAGAGGACTTAGTCCAGATTGGGGATACTCAATACCGTAGTCATACAAGCTAGACTTCTAGGGTTTAGCCATTACGATCTCGTGGTAGATCAACTCTTGTAATACTCGTATTCATCAATATCAATCAAGCAGGACGTAGGGTATTACCTCCATCAAGAGGGCTCGAACCTGGGTAAAGCTTCGTGTCCCCTGTCTCCTGTTACCATCAACCTTAGACGCACAGTTCGGGACCCCCTACCCGAGATCCGCCGGTTTTGACACCGACATTGGTGCTTTCATTGAGAGTTCCTCTGTGCTGTCGCTGAAAGGTTTGATGGGCCCTTCAATCATCAATAATGGCGCTGTCTGCGGAGAAACTTTCCTCCTCGAGCAGATCTTTGTGTTCGGCGGCATCACACTGCGGGCCAACTCATTTGGCATCTAGAGCAGATCGAAAGCTACGCCCCTGGCCATCAGGTCAGATTTGGGAGCTTGAACTACGTCGCGGACATCCGTGGAGACTTGATCTTCGCCGGATTCGATACCGTGGTAGCCGCTCCCGATCACCCCGATGATCATGACTTAAATCTGTCATCGGGCCGCATCCAGGAGATCGCTCCTATAACCACTCTGGCCCTAGAGCCGGAGCAGACCGCCATCCAAAGATGGGAGGATTAACCCCACCACGGAGGCCGCAGATTCCACGGCATTGGAGCCGCGCAGGGACCTAGTCTCACTCGATGCCTATGCCACCGGAACACCGGACTCGTCTCTGGCTGTAGGTTCCGAACCACGTGAGCCCGCGGACGCCGAGCTTGATCGTTTATCGATCCTCGAATTCAGCGCCGTAGACATCTTCCAGCACTCGCCTCTGGGCGATATGCTAAACTCGTTAAAAATCTGTCCTTAGCGGAGGACTCTCAGCCGAACTATATCCGGCTCGAACTAGGGGCTGACGATGGATCCCACCCGCCACCCGCTTTATAGCCATGGTCGAGGATTTGGCTGACGAACTTGATTATGACTCCGAGGACATCGACGGTATGGACGACGATGCCGGAGAAGAAGAAGAAGACCAGAACCCGCCGTTCACCGGACGCTGGATAACCACTTCCTCGTATGACGTATACATGGTGGATGCACCAAAGGAAAACAACGGCGACGACAAGGAAGACCCAGTTGAGGATAAACCTTCCGAAATACAGTCCAAGCGTCGGCGTCAGTGGCGCCGCTCTAAGTCACGCCGCACTAAATATAGCAACACCGGCACAGGAGAAGATGACACTCCAGAAGGTGCCGAAGACAACGAAGAACCCATCGACACGACAAACGAATAAGATGAACGGGAAGATGCGCAGGTTAGCCCTATTAAATAGGCCACGTACAAAGATTTGGAGGATGATAGTTATCTTCCGCTCTCCGAGGATGAGGTGAGCCTCGGCACCGAGGATTTCATCGTGCCTGAGGAACCTCTTGAGCAGGAGCGCTTCAAGCGCCAGCTAATAGGCACTGCAAGGAGCCTGAAGAAGAAGAAGCAGCAGCTTCAAGCTGACCAGGATCTGCTCAATGATAAATGGACGGATGTCCTAGCAGCCGAAGAATACGGCCTCAAGCGCCCAACCAAAAGCTACCCAAAGCGTAAATTGCTACCTCAGTTCGACGAGGAGGCGCCAGAATATATACCACCATAATGCAATGCGGCCGACCGACCACCGCATGGTCGGGACAAAACGGCAGCTCATGCCGAACACCAGCCCGCCCCGCCTCGTCACTCAGGCAAAGGTAAATTCGCCCACGGCCATACATATGACCTCTGGTAGAACCTGAATAATAAAGCAGGACCTACCAGATCAATCTACGGATCGCGAGGACGCACCTTGACATGTGACAACGGCCACCTATTCGGACGTGACAAACCCAGTCATGCGCAGGCCGAACACCGCAGACGGACTCCATCAGAGCTGCATCACGATACGGCCCGATACAGAGGCCCCGCACACCCTCATTGCTTCACTGATGAGGTCCTGGACCACGAATTCCTCGAAGGATTCAAGCCCGTGAACATAGAATAATACGATGGGACCACGGACCCCATGGTGTGGATCGAAGACTTCATTCTCCACATCCATATGGCACACGGAGATGACCTCCACGCCATCAAATACCTCCCTCTCAAACTCAAGGGGCCCGCTCGGCATTGGCTAAACAGTCCGCCTGACAACTCCATTGGCAGTTGGGAGGACTTGGAAGAGGCTTTCCTTGATAACTTGCAAGGTACATATGTTCGACCTCTGGACGCTGATGACTTAAGCCATATAGTCCAGCAGCCTGGAGAGTCCACCAGGAAATTCTGGACAAGGTTCCTAACTAAAAAGAATCAAATCGTTGACTATCCGGACGCTAAAGCTCTACCAGCTTTCAAACATAGCATCCATGACGAATGGCTCGCTCGCCACCTCGGCCAAGAAAATCCAAAATCCATGGCGGCCCTCACGGCACTAATGACCCGCTTTTGTGTGGGCGAGGACAGTTAGTTGGCTCGTAGCAAAAACAATGCAAGCGATGTCGGCACCCCTGAAGTTAAAAGTAACAAAGACAAGTCTCGACGCAATAGATACAAGTGCCGAAACAGTGGTGACAACACCGAGGATATGGCGGCCAACGTCAGATTCAGTGGCCCTAAGTCCGGCCAGCGGAAGAAGCCATTCCAAAAGAACAATTTGGGCCCATCCAGCTTAGACCGCATACTTTATCGTCCATGCCAGATTCACAACACCCCCGACAAGCTTCCTAATCATACAAATAGAGAGTGCTGGGTTTTCAAACAGGCCGGCAAATTAAACACCGAGAACAGGGAAAAAGGATCGCAAAGCGAGGACGACAACGAAGAGTCACGACAGCTAAACACAGGGGGACAGAAGAAGTTTCCCCCTTAGGTCAAAATGGTGAACATGATATATGCCACCCACATCCCCAAGAGGGAGCGCAAGCGTGCACTTAGAGACGTCTACGCGTTAGAGCTAGTCGCCCCAAAATTCAATCCATGGTCGTCGTGCCTGATCACTTTCGATCGTCGGGACCACCTGACCAGTATCCGTCATGGGGGCTCAGCCGCACTAGTCTTAGACCCAATAATTGATGGGTTTCACCTGACCCGCGTCCTTATGGACGGTGGTAGCAGCCTCAATCTGCTCTATCAGGATACAACGTGGAAAATGGGCATTAACCCATCAAGGATCAAGCCTACAAGGACTACCTTTAAAGGAGTCATACCAGGTGTAGAGGCCCGCTGTACGGTCTCAATCACATTAGAGGTTGTCTTCGGATCTCCAGACAACTTCCGTAGCGAGGAGTTAATCTTCGATATTGTCCTATTCGGCAGCGGCTATCATGCACTGCTCGGACGAACTGCGTTTGCTCGATTCAACGCAGTGCCACACTATGCTTATCTCAAGCTCAAGATGCCCGGTCCACGCGGCGTCATAATAGTCAATGGCAATACAGAACACTCTCTCCGTACAGAAGAGCACACAGTTTCCCTAGCAGCAAAAGTACAAAGCGGCCTTCTCAAGCAAAACCTTCATTCGGCTGCCGAGCCCGCGGACACCCTTAAGAGGGTCCGAACTACTCTGCAGCAGGAGAGCTCGGCTCGCCAGGATCTCGACTAGCAATCCGGCCTCCGTCTCAGTCTCGATCAAGTGGTGGCATTCATGTCGCGCGTACATAACTACACACTTAAAATTCCATGGGCATTGACGGAGGCACAGATAACTTGTGACCCATGGCACGGCTCAACTGACATCGGATACACACATACTTTCACTTTTACTTGTTTTCCTTCCAGGTCTCAATCCCACAGGCCCCATCGGGGGGTCTGGTCATCGGTCCTCTCGTAGGATAAATACACCAAGACAGCGAGAAGCGCACACATATGGGGAACTTTTTAGGTGATTCCGTTAACGATAACTCTACCTGTTTTCTAGGACCCATATGCAGCTCTCCCTTGGTTTCGGGATGTTAAATAGCCTATTGCTTATTGCACTATTTGTATTAATGCACCTTGACGTACTAATTACATTACAATGAAACAGTTTGTAGCTGGAGCTTTAGGACCCCAGCTTTTCACCTTTACGTCTTGTCTGCTTTCTTTCTCTCTTTTCTTTTCAGATTCCATGTGGATAACCCCATCAGGTAGCACCCGTACACTTTGGTACGTTTGACGTTTGCCAGGGGCTTTATAGCACCTTACACTATGGCAACAAAAGTCCGAACACTTTCTATAAGTATAGTTCGGCACCCCGAATTTAGCATTATATGCATTGGCTCCGAATCTTGTCTTTGGTCAATAGTTGGGTTGCCCGGCTCCTATGCTTGCTACCCTATGTTCCGCTACATCGCCTAGGGTAGTAAAGGGAGAACTACTGTGACTGTGTCCTGGTCTAAACCGGATGAGCACCTCAATAGAGAAAGCCGAAAACTGACTGTCATGATGCGGCGAGAGCTGGTCAGCTATTCAGAGGTCTCAAATCGTTGGAGATTTTTCCGCATTTCACGAAGGATCGGTACTGCCCGATCAGACACCGACAACACTCTGGTTCGTATACCAGGGGATGTGCCTATGTTTTATTATAAAACTCCTATCGCTAAGTGGGGGCGTTCAAGCCGTATAGTCTGGTTGCCTAGTTCGTTGCACTAAACAACTCAGGACCATATAATTGGATCAAGATTGTTTAGATTCCATCCCAAACACCTCCGTACTACCTGTGCGAGGGCTGAAGCCGATGACTGGTTAACCCTCAGATTTCATACAACACGGCCGCATAGGAGGAAACAATCAAAACATAATAAAAATTATATATTACAAAGCTGATTTGTTGTCATCATACAAGACAAAATACGAGTGTATTCACTCAAAAATAACATCCTGCCTGCACTGCGTGCCTACAATACGAGACCCCTCGAGGACATCTGCAAAATAGCGCTCGGGTGTACGGTGCTCCTTGCCCTTCGGCGGCCCCTTGGTCAGCTCGATGGCGTCCATTTTCGCCCACCACATCTTGCAGCGAGCAAAGGCCATCCGGGCACCTTCAATACAGACCGACCGCTTTACGACCTCAAGTCGCCGGTAGGCACTAACAAGCCGCTTCACGAGCTCGAAGTAGCTGCTGGGTACCGGCGCGGCAGGCCATAGCCAGACTATCAGGTCCCTCATTGCCAGCTCAGCTGCCTTGTGTAGCTCGACCAACTGTTTCAGCTGGTCGCTGAAGGATACCAGATGTTCTGGTCCAAGATATTGAGACCAGAACAACTTCTCTGTCGAACTCCCTTCCTCGGCTCGATAGAATTCAGCAACATCGGATACGCTGCACAGCAAATCCGTAAACGCCCTAGTGGAGCATCAAATTCGGGTAAGCAACAGGAGCGTTCCCTTCATCAACTTGCTTTGCATAATGAAAAACTTACCCGCCGCAATCTTCTTAGCCACCTGGAGTTCCTAAAGAGCGCTCTGGGCTTCGGCTCGAGCCTCTTGTGCGCTCTGGCGAGCCTTGGCAAGTTCGGACGCATGCGCCTTAGAATCACGCTCGAGGGACTCGTACTTCTTAACGGCATCCTGAAGCTCTTGCTGCACCTCACTGACCCGGGCCTCGTGCTTTTCGCGTCCAGCGCGTTCCTTGGCCGCTTTGTCCTCGGCCTCGGCTAATTCCTTCTTGAGGGCCACGACCTCGGTCGTGGCCCCTAGCATAGTCCATGACACTTTAGTCAGCACGAAGTATTCATCCTTCCTAACATACACGCACGGGTTACTGCATACGTTTGCTGTCCTCCAACTGCGTCTTCACAAGACTGAGCTCTTCCTCGGCCCGCTCCAGGATCTACTTCAGTTCGGAGACCTCCGTAGTATGAGCGACAGCAGCCAGCAATGACGCCTGCTTATTCACATAGACATCATATGTTAGACTCCTGCGAAACTTGTTTTGATCCTTCATTCGGCTTTTCTTTCCAAACACCGAACAGAGCATCAGGGGCTACTGTCTACACTGTGATATTCTTTCTACAATTATTATTACCTTAAAGCCTGTTAAAAGGCTAGTGCAGGCTTCAGTCGGTCCACTTTTGGTAGACTGAACCTTTTTTATCACCGTACCCATGAGGGCACGATGCTCATCTACAATGGAAGCGTCTCGCAGCGCTTCGAGTAGATCGTCCGGTGCCTCTGATCGGATAGAGGTCACCAGCGTAACAGGCACACCCCCTCCTTTCGGGGAAGGTCGTTCGCTAGACTCCGGAGCCATACAGGTCTCCGAAATGATATCCGGCTAAGGGCCGAATGGAACTCGGCCCCCACCATCAGTCTCCATGGGGGTTTCTTCCCCCATGTGTCCGGTGGCCATGGAATCACCCTTGGACGCCGCCCTGACGATCTCCGGAGCCTCCCCTTTGTTGGGGAAGGCCCTTTGGGACACCACCTCGTCATCACCCTTGGGCGAGGCAGAGTGAGCAGGTGGCGGCGACACGCTAGCCATCTCCTTTGAATCTAGCGGGCCCTCTATCAAGGACTGCGGAGAACCGTCGCGGGCTGGACTGCAATAGCATAAATTAAACATATTAATATTGCAAAGGGGAAGGGCCAAACATTTGGACGAGCATAAGGTCTTGGGTACTTACGAAGCGGCCTGAGGCTTGGTTCGGGGCATTCGTTCCGGACTGCTGTCGACATCCCACGCGGAGTTATCTACGAGGGAGGCCTTCCCCCTCTTAGGTGCCTTCGCCTCCAGGTTTGTGGAGGCCACCCTTTTCTTCCTTCCCCCATCTGGGGGGGAGTTGTCTTCCTCCTCCTCCTCGTCGCCGTCTTCGGTGACCGAAGGGTCAGTCTCGTCTTCGGACGATAGTTCCGAAGAATCCTTTCAACGAAGGCCACTCCTGGTCCCCTTGGCTGCCTTTTTGGTCTTCTTTTCTGGCATGTCATAAGGCGTCGGGAACAACATCTTCATCAGGAGTGGGGTCTCTTCGTCTTCGGATAGCGGGGCTGGACAGTTAATCCGCCTCGCTATGTCGACCCAGGCCTAAGGAAAAAATTGATAGGAGAGCTTAGACTTCTTTCTCACAATACGCTAGTAAAGGTTATGCCTTGAGAGCGCGAAGAAACTTACCGAATTAGCTTGGCGCTTTGAGATAAGCCCACGATCCTTGGTTGTAGGCGGTGGCATCTCACCGGCCTTGAAGAGCACTTTCCAGATATCCTCGTGCGTTGTGCCGAAGAGCTCTAGCAGCGTCTGGTGCTTGGTCGTATCGAATTCCCATAAATAACAAGTCTGGCGTTGGCACGGGAGGATCCGGCAGATGAGCGTAACCTGGATCACATTGATAAGCTTAATCTTTCTGGATATCATGTTCTGGACGCACGTATGGAGCCCTGTCAGCTCGCCCGGAGCACCCCAGGTTAGGCCCTTCTCTTGCCAGGAGGTGAGCCGCATCGGAAATCTGGATCGGAATTGGGGGGCCGCCGTCCAGTTAGTGTCGCGTGGCTCGGTGATGTAGAACCACCCTGATTGCCACCCCTTCACCATCTCCACGAAAGAACCTTCGAGCCAGGTGACATTGGGCATCTTACCCAACATAGCTCCTCCGCATTCTGCCTGTTGGCCTCTCACCACCTTTGGCTTCACATTAAAGGTCTTCAGCCATAGGCCGAAGTGAGGTGGAATGCGGAGAAAGGCCTCGCGCACGACTATAAATGCCGAGATGTTGAGGATAAAGTTAGGGGCTAGATCATGGAAGTCTAGCCCATAATAAAACATCAATCCGCAAACAAACGGGTGGAGAGGGAATCCCAGCCCGCAGAAAAAATGTGTGAGGAACACCACTCTCTCATGAGGCTCGGGGGTGGGGATGATCTGTCCCTTGATCGGGAGTCGGTGAACGATCTCCTTGGCCAGATATCCGGCCTCTCAGAGCTCCTCTATATTTTCCCTCTTAACAGAGGAGGTCATCCACTTGCCGCCGGCTCCGGATCCGGACATCATTGGGTGCTGGTTTGAATGAGGACTTGGGCGTTGGAGCTCGAGGACGAAGAGGCTGGAGGAAAGCGTGGGGGAAGAAAGGGGAATCTTATCTCCTTATAAGGGTGGTGAATATTGAACGCCCCCCATTCGCCTGCTCCCGAGGCTGTGTAAATGGCACAGATGGGTTACCCACACCCGTATTGATGAGAATCCCGTGATAAGGGGACACGATATCTGCTTTGACAAGACATGCCAATGACAACCGCGTCTCGAAACGTCGGGCAAAAAACGGTTTGAAATTATAACCGGACAGGCATGACGTCACATTACTAAAGTTGTCAGCGGATGGGGCTCGTGTGTTATTATATTCTCTCTATGGTTGTGTGCGGTGTGTGTTACAGGTCTGGATACAATCAATTTGTTTGAAGACTATTCGGGATTTCGAAAGGAGGAACCCTCCTTGCAATGCCGAAGATAGCACTATGCGCCAGATACCTTGTCATTGAAGCCAGGTTCAGGGGCTACTGAGGGAGTCCTGGACTAAGGGGTCCTCGGGCGTCCGGCCTGTTATCTATGGGCCGGACTGATGGGCTGTGAAGATATGAAGACCGAAGACTGTACCCGTGTCCGGATCGGACTCTCCTTGGCGTGGAAGGCAAGCTTGGCGAACAACTATGAAGATTCCATATTATGTGACCGACTCTATGTAACCCTAGATCCCCCTGGTGTCTATATAAACCGAAGGACTTAGTCCGGATAGGGGATACTCAATACCGTAGTCATACATGCTAGACTTCTAGGGTTTAACCATTACGATCTCGTGGTAGATCGACTCTTGTAATACTCGTATTCATCAATATCAATCAAGCAGGACGTAGGGTATTACCTCCATCAAGAGGGACCGAACCTGGGTAAAGCTTCGTGTCCCCTGTCTCCTGTTACCATCAACCTTAGACGCATAGTTCGGGACCCCCTACCCGAGATCCGCCGGTTTTGACACCGACAACCGCCATGACACTCTCCCGGCCACTCCGACAAACTCCCCTTTGGGCTAAGTCATGGGTGGCCCCAATGTCAACTCGTGACATCCGCCACCTACATGGCCGACCACCATCATGGTAAAACAAAATTGTCCCAAACGGGGATAACCCGGGTACAATAACAATGGGCACACAAGGCTTATGTCCGCCTACCTAATGAGGGTAGCGTGCGCCCATAACCTTTCCTCGTTGGAGGCACCGGTGAGAGACATGACAATAGACCGCATTAGGGCCTTCCCATAAAGGCAGATGTGGTTGCATTGGAAAAGCTCAGTTCGGTTGCACCTGGCCAACTTAATGACGGAATTTATCCCCAAGGTAGATCTGATACTCCGATATCATATATCCATCTGACAATCAAGTCATAGGAATATCCAACAAATAATCCAAAGCATAACCTAGTCATATCATAATCTCCGACGATAACAAAATACCGAGAGCATGCTGAATCCAAGAACGATAATGCTACTGCTCCAATAGCAAGAACAAACTCTCTAGCTAAGGTCCACATGCAAGCATCATATCCAACATCATACTCCAAAACATAATATCAACTACCATCACAATGAAAATAATACTAGCCACTAATAATCCAATGGCAACATGATATCCATCAACTACAAGCATAAATCCTAGCAATCCAAACACTAGCATGGCAATAGCAAGACCAGAACAACTCCAAGAACTGCCATGCACATAGTCATGTAGCTAAAGCAATATTTTAAATAAGTTCAAATAAATAAACCATGTTATTGCATTGCATTCATGCAGGTGGAGCATGTGGCTTGCCTGGGAGGGATGGATTTATCGGGAAGAAGTGCGAGAAGCTCGCGGAAAGAATCACCGGAAACAGTTCTCTCTCGGAGGGGGTTGATTAAGAGCAAGGGAAAAATGGTCATTTTCATAATGTGACATCATCATGAAAATGATACCAACAGAACGGGCTTGACGAGACGAAGGAGTGGGCTTTGGAATCACCTCATTTGGAGTTGTGAGCAAAAAGTTATGATTGTTTTTCTGCCAGGGACCTATCTATAAGAAAAATCTTCACAAACGGGCCCCTAACTGGAAAACTGAAAATGCAGTCCTGGAAATACGCTTTCATGGAAGTGAAAGCGCGTTTTGGGCTGAAGTAGAAGAGGAATACGCTTTTGATAAGCGAAGACGTAATCCAGTGTATTACACCTCCACTTATCCAGCGTGGCGAAGGCGGGGCCGGCCTCTGGGTTGATGACAGGCGGGTCGCACCGCGTCTTCTCTCTCCCCCGTGCTTCCTTCTTCTTCCCCCGACGGTGCGCTGAGGCAGAGGAGAGGCCGTCTGCCTCGACAACGACGACGACGACCTACCAGCGTGCTCAGCGGTCCGAGCCGCGTCGCCCTGGACCATCCAAACATCTCGAGGAGATCGACGTCGAGGAGGGCCGCGACTGCAGCGGACAGAGGCTTCGGTCACCGGAGAACTCGTGGCAGAGGCCATTGGAGGAGGATGGGGAGCGCTGGGGTGGATCTAGGGTGGATGTGGAGGTCTCTGGTGGTGGTGGAATGGACAGAGAAGCCCGGGCTCACTGGAATTTAGGCCGAGGCCAACGGCGGACACAGCGGCCATGGGGGGCGGGGAGAGCTCGAGAGGCTCGGAGAGTAGCGGGGCGGGGTCCCGGGAGGTGGAGGAGTGGCTGGTGAGGACGGGGAGGCTTGGGCATGACTTATATAGCCGATGGGAGAGGAGGTCGAGCTGGCATCACCGTGGACGCGTGGCCGAAGCCGCGGACGCGTGTGCACGCGCACGAGCTCGGAGGTAGATGACACGTCTCCAACGTATCTATAATTTATGAAGTATTCATGCTATTATATTATCAACCTTGGATGTTTTATATGCATGTATATGCTATTTTATATGATTTTTGGGACTAACCTATTAACCTAGAGCCCAGTGCCAGTTTCTGTTTTTTCCTTGTTTTTTAGTTTTACAGAAAAGGAATACCAAACAGAGTCCAATTGACGTGCCAATTTTTGACGATTTTTATGGACCAAAAGAAGACCCCGGAGTAAAAGAGTAGGGCCAGAAGAGTCCCGGGCCGTCCACGAGGGTCGGGGGCGCGCCCACCCCCAGGCGCGTGGGCCTGCCTCGTGGACGACTCGGGCACCTTCTTGACGTGAGACCGGCGCCAAAAATTCCTATAAATACAGAAACCTCCAGAAAATAACCTAGGTCGGGAGTTCCGCTGCCAGAAGCCTCCGTAGCCATCGAAAACCAATCTAGGACCTCTCCGGCACGCTGCCGGAGGGGGTCATCATCACCGGAGGGCATGGAGGAGGATCCCGGAGGGGCCATCATCGTCATGAAGGCCAAGGACCAGAGGAAGAACCTCTCCCCATCCAGGGGCGAGGCCATGAGGAGGAAGCACAAGGGGGAGAACCTCTCCTTCTCTCTCTCGGTGGCACCGGAGTGCCATCGAGAGGGGAACCATCACCGCGGTGATCGTCTTCATCAACATCACCATCCTCATCTCTTTTACGTGGTCCACTCTCCCGCACCCCTTTGTAATCCCTACTTGAACATGGTGCTTTATGCCACATATTATGATCCAATGATGTGTTGCCATCCTATGATGTTTTGAGTAGATATCTTTTGTCCTTGGGTTGATTGATGATCTAGATTGGTACGAGTTGTATGTTTTATTTTGGTGCTGTCCTATGGTGTCCTCCGTGTCGCGCAAGCATGAGGGATTCCCGTTGTAGGGTGTTACAATACGTTCATGATTCGCTTATAGTGGGTTGGTGAGTGACTGAAACACAAACCCGAGTTAGGGGATTGTTGTGTATGGGATAAAGGGGACTTGATGCTTTAATGCTATGGTTGGGTTTTACCTTAACGATCTTTAGTAGTTGCAGATGCTTGCTAGAGTTCCAATCATAAGTGCATATGATTCAAGAAGAGAAAGTATGTTAGCTTATACCTCTCCCTCATATGAAATTGCAATGACGACTATCGGTCTTGTTAAAAATTGCCTAGGACAAATCCGCATACCGATCCACCATTATTCCACACTCGCTATTTATAATATTTAGTAATATATTCTAACTTTATGATAACAACACCTACTTTAATATTTTAGCTCTCCGATATCATGCAAAGTTATCCTCTTCATACCCACAACGTAGTTTTATTTCTCATTTCTAGTTGGAAGCAAACGTTCGGTATACGTAGAGCCGTATGAGTGGCAGATATGGCTTGAGAGAATATTGATCTTACCTTTAGCTCCTTGTGGGTTCGACACTCCATACTTATCACTTCCACCTTTGGAAATTGCTACGATGATTCCCTACACTTGGGGATTATCAGTAGGCGACGGGGAGGAACAGAGGGAAAGCTCATGGGGCAGAGGAGGCCATGGGGCATGGGAAGAAAGAGCCAAAGGAGGAAGATGATGGCCGGCTACAACGCGTCCATGGGCGCGTGGCGACGAGTGCCACCGAGCGAGCTGCCGGAGGTGGGAGGGGTCCAGGGAGAAGAGGACGACACGGGCGAGCTGTTGGACATGGTCACGCGCGTGAAGACGACGAGAGGGAGAGGGACTAGAGCTAGGCGACGTCCTGGACACGGCCACAACGAGCAGAGCACGTGCACGGGCGTGCCAGCTACACGGTCACCACGCGACATGTCACGGGGAGGACTGGAGGGGATGGCAAACCTTTTCTAGGGTATTGTCTCTCTACCCTGGATGCTGTGGGAGGTGAAGGATAAGCAAAAGAAGTCATGGATATCTGGGATTCATCGAGAGAAGTCTGTTGTAGCAACCTTGGTCATGTTACTGTGATCAATAGAGAGATGCTAAGGGCCAAATGTGATGTCTGGGAGGTTTATCTTAGGAAGGACTATAATCATGTTGATACGTCCATTTTGCATCATGCTTTTATATCGATATTTATAGCATTATGGGCTGTTATTACACATTATGTCACAATACTTATGCCTATTCTCTCTTATTCTACAAGGTTTACATGAAGAGGGGGAATGCCCGCAGCTGGAATTCTGGGTTGGAAAAGGAGCAAATATTAGAGACCTATTCGCACATCTCCAAAAGTCCTGAAATTGCACGGGAGCACGTTTCAGAATATATAAAAAATATTGGGCGAAAGAAGTACCTGAGGGGGGCCACCCACCGTCCATGAGGATGGGGGGCGCGCCTACCCCCCTGGGAGCGCCCCCTACCTCATGGGCCCATTGGTGGCCCTCTGATGCCCATCTTCTGCTATATGAGGTCTTTCGCCCGAGAAAAAATCATAAGCTAGCTCACGGGACGAAACTCCACTGCCACGAGGCGGAACCTTGGCGGAACCAATCTAGGGCTCCGGCAGAGCTGTTCTGCCGGGGAAACTTCCCTCCAGGAGGGGGAAATCATCACCATCATCATCACCAACAACCCTCTCATCGGGAGGGGGTCAATCTCCATCAACATCTTCACCAGCACCATCTCATCTCAAACCCTAGTTCATCTCTTGTATCCAATCTTTGTATCCAAACCTCAGATTGGTACCTGTGGGTTGCTAGTAGTGTTGATTATTCCTTGTAGTTGATGCTAGTTGGTTTACTTGGCGGAAGACAATATGTTCAGATCCATTATGCATATTAATACCCCTATGATTATGAACATGAATATGCTCTGTGAGTAGTTATGTTTGTTCCTGGGGACATGGGAGAAGTCTTGCTATAAGTAGTCATGTGAATTTGGTATTCGTTCGATATTTTGATGAGATGTATGTTGTCATCCCTCTAGTGGTGTCATGTGAACGTCGACTACATGCCACTTCACCATTGTTTGGGCCTAGCAGGAGGCATTGGGAAGTAATAAGTAGATGATGGGTTGCTAGAGTGACAGAAGCTTAAACCCTAGTTTATGCGTTGCTTCGTAAGGGGCTGATTTGGATCCATATGTTTCTTGCTATGTGTCGTGGAATTGTCACGACAGATGTCCTAGTGAAAGGACTTAGTCATGGAGCCATTGCGACGGGTTAGCTTAAAGGGGTTAAAGAGGAACAAGGGACGCAAGGAATTATACTGGTTCGGCCCCTTACGGTGAAGGTAAAAGCCTACTCCAGTTGTGATGGAATTGCTAGGGTTTCGATGACCAGGGAGCGAATCCGCTTTGCCTGGCTCTCGAGTTATTGTTTGTTGTCCCTAAACCGCCGCCGGGTCGTCCGTTTATATACACAGGTTGACGCCCGGCGGTTTACAGAATCCCGAGGCCGGCTCATAGACGTGCCCGGCTCGGTTTCGACCTTTCCTTGTCTTACAACATAAGTTACATATCATATGGCGGTTTATGTCTACGGGCCCTAATCTGCCTTTTGGCCCTGGGCCTTGATATTAGATCTCCTCCGTAAAGTGCCATACTTCTTGTCTTCATGGGCTTTAAACATGACTAACTCATTGTGGGCATAATCCGACCCCTCATGGCCGGTTTATACTTAGTAGTAATATCTCCAACATTAGGCCCCAGATTGATTTGAACCTGTTCATGTCAATCTTCAACACTTAGAAAATTCCTCCTTCAGCACCTTCGCATAAATCTTGTAAACCGCCATGATGTCATCTTCCAGGTTTGTAATAAACCACCATGACGTCACATGTTATTAAAAATTGCATATATCTCACCTTCATTAATGAGCCTCCGACAATCGAGGCGACAGCTCTGTCACTTATCCCTTCACCTTATAAATAAGACCGGGGGGTCCTTTTCATTTTCACCCTCGTGCTTCCTCGCTTCTTCTTCCTTGCACCGACCTGACCCTTACTCGCAGCCGCCATCGTCAAGCTCCGCCCTCATCTTTATCTCCAACCGCTGCATCAACCTGAACATACCAGAGAAACGTGGCGCGCCTTCCCTGTTCTGTTAGCAATAGTGAGTTTCCCTTTTCCTTGCTCTAGATCTGCCATTAGGGTTTCAGTGTTCATCAAAGCTCGAAGTTGTTCTTCTTTGTTCATCTCCTAGCGTAAATGGCAATCTCAGATCCGACATCTTCTTGCGCAGTCACAAGTATAATTCCTTTTTGCATCCTTAGAACATCTTCTTCGTATAGAAAAAACCCATCTGGACATGATGAACTATTTAAACACCTGTATTATGAGACTAAATATACTTTGATTTACTGATATGCTGCAGATCTGAAATTACCATATCGATCTGTGAAACTTTTTCTCCCTTACTTTGACATTTTCAGATCTGTACCTTCCATCCCATTTTTAGAAAATAATAACCCGACAGGTAGAAAATGATAATCTAGCAGGTACCATTAGTCCCCTATTAAACTGCCGATTCGTTTTTCTTTGTAAGCCCTCCAATGTCAGGCTCCATTTTAACAATGTGCATCAACCTCTGGCTTCTCCTTCTGATCTTGCGTCGTTTTATGCTTGTCTGTCATAAACCCTCAACTGGCATTTGATCTTTTTCCAGCTTTTCATTTGAAATGGCCAAACAATTTTATGCTTGTAACTGGGTCCCTTCCCGGGTTACCGAAGAGCAACTAACCGGATGTGTTGCAATCGGCGTTTTAGCAAAGGAAGATGTCATCCACTAGAGGGCCCCCGGTCCGGAAAATCCTCCTGGGCCCAAGGATGGAGAAGTAGTCGTGTTCGTTGACCACCTGGGTCGAGGGTTTAGCCCGCCCGGATCAATTTTTTCCAAGATGTGCTTGCTAGCTTCCAACTCCATCCTCAAGACATTGGACCAAACTCTGTGTCCAATGTTTGCAATTTCCAAGTATTTTGTGAGGCTTATCTTCAAGAAGATCCCACCATTGAACTGTTCAGGGATTTCTTCTATTTGAACTGTCGTACAGAGTTTACAGACGGACCCAATACTGAACTTGGCGGAATGGCTATTCAAAAAGGAAGGATGTTAGTTTCCCTCACGCCAAGCTTCATAGTCACCCCAAGGATTGGAATCAGACTTGGTTTTATTGCCGAGAAACGTCTCCAACTGATGAGAATCCTCTGCCGGTTATCGTCCTCACCGACTTAGCAACACACATCCATTTCGTCAGAGGCTGACTGCAAAGGAACGATCCAACTACGCAGCACAACTCTCAAAGCTCAGATCCTTTATGGCAAACAGTTTAATAGGAGTTGACTTTGTTCGCTGCTGGATATCCTGGAGCATTCTGCCTTTAAGTCGGTGCCCTGATTTAATGTGTGAGTACACAGGGGACTTGAAAGATCCTCAACGCCATATTAATATTCAGCTAACAGAGGCTGAAGTTAATGAGACTGTCAAGAAAATACTGAATGAACCAGAGGCTGTTTGCAGCAAGACAGGGCTAAGTCCTTTCTGCACTTTGAATAAACCTCCAGCTATAAGAATCATATAACCTTTTATTTTAGCTTGATCCTTTTTAAATATTCTCTCAAAATTTTGTCCATTTTTGATAGGGTGATGGTCTGTTCTGGAAGAAGAAGCCACAAGATAAACTGACCAAGACACCTCGCCCCAAGACCAAGGTTACTAAAAAAACCTGCCAAGAAGAAAAGCGCTGAACCCTCTGAACCGAATGTTGATGATGACCCGGATAATCCGGACTCAGAGGTAGAACTTGACTCTCTTGGTTCGCTTTTCATACACCTCATTGACAATGAATATTATCAGGATGACGCTGAAGGCAGCCAAGCCGATGTCATAGAGGTAATTATTGTTTCCTCCGGTTCAAATCCTCTACCAACACAGAAAATCCGTCAAGCAAGCCGGAAAGTAAGATTTTTTCACCCCCTATCTCACTTGGACCCAAACTTTCTTTTGAAGAAGCAGCAACACGAAGCTCGTGGCACAACCCGGCACAGCGGCCAAGTGGTCACTTCAGCCGGTTTACCGAACACTCCGGTTCGGAAACGTCAATATGAGGTCTCACATACTTCTGATACTTCTTATCCCAAGGCAGGCTATTTCCGACAACCTCTTAATCCATCCGATTCAAATTATCAGGGAACGCCTCGTTCATCATCTAGCGAGTCAACGACCACACAACTCCCTCCTCTTAAGACTGTTCCTGGGTAAACACTCTGAACTTAATCTTTTGGCGCTTTATACTTGCATGTTATACTAACTTTTATATCTTTTCCTTTCAGAGCCAAGGCCAGGCCCAGCAAAAGGCCAAGTTGAATAAACCAGCGGATGATAACCCGGCTGATGATAACCGGGCTGAAGATAACATAGAACAGTTCGAGACGAACATTGATGACATACATGATGATCCACCACTAGAACACCATGATACATTTGCTGAACCGATGGAAACAGATCCAATGAGCCAGACTGCTAAACCACTGAGCCCAGCGAAAGCGGCTGATAAACCGCCGAGCCCAGCCAAGACTGCTGAAGATAACATAGATGACATCATGATTACCGGTGTTGGCCATACCACCCCTGGCAATCCTATCGGTTTATCAAAGCATAGTGCCAAGGAAGAATTTGTTGTTATGGATAAAGGCAACTGGAAGGCAGACTTATCCAGCTATGCCCACCTGACTGCCCAGGAGATTCATTCTGACTTCTTGAACCGCCTGTATACCAGCCGTGACTATGAAGCCGTTTTAGTAGGCCTGATGAAGGAGCGATATGAGGTAAACACTATTTAACTCTTCATAACTGTTTCTCTTGTTCCATTTCTACTATCAAATCCAGCAGCCCCCAAGGGCCGGTTTATGATATCAACATGAATCGGGACTTCATAATACTTCAATTGTTGCCTGTGTAGCCCCCAAAGGCCGGTTTATCATTTTATGATGAACCGGGACTTTTAAAGTAGAATCCTACAAGTTTGCTTGTGTAGCCCCAGTGATCGGTTTACACCTTTAGGATAAATCGGTACCTTCCTGTGATGAAGCTTCCAAAATTCTTGATAACCATCTCTATAAACCGGTTGATGAAGCAAATATACATTAGCCCCCAAGTGCCAAGAATATAACTTGTTATGTGCTTGGGACTTAAAATGTCAGTTTGAGAAAAGCCATATGCATTAGCCCCCAAGTGCCAAGTATATAACTTGTTATGTGCTTGGGACTTCCAATATGCACTACTGACTTATAAAATGTCGCTTGCAGGCTGATCTTAGCCAGAAAGAATCTCAAATCGCCGACCTTCAAGAAAACATTAAGTCCCAACAAGATGAAACCTCCAAGGCTAAAGAGGAGCTGACTGACGCTTTAACCGCCATGGAACAAATGAAGGAAGGCTTCAAGAGCGAACGGGCGACATGGGCTGCTAAAAAAGAAACTATGCTAAAACGGACGGAGGATGTTGAAGCAGCTCTTAAACCGGTAACAGAAGAGTTGATTGGCTTGAAGCGACAAATCAATGCCATGACCACTGATGTGTTTGGTAAGTACCTTTATGATAAGCTTCAACATGTATTTGTCCCATAATCTGCCGGTTTATCAATATGTGCCATGATGCAGGATCCCGCATCATCCATCTGGGCTCTGATATGCAGAAGAAGCTAAAGGCTGCCTATACTCTGATAGAGCAATTATATTCCGGCGCTCAACGGGCCATTTGCACTGCTGCTCATAACAAACCGCCCCCAACCTTGATCAAGGAAACACTAAGCTGTCAATGTTACCTGCCCGGTTGGTCGAGTTAAAAAGATCTGCTGCAAGGTCAGATGCTCTAACTGCGCGAATCTGGGCTAAAGCTTGGATACCAGATCTTGATCAGCAGATATAGGAAGTGGCTATCCGAGCCTATGGGAAGACGGTTCCGAATTTAACAATGATGATCTTCGAAGGTTGACCAAGGAAATGCGCCCCCTAGCAAGCAAATTGGCTGAAGAAACATATCTTTCTCATTATCAGCCGGTTTATGATACTGACAACACATGACATCCTGCGCCAACTCATGATGTAGAAGATCTTATCCCGCCAATCCGTAAGCATACCTATGCCCCTGATGTTGACCCCTCCACCCTTATAAGCGATGAAGCTGTATTCAAGGCCCTAACTGGAATCGACTGGACAACCATTGACTTCCAGCTGCTGGGTATAGAGGAGGAGGGTGAACCGACACAGGATGATCCACAGCCATCAAGTCAGCCCGAAGAATCATGATCCGGAGGCCGGTGTAGCCCTCTGCATACTGCAATCTGTTGCTTGAAAAACAGTTATCCTTTTGGGTGTTAAAGCGCCTTGTAATAGGCTAGTTTAAACACTTGGTCTCTATGCCATCGTGCATATTCACTTTTGCCTGATACTGTTAATCCGCCATAATTTATGTCTGCTTATGATCCTTAGTAACTTTGTGGAATCTGTTTCTGCATATGACAAGTATAAAGTGCCCTGGCGGTTTATCGCCAGGCGGGTCATAATGCCCAACATATAACCCAGGTTTATAACCAGGCTGTAAATAATAATAATCAAATATGAAATATATCATACCTATGATATTGAATCACATCGTTGGCTTACCAACATTTTGTCGGAAGGGTGATAACCCAAATCTTGAATACGGATAACTCTTGCTTACTTTGCTAGCTTATAATAAAACCATGCCGGGTTGTAACAAACACCGGATTATTCTTATATCATACTAGCGACTTATAGTCAAAGCCAAACCGGGTTAATCAGCACCAGATTATAACTGATCATGTACTGACAACTTATAGTTGAAAGCCAATCTGGGTTATTAAATGCCGGTTTATCATAAGATATTATAAACCTCATCAAAGGAGAAAGAACTTGGCAAATAAAAACATAAGAAGAACATGCGAGGCTTTTCATGGGCTGCCAGGCCACTGAGTTAAATCATTTTACAAAGCCTTTTAAGATGGACCTCACATTAACCAATCGTCGTTTTAACTTTGACAAGTTCAGGGTCTATGAGATTGACTTGTCAAACGTTCGGTGGGTCATACCAGGATTACCTGGATGGAGTGGCTTACTTAAAAAAGGCAGGATAACCCGGGGTTTTAGGTGAATACACCTGGCTTCCAAGCCTGGCTTGATAGCCTATTGCAAGGGTGCAAACTCTTTGTTCTTTGAGAAGCATGGAGCCCCCAAGCAACATTTGAGTTGTGCTCAGTAGGTGCCTATGTTTGAGTTGTGCTTTTGCAACACTCTCTTTGGCCCCCACGTGATTTCCTTTTGGTTTAAGCCGATCAAGAGGTGTAGCTATGCCTCAAACACAACCAAGCCCCCAAGTGATTTCTCTGGTGGCCTTATGCCGATCAAGAGGTGTAGCTATGGTTCGAATACGACCAATCCCCCAAGTGATTTTTTATATATATGGCTATATAAGCCGGATCAATGGGTAGACAGAACTCCGCTTTATAAACAGAAGCCCCCATGTAACAACAGAGACCCCGCTTTAGCTGAGGCTCCAGTTTATTATATTGATCATAATATATACATTGTCATAACTATGTACAGAAGAAGAGCCTATGGATCAAGTATAGTAAGGCCGAAGATGAGATATATTCCACGTCCATTGGGTCCCCTCCTCCGATTTACGTGAGTCTTTGTGCTCTCGAACATCGATAAGGTAGTATGATCCGTTGTGCAGATTTTTGCTGACCACAAAAGGTCCTTCCCAAGGCAGGGACAACTTGTGCATATCAGTCTGATCTTGGATGAGCCGGAGCACCAGATCGCCTTGTTGAAAAGTTCTGGTTTTAACCCAACGGCTATGATAACGACACAGGTCTTGCTGGTAAATCGCCGAACAAGCCGCTGCAATATCACACTCCTCATCTAACAGGTCCAGTGAATCCTAACGCGCTTTCTCATTATAGGCTTCCACATGAGCTGCCACACGGGGTGAGTCATAGCGGATGTCACTAGGGAGAACCGCCTCTGCTCCGTAGACCATGAAGAAAGGTGTGTAACCCGTAGATCTGTTCGGTGTGGTATTGATGCTCCATAACACAGAAGGTAACTCCTCCACCCAACAACTCGGCGTCCACTTTAAAGGAACCATAAGCCGTGGCTTGATGCCTCTCAGAACCTCTTGATTGGCTCTCTCTGCTTGACCATTAGATTGGGGGTGAGCTACTGAGGACATGTCAAGCCGGATGTGCTCACGTTGACAAAATTCTTCCATAGCACCCTTGGACAGATTAGTTCCATTATCCGTTATGATGTTGTGTGGAAAACCAAAACGGAAGATCACCTTTGCAAAGACCTTCAACTTCATCGTGCACTTAGATTTCCACAGCCATCCAAACACTTGGTGAGATTGGACATCCTTGAAGAAGAAGCGGTAGTAATCTGTGGCTTTGAAGATGGTTTTACCCCAAGTGTAGTGCCAGACGTCCGACGAGGATGCCATGGGTTGAAACGATGATGCAATCATTTGCATGTGCCGTATCTCGTCTAGCGCTTGTGGAGAGAGCGGTAGGTGGAAGGCCGCCCCCAGTGACGTGCCCCCCAAGAAATCATGGACGGAGACATCTTCATTGGTTGCATGTGAGAAGCCCCGGGGATGTGATTCCTGGAGTACTTGGTCGGCCTAGAGATCTTTCCATAGGAGGGCCGTGGTGCCACAGACAATGTTGATGCGAGATATTCCACGAAAGTAAGGAGTTAGCTTGAGCACATCCCTCCACCAGAAGGATCCGACTGGGTCTACTGCATGCGGGATTTTTTGTTGATAGTATGTGTCCCAAGTAAGTTGCACCCAAGGAATGTCCAGTTTGTTATAAAATTTGTGAAGGAATTTCATGAGTAAGGCTTCATTCTGGATCTTGAGGTTGAGCACACCAAGGCCTCCTCTGTTTTTTGGTTTACATACCATATCCCATGCCGCAAGAGAATTACATTTCTCCCCTTGGTCAGTCTTCTTGATCCAAAGACATCTTCTCCTGATTCTGTCCAACATTTCAATGAGTTTTGGTGGGATCTTTAACGTGCACATTGCATAAATGAGCAAGGATGTGACTGAGGTGTTGAGCCATGTCAGTTTGCTAGCATAAGACATAAGGGAAAGCGTTGAGGTCAGGTTCCTTTCAACTTTACTGACAAGTGGCATGAGATCTTGTATTGTGGGTCGGGAGGTGCCAAGGGGCAGGCCGAGGTAGGTGAAGGGCATGAAGCCAATGGAACACCCAAAAATCCTTGCAATATCGTTGGATAGATCAGCATCCAAGTTGATGGATATGAGTGTGGACTTGTGGAAGTTGATCTTCAGGCCAATGGATTGAGCGTAGTCGGTCAGAATGTTCTTGATGATCAAAGCTTGACTAGGGCAGGCAGGCATGAGCAGAATCGTGTCATCGGCGTATTGGACAATAGGATAGTCCATATTGCCATTAGACGGGAAGGGCAGGTTAATTAGACCTCTCCTGAAGGCATCATTAACTGCAGATTGTAGCAGGTCGGCTGCTAGGACAAAAATGAGCGGGGAGAGAGGGTCTCCCTATCGGACCCCACGTCGGCAGTGAAATTGTCGCCCCGGCACCCTATTGAGAAGTACGGAGGATCATCCAGAAAAAAATTGTTCTTATCCATGACATCCATTTGTCATTAAACCCCATGTGTTTCATGATGTTGATCATCGCTTCATGCTCGATCGTGTCGAAGGCTTTAGCAAAGTCTAATTTTAGGAGAATTATCTACCGCTTGGAGGCTTGGCACTGATGAATATATTGGAATGTCCAGGCTAAGCAATCTTGGATCGAGCGCCCCTTGATGAAGTTGTATTGGTTGCGGTGTATGATGCACATGATGACCTTTTGCAAGCGGTTGGCCAGAAGTTTTGTGATTAGCTTAAGATAGCAGTTAAACAGAGTGATCGGCCGGTAATCATTGACTGTGGTGGGAGAGCCATTTTTGGGGATCAGAGTGATTAGGCCATCATTTATGCTTTGAAGGTCGAGGTCTCCCGCATGGAATTGTGCGCAAAGGGTATAGAAGTCTTGTTTGACGATTTCCCAGCAGGATTTGAGGAACATTCCACTAAACCCATCAGGACATGGCTCAGTGGAAGCACTAGGAGACATTTCCTAGTAAGAGAGGCTACCAAGGATAAACAACTAGATAGTCAGATCCCACACATACCAAGAATTTTAATAACAGACACACAATATGCTCGATATGTGCAGATACAACATGGCATCACAACATGACTCTACAACTCAAGTATTTATTCATTAGGATCCGATGAGCGAGATATTACAAACATGGGTCTCATGACCCAACATTCAGAGCATACAAGTCAAAGAACATGCGGAAGCTTAACATGTCTGAGTACAGACATCTACAAATGAAAAGGGCTGAGAAGCCTGACTATCTACCAGATCCTGCCGAGGGCACAAGATCGTAGCTGAGGTATCAAGCTAAACATCGAAGTCCACATGGAACTACTAGTGAGACTGAAGTCTCTCTGCAAAACATAAATTAAGCAAACGTGAGTACAAATGTACCCAGCAAGACTTACATCAGAACTAACTACATATGCATTGGTAGCAACAAATGGGGTGGTGGCGTTTAACTGCAGCAAGCCAGCTTTGACTCAGGGGCTAAGTTGAACTACTATGGCAAATAACTCTTTGAGGTGGCGCACACGAGTCCACATATTCACCATATCAATACACCACTATGGATCCGCTCCCGTCTCCCTACGAGAAGGCCATCCATAGCACTCACACTTATCTTGCGAGTTTTAGAGTATCCACTTTCACTTGTCTATGAACGATGCAAGGGGTCCAAGTTTCCATATCCGAGGAATCCGGCTATTCGAATAGATAATGATAACCCTGCAGGGGTGTACTTCTTCACACACACTCTCGCCACTTACCACCATGTACATGTCGTGTATCTCGGCAACCTTCAAGCGGAAGCCTGGCGAGGGAGTCGGCCACGACCTGACTAACCACACAAGTCTCTAGTCCAGGTTTATCGCCTATTCGAGTTCCATCCGCAAGGAGATCCGGCCGGGGTGTCGCTCACGGCCCCAAATGATGTGAGCAGGGTTCCCAAGCCCACCATCCGGGTGCCACTTGGTACACCGTGCCACTGTGCCTAGTCTATCCCAAGCCCACCTGTACCGGGTGCCACTTGGTAGACTACTAACACTACCTACAAACACTAGAAAATAGTTGCAACTCCTGGACAGAGATCGAGTTGATTAATAAGTCGAGAGGGGTCGAGTTACCGGAACCCAATGTGTGGTAGTAACTTTTCATGGATCACAAACATAGAACTCAGTTCGTGAGAACGGCTGCAATGAGACAACCCACCATGTACTCCTACATGGCCTCTCACCGCTATCTTTACCAAATCATGTTCACACACTTAGCTTTCAACGGTAGGACATGTTCACCACGTTCCAATTCATTCCCGATGAATCAGACCTGACTCAACTCTAAGCAGTAGCAGGCATGACAACACGCATGAATGAGTAGGCACACCAGGGCTCAAACAATTCCTACTCATGCTAGTGGGTTTCATCTATTTACTATGGCAATGACAGGTCATGCAGAGGAAAGGGGTTCGACTACCGCAGCATGTAACAGTTGAATGGTTGTTGTCCTAATGTAGTAAAAGAGAGGAGAAGCGAGAGAGTGGGATTGTATCGGAATGAACAAGGGGGTTTTGCTTGCCTGACACTTCTGAAGAGGAACACACTTCATCGGTGTCATCGAACTCATCGTCGGAACATACATCTACAGAGGGGGAACAACCACCGACTAGCAAAGAAGGAACATAATCAATGCAATGCACATTCACATGAATGACATGTCATGTTAAGGTACTGAATTCACCTAATGCAATATCTAGCCAAGCTAATTGAAGTGGAACTCAAACAAGATCAAATTCCAACTTCAAATGTTATTTCATAAATTGCCCTAATCATCATTTGTCCTATTCAGTGAGGTTAACTTGTTCAAACATGCATGATCATGGTATAAACAGATTCTTCATATTTTTCTGATCATTTTTCATATATAAATTATTTCATTCTGAGCTATAGTTTATTTTCTATGATTTTTACAAGTTTGGGGGTATTTTCTGAAATTTATAAATCATTTCTGATTTATTTTAATTCAAGGAAGGGATTTATGACGTCGAAGTGACATCAACACCACGTCAGCAGGTCAACTGGTCGGTCCAAGTCAAACCTGACCAGTGGGATCCACTGGTTAGTCAAACAGTGCTGTCTGGGTCACCGACAGGTGGGATCAGGTCAACAGCCACGTCAGCGTAGTCAAAACTGACACGTGGCCCCATGGTAATTAGATTAACCTTAAACTATTTGGTTAGCCGGTTAGTTATACGATGGGGCCTGACTATCATTGACTGCAGGTGGTAATTAGCAGGGTGCTTAGGCCCTAATGGTTGGTTACGCCGGCGGTTAGCCACCGGCGACCACAGCCGACGGTGGTGGTACTCCGGCCGGCCGATTCCGGCGGCCGTTTGAAGCATGCCTAGGCTCTTTCGAATGCCCGCAGAGAGGTGTGTTAGGTGGTGCAAGTGGCAGCTGCAAGGGAGGGCTATAGCGTCGCCGGCGTCGAGGTGGGCGGCGGCGGTGCTCGGGCACATGCAGGCAGCGGTGCTATGGGGCACGAGCGAGCTAGCAAAAGGGATAGCCAGCCTCCTGGAGGGACGACGAGCTCGTTGCCGTGCTCTGCAACGACGGGCGCGGGCTACAATGGTGGCGCACAACAAGGCAGGCGGCGGCGGAGCTCGGCCATGGCGGCAGCGCTAGCTAGAGGTCGAGCGAAGCAACGAGGTTAGGGGTAGGGTAAAGAGGGGCTCACGGAGGACTCGCAGAGAAGCTCAGAGTGCTCGGGGAGGTCCTGTAGCTCCTGAATCGGCAACGAGGATCCGCAGCGACCGACGAGGGGAACAGCGGTGTTGGCGAGGCTTCAGGGCGTCTGGCGTTGCGTGGCTCAGCGATGGGGTCTAGGACGAAGTGTCGGAGCTTCTGGGCACGTCGGTGAGGCGTGGGGTGGCGGTGGCCGCGGTGGTGCTTGTCAGCAGCGACGATGGTGCTCGGACTGTGCGAAAGGGAGAGAGACAGAGGGTAGGAGGAGCACGGGGAGGGTGAGAGAAGACCAGAGGCGTTGCATGGCGAGGGAGCAGCCAGACAGAGAGGAGGTTGTTGGCGCGTGCGCGCGCGTTGGGCACACACGCCCTCCTGCCTACTGGCAGGAGGTTGAAGACGATGGCGGTTGTGGTGGGTTGGGCTGCTGCTGGGCTACACAGTGTTGGGCCTCTGGGCTGAAGGTAAGCGCCAGGTATTTCCTCTCTCTCTTTTCCATTTCTGTTTTTGTTTTTCTATTGTTCTGTAGCTTCCAGGCTTTATTTAAAATACTAAAACGTTTTCATAAATCCTGAAATTAATTGGGGGCTCTGTTTAGATTATTTCCAACAACCCACACTTAACTTCAGAATTATTTGGGCATTTGAATTATTTTATAGCATTTAAATGCCCAAATGCAAATAGGTAATGATTTAATTCAAAGGTCCAAAGTGTCCTAGAAAAATGAGCACCATTCTTGGCAGAGGTTATGGACCAAGGCAAAGATGATGAACATTTTAGAAGGGTATTTCAAGATCATTGAAAAGATTTAATTTTGACCCTAGTTGAATTCATTTGCTGCTGGGGTTTAACAGTCCCCATTTCAAATTCATTTGAAATCTAAACATGATGATATGATGATCAGGTAAAGACAACAGGGGCTGAGCTAGGGCTGTGACAACTCACCCCCACTAAACAAGAATCTCGTCCCGAGATTCAAGACATGAGGTAAGAAGACAGAGGGGACACGGAACTGACACAGTCTTCACGATCCATGTTGCACTTCATAAGAACGTTGATTCGATCATCATCTTTGATCATGACATCCTTACCCTCGAGAACTTCATCCAACATGGCGACAAGAGAGCAAGACAACCTCACAACAATGGATCATCGATCTTAATGAACACAAGATCAACTCACGGAATGAGACGTAGAAACATCCCTTGAGCTAAGAGGCAAAACACACATCAGAGGTGATGGATGAGAAACATATGACAAAGGTTCAAATTGGTAGGCAACAATTCCATGCTGGAGTAGGATAGTGCATGGTTTTCAAGGTAGTGAGGAGATAATTGCCATGATTCCATAACGGGACACCTCGGGGAAGGTGACTCGTAGAATTATTCCCGTAAGTGGAAAAAAGAATTACTTTTGATACAGAGATCATTGAAACTCTCTATACCAGCCTAAGGAAAATCACAATTGATCGTTTGAATGAATTCAAAAAGAATGGCATACTCAGTTTGGAGAGGAAACTAGAGTTATAGGACAACTCGGCAACGGAAGGCACATTCCAATTGATACCGAGGATATAACCCAGTGACTGAGCGTGCTCCCAAGAACTTGAGAATTTCCGTATTCATCAAGGTTTTACCAACATCCGTGCCGAGGATCTTGGAAACACATCATACTACCATGAGGAACGGTGATGGAGGATGCAGATGCAAGGAGGACATCACTTTCTCATATTTTTCCTTAACAGTGCCAAAGAAGCAAATCTGGATGATCGACCGAGAGACATTTAGCACTCCGCTTCTAATGTTCTCCTTGATGTACTAGGTACCACGGTCAATGCTTAAAAGCATCAACATGGCCATCAAGTAAAGGTCGGACTTCGGGAGCACAAAAATCCATAAGGAACAACTTGTGGAATAAGTCATACCAAATCCTCATGGAGAAGATGGTCGGATTGCTCATTCAAGATACTACCATAATAGATCTCCCGACTAGGTGTGTCGTCCAGAACATCAACCTCGTCGGGACCTACATCATAGATCTTGGAAATGTTCCAGCCATCATATCTGCCTGAGATTCAGATATGGCTGGTAACAGGATTTTTTTCAGACAACATGTCTAGAAAAGAAAGGTTGCAACACCAGTTGACGAGATAACGTTCTGAGACTCTCGGGAGATAAACTACGATAGCAAGCTCCAAAACATGAGCTGGTTCTGCTACACACATGTGAACATGTTGTCCAAGACAAGCATGACAATAGAGTAGTCTTACAATAAAACACTACAAAAGTTCAGGTGAGGAACCATCATTGAGGACAATGGAATCTTGTGCATGACCTAGGATATCACAACAACTCCTTTTCCTTGAACAAGTCAATCAGTGGCTTACTATGCTACGGAATTCATATGGAATGAAGATGATCAGTCTAACAGACCACGGAATACTTTGCACGTGCATGGCTGACTCGGAATGATTCCAGAGGAGGTAAAACAAGTCTTCTCAAATTCATGGCGGCAACTTGCATCAATTGCACAAGAATTAGAGAAAGTCACTTCTTACATCCAAGCATATGCTTCATGAACGGGGCACAAAGATAATGCTTATAGAAGTTTCCAATACTAGTTGGATGTTCAACACAAAACATGGACAAGATGAAATGTTATCAATGGGCTCAACAGCAACTCATCGGAATTTCCATATCACTGGACTTCCACCATTATGTGAACAATGTGATAGCATTGGTCAGACCCAAAAGATATAATGGTGTATGCTCGAGGGATCAACCACGAGTAAGACAACATTATGGATATCATTGGTTCTGATTTGATTTGACGATGGCCCACACTCAAATCAAGGTTTGGGGCAAGACGATAGGTCCAACAACTGATCATAGGGACCAATTGATGAAGATATCATCTTTCTTCAACAACCACACAAACACAAGGATATCCCTTTGAAAATGAACTAAGTGGGACAAGCTTTCATCTTCCAACTCTCCAAGTTATTGTTTAGCTTATTGAACTAGTTCACGGGTATCCAACACAGAATCTTGGAGAATGGGTGGTTTAGAGGAAAACCAACATGATCACGAGCTCAACATAACAGTCAGGGGAAAACCTGGTAATACTTCCGAGAAGATATCCGGAAAATTACGAACCACTAATATGTCTCTAAGCTCGAGAACAATCTTGCTTTTCAAGGCAAGATGACATGATCAGAAAAGCAAGGGATTCAATCCTAGCTCAAAGATCAAAGGGTACACCAGGAAAATGGTCTAGGTAGCACAATCTATCTTAGAATCATGATTCCATAACCAACACGCTAAGTATGAGGTTATTGTCCATTAACTACCAAGCAACACAGTTGCTAGGAGTATTGATTTCACACATCACAATTCACTTGTCGGTATTCTGGTTGCGACAACACGACACCGAGGAATGAATAATGATGGCAAGAAGTATCACTACGTCAAGAATTCATAAGGGAAGGTGCAATTCTCATGACATTCCTAACATAAAGTGGATAATACTTCAGGCTAGAACAGACCAATAGCTTGATTGCATTTGGTCTGCGAAATACAACTGCTTTGACCCAATCCTAGAAATGGATGAGGTACTGGAGTTTGTTTCTCCTAGTCATTCTAAACTAGAATGGCTTGACGGACCACAAGAACGATAGGCACCAATGAACGAATGCTCACATACTCTTGACTATCAATTGATAGATGAAGGTCGGAACATAATTGAAGGGGGACAACTCAAAGGAACATATAACTTTCTGAGTTGTGGATGCATAGATTAGTATGTCAAACGAGTTCAACATATTTCTTCCGGATAACCCATGCAGAAAGGTAGAACTGGCAGAATCACAATTATGAATGGAGAACTCCTTAGGAGTACTCTAATGGTGATCTTTTAGTTCAAAGAACTTCTGCCTTAATGGTTCATGGTATTTGGAAGAAGGAAATACCACGGACCTCGAGGACTATCTCAAAGGTTACTAATATCCTAAAGGAACTAGCAACACCATCAACAAGAAGTGAACAGAGTGATTCTTGGGTCAAGAACACAGGAGTAGAATACCTACTACTAAATGGCATCACGGGATGCTTTCAAGAATGATGGCCAGAATCATCACACTGGGATACGAAAGCATTGCTAAATTACTGAGTGGTTCTCGAGGACACCTAGGGTCATAATACTAACTCCAACATACACGTCAAGGCAACGGAGCACCTCAACACACCGATTTGTGTGCTTAATCTGGCCCAAAAATACAACGGGAACATGGAGGAAAGATTTGCAAGTGCATCAGACTATCTAGAAACCTGGGATGACTCGGACAGCATAACGACTGTAATTGCTCAAAAAGATTTGAGACAACCTACAAAAATGGTGGCATAGCCACTCAACATCACAAACTCAAGGTTCTGAGGCTAGCTATGAACATATGGAAGTAGTAGGAACTGAACTGAGGCTTGAACTCAACAATCCTAGGCAACTACAGTTTAGTAACACGTCATCCTGAGAGATAGAAGAGAAGCCTAGTTCTTAACCCGTAGAAAAGATAAGATGACTCAGATCAGAAGGTCATGAGGATAAGGAGTAAAAAGAGCCTTACATTCCCATCCACAATCAATTCCCTTACATAACTAAAGCATTTCTAGACACAACTTCGACCAGTTTGGCTTGGTAATCCTACAGGCAGTCAGGCTCTGATACCAAAGCTGTCAGGACCCTGATCCAATGCCACACCGATCTAGCATGTAACACCTCACATCTCTTTGCGGCCTCACGCACGGTATTCCCACGGGTGACGCCTTACCAAGCCCGGGACCGTTTGTGCCTTTTGGCTCACGTATATGATAGTATCGCTAGCATCCATATGACAATGAACCCAGGCTGGCATGGCTAGTCGTGAACCCAAAGTGGCACTAACTTATAGGAACATGCATACATGACCCAGCAACGAACGTGTCGATCAACAACAAGTGAATCCTAAGTCGTAGCAAGCTACACGGACTTAAAGGATCATCGCATGACATTTCCCTGAAGGGACAGACACAGGAACGAAGAAGGACACATGCTGGCCAGCCTAAGTGTTCCGGAGCAGTAGCAACTGGGCTAGCAGGACTCCAGTAATCCGGGCTGTAGCAGGCTACCATGGCTCAGTGGAAGCACTAGGAGACATTTCCCGGTAAGAGAGGCTACCAAGGATAAACAACTAGATAGTCAGATCCCACCCATACCAAGCATTTTAATAACATACACACAATATGCTCGATATGTGCAGATACAACATGGCATCACAACATGACTCTACAACTCAAGTATTTATTCATTAGGCTCCGAGGAGCGAGATATTACAAACATGGGTCTCATGACCCAACATTCAGAGCATACAAGTCAAAGAACATGCGGAAGCTTAACATGTCTGAGTACAGACATCTACAAATGAAAAGGGCTGAGAAGCCTGACTATCTACCAGATCCTGCCGAGGGCACAAGATCGTAGCTGAGGTATCAAGCTAAACGTCGAAGTCCACGTGGAACTACTAGTGAGACTGAAGTCTCTCTGCAAAACATAACTTAAGAAAACGTGAGTACTAATATACCCAGCAAGACTTACATCAGAACTAACTACATATGCATTGGTAGCAACAAAGGGGGTGGTGGCGTTTAACTGCAGCAAGCCAGCTTTGACTCAGTGGCTAACCTGAACTACTACGGCAAATAACTCTTTGAGGTGGCGCACACGAGTCCACATATTCACCATATCAATACACCACTATGGATCCGCTCCCGTCTCCCTACGAGAAGGCCATCCATAGCACTCACACTTATCTTGCGAGTTTTAGAGTATTCACTTTCACTTGTCTATGAACGATGCAAGGGGCCCAAGTTTCCATATCCGAGGAATCCGGCTATTCGAATAGATAATGATAACCCTGCGGGGGTGTACTTCTTCACACACACTCTCGCCACTTACCACCATGTACACATCGTGTATCTCGGCAACCTTCAAGCGGAAGCCTGGCGAGGGAGTCAGCCATGACCTGACTAACCACACAAGTCTCTAGTCCAGGTTTATCACCTATTCGAGTTCCATCCGCAAGGAGATCCGGCCGGGGTGTCGCTCACGACCCCAAACGATGTGAGCAGGGTTCCCAAGCCCACCATTCGAGTGCCACTTGGTACACCGTGCCACTGTGCCTAGTCTATCCCAAGCCCACCTGTACCGGGTGCCACTTGGTAGACTACTAACACTACCTACAAACACCAGAAACTAGTTGCAACTCCTGGACAAAGGTCGAGTTGATTAATAAGTCAAGAGGGGTCGAGTTACCGGAACCCAATGTGTGGTAGTAACTGTTCATGGATCACAAACACAGAACTCAGTTCCTGAGAACGGCTGCAATGAGACAACCCACCATGTACTCCTACATGGCCTCTCACCGCTACCTTTACCAAATCATGTTCACATACTTAGCTCTCAACAATAGGACATGTTCACCACGTTCCAATTCATTCCCGATGAATCAGACCTGACTCAACTCTAAGAAGTAGCAGGCATGAGAACAAGCATGAACGAGTAGGCACATCAGGGCTCAAACAATTCCTACTCATGCTAGTGGGTTTCATCTATTTACTATGGCAATGACAGGTCATGCAGAGGAAAGGGGTTCAACTACCACATCATGTAACAGTTGAATCGTTGTTGTCCTAATGTAGTAAAAGAGAGCAGGAGTGAGAGGGTGGGATTGTATCGGAATGAACAAGGGGTTTTTTCTTGCCTGACACTTCTGAAGAGGAACACACTTCATCGGTGTCATCGAACTCATCGTCGGAACATACATCTACGGAGCGGGAACAACCACCGACTAGCAAAGAAGGAACACAATCAATGCAATGCACATTCACATGAATGACATGTCATGTTAAGGTACTGAATTCACCTAATGAAATATCTAGCCAAGCTAATTGAAGTGGAACTCAAACAAGATCAAATTCCAACTTCAAATGTTATTTCATAAATTGCCCTAATCATCATTTGTCCTATTCAGTGAGGTTAACTTGTTCAAACCTGCATGATCATGGCATAAACAGATTCTTCATATTTTTCTGATCATTTTTCATATATAAATTATTTCATTCTGAGCTATAGTTTATTTTCTATGATTTTTAGAAGTTTGGGGGTATTTTCTGAAATTTATAAATCATCTCTGATTTATATTAATTCCAGGAAGGGATTTATGACGTCGAAGTGACATCAGCACTACGTCAGTAGGTCAACTGGTTAGTCCAAGTCAAACCTGACCAGTGGGGTCCACTGGTCAGTCACACAGTGATGTCTGGGTCACCGACAGGTGGGGTTAGGTCAACAGCCACGTCAGCGTAGTCAAAACTGACACGTGGCCCAACGGTAATTAGATTAACCTTAAACTATTTGGTTAGCCGGTTAGTTATGCGATGGGGCCCGGCTGTCATTGACTGCAGGTGGTAATTAGCAGGGTGATTAGGCCCTAATGGCTGGTTACGCCGGCGGTTAGCCACCGGCGACCACAGCCGATGGCGGAGGTACTTTGGCCGGCCGATTCCGACGGCCGTTTTAAGCGTGGCTAGGCTCTTTAGAATGCCCGCAGAGAGGCGCGTCGGGTGGTGCAAGTGGCAGCTGCAAGGGAGGGTTGTAGCGTCGTCGACGTCGAGGTGGGCGGCGGCACTCGGGCACATGCGGGCAGCGGTGCTACGGGGCACGGGCGAGCTAGCAAAAGGGATAGCCGGCCTCCTGGAGGCACGACGAGCTCGTTGCTGTGCTCTGCAAGGACAGGCACGGGCTACAATGGTGGCGCAAGACAAGGCAGGCGGCGGCGGAGCTCGGCCATGGTGGCAGCGCTAGCTAGAGGTAGAGCGAAGCAACGAGGTTAGGGGTAGGGGAAAGAGGGGCTCACGGAGGACTCGCAGAGAAGCTCAGAGTGCTCGGGGAGGTCCTGTAGCTCCTGAATCGGCAGCGAGGATCCGCGGCGACCGACGAGGGGAACGGCGGTGTTGGCGAGGCTTCAGGGCGTCTGGCATTGCGTGGCTCAGCGAGGGGGTCTAGGACGAAGTGTCGGAGCTTCTGGGCGCGTCGGTGAGGCGTGGGGTGGCCGGTGGCCGCGGTGGTGCTTGTCGGCAGCGATGGTGGCGCTCGGACCGTGCGAAAGGGAGAGAAATAGAGGGGAGGAGGAGCACAGGGTGGGTGAGAGAAGACCAGAGGCATTGCGTGGCGACGTAGGAGGCGTCCAGGGCGGCGAGGGAGTAGCCAGGCAGGGAGGAGGTGGCCGGCGCGTGTGCGCGCGTTGGGCACACGCCCTCCTGCCTACTGGCAGGAGGTTGAAGACGGTGGCGGCTATGGTGGGCTGGGCTGCTGCTGGGCTGCACAGTGTTGGGCCTCTGGGCTGAAGGTAAGCGCTAGGTATTTCCTCTCTCTCTCTCTCTCTCTCTCTTTTTCCATTTCAGTTTTTGTTTTTCTATTTTTCTGTAGCTTCCAGGCTTTATTTAAAACACTAAAACGTTTTCATAAATCTTGAAATTAATTGGGGGCTTTGTTTAGATTATTTCCAACAGCCCACACTTAACTTCAGAATTATTTGGTCATTTGAATTATTTTATAGCATTTAAATGCCCAAATGCAAATAGGTAATGATTTAATTCAAAGGTCCAAAGTGTCCTAGAAAAATTAGCACCATTCTTGGCAGAGGTTATGGACCAAGGCAAAGATGATGAACATTTTAGAAGGGCATTTCAGGATCATTGAAAAGATTTAATTTTGACCCTAGTTGAATTCGTTTGCTGCTGGGGTTTAACAGTCCCCATTTCAAATTCATTTGAAATCTAAACATGATGACATGATGATCATGTAAAGACAACAGGGGCTGAGCTAGGGCTATGACAACTGATCACCAACGACAGCTAAATCCTAAGATGAAAGTAGTGGTAAGAAAGGAAATATTAAAGCTCGTTGAAGCAGGTATAATTTATCTCGTTGCTGATAGTCAGTGGGTAAGTCCTGTCCATTGTGTCCCTAAGAAGGGAGGTATTACAGTCGTTCCTAATGATAAAGATGAATTGATTCCGCAAATAATTATTATAGATTATAGGACGGTAATTGATTTCCGCAAATTTAATAAAGCTACTAAAAAAGATCATTACCCTTTTCCTTTCATTGATCAAATGCTAGAAAGATTATCCAAACATACACATTTTTGCTTTCTAGATGGTTACTTTGGTTTCTCTCAAATACCTGTGTCCGCCGATGATCAAGAAAATACTACTTTTACCTGCCCTTTCGGTACCTTTGCTTATAGACGTATGCCTTTTAGTTTATGTAATGCACCTGCTATCTTTCAAAGATGCATGATGGCTATATTCTCTGACTTTTGTGAAAAGATTTGTGAAGTTTTCATGGATCATCTCTGTTTATGGATCCTCTATTGATGATTGCTTGAGCAACCTTGATCAAGTTTTGCAGCGATGTGAAGAAACTAACCTTGTCTTGAATTGGGAGAAGTGCCACTTTATGGTTAATGAAGGTATTGTCTTGGGGCATAAAATTTCTGAAAGAGGTATTGAAGTTGACAATGCTAAAGTTGATGCTATTTAAAAGATGCTGTGTCCCAAGGACATCAAAGGTATAAGAAGTTTCCTTGGTCATGCCGGTTTTTATAGGAGGTTCATTAAGGACTTCTCAAAAATTTCCCAGCCTCTGACTAACCTATTACAAAAAGATATTCCTTTTGTCTTTGATGATGACTGTGTAGAAGCATTTGAAATACTTAAGAAAGCTTTGATTTCTGCACCTATTGTTCAGCCACCTGATTGAAATTTACCCTTTGAAATTATGTGTGATGCTAGTTATTATGTTGCAGGGGCTATTCTTGGACAAAGAGTTGATAAAAAATTAAATGTTATTCAATATGCTAGTAAAACTCTAGACAATGCCCAGAGAAATTATGCTACTACTGAAAAAGAATTCTTAGCAGTTGTATTTGCTTATGATAAGTTCAAACCTTACATTGTTGATTCTAAAGTAACTATTCACACTGATCATGCTGCTATTAAATATCTTATGGAAAAGAAAGATGCTAAACCTAGACTTATTAGATGGGTTCTCTTGCTACAAGAATTTGATTTGCACATTATTGATAGAAAGGGAGCTGAGAATCACGTTGTAGACAACTTGTCTAGGTTAGAGAATGTTCTTTATGACCCACTACCTATTGATGATAGCTTTCCTGATGAACAATTAAATGTCATAAATGCTTCTCGTACTGCTCCATGGTATGCTGATTATGCTAATTACATTGTTGCTAAATTTATACCACCTAGTTTCACATACCAGCAAAAGAAAAAGTTCTTCTATGATTTAAGACATTACTTCTGGGATGACCCACATCTTTATAAAGAAGGAGTAGATGGTGTTATTAGACGTTGTGTACTTGAGCATGAACAGGAACATATCTTACTCAAGTGTCACTCCGAAGCTTATGGAGGACACCATGTTGGAGATAGAACTGCACATAAGGTATTGTAATCCGGTTTTTATTTGCCTACTCTCTTCAAGGATGCCCGTAAGTTTGTCTTATCTTGTGATGAATGTCAAAGAATTGGTAATATTAGTAGACGTCAAGAAATGCCTATGAATTATTCACTTGTTATTGAACCATTTGATGTTTGGGGTTTTGATTATATGGGACCTTTTCCTTCCTCTAATGGGTATACACATATTTTAGTTGTTGTTGATTATGTTACTAAGTGGGTAGAAGCTATTCCAACTAGTAGTGCTGATCATAACACCTCTATTAAGATGCTTAAAGAAGTTATTTTCTGAGGTTTGGAGTCCCTAGATATTCAATGACTGATGGTGGTTCACATTTTATTCATGGTGCCTTTCATAAAATGCTTGCTAAGTATGATGTTAATCATAGAATTGCATCTGCATATCATCCACAGTCTAGTGGTCAAGTAGAATTGAGTAACAGAGAGCTCAAATTAATTTTGCAAAAGACTGTTAATAGATCTAGAAAGAATTGGTCCAAGAAACTTGATGATGCATTATGGGCTTATAGAACTGCATACAAAATCCTATGGGTATGTCTCTGTATAAATTGGTTTATGGTAAAGCATGTCACTTACCTCTTGAATTAGAACATAAGGCATATTGGGCCATTAAAGAGCTCAACTATGACTTCAAACTTGCCGGTGAGAAGAGGCTTTTTGACATTAGCTCACTTGATGAATGGAGAACCCAGGCTTATGAAAATGCCAAGCTGTTTAAAGAAAAGGTTAAAAGATGGCATGATAAAAGGATACAAAAACGTGAGTTTAATGTAGGTGATTATGTATTGCTATACAACTCTCGTTTAAGATTTTTTGCAGGCTAACTTATCTCTAAATGGGAAGGTCCTTTCGTCATCGAGGAGGTCTATTGTTCCGGTGCCATAAAAATCAACAACTTCGAAGGCACAAATCCGAAGGTGGTGAACGGTTAAAGAATCAAACATTATATCTCAGGTAATCCCATAAATGTCAAAACTAATATTATTGAAACCATAACCCCGGAGGAATACATAAGGGACACTTTCTAGAATGTTTCAGACTCCGAAAAGGAATAGGTACGTGGTACGGTAAGTAAACCGACTCCAAAATAGTTCTAATGGCAATTTTTCTCTGTTTTGGAATATTTAAGAAAATAGGAAAATAAGAAGCAGACCGGAAAGGACATGGGGCTTCCACAAGGGTGGAGGGCGCGCCCTACCCCCTGGGCACGCCCCCTGCCTCGTGGGCACCTCGTGTGCTCTCCGGACTCCGTTTTCTTGCACAATACTTCTTTTAGTCGGTAAAAATTCACTATATAATCTCCCGAAGGTTTTGACCACCGTATCACGCAAATATCTCCTGTCTTTGTTTCGAGCTATTTTTCTGACAGATCTAGGTCGCCATGTCGTCTTCAAGTGCCCCCAAGGACAAGTTCTTCGAGAAGGTCCTCAACCCCTACCTCGCGGAGGTGCTACAACGCCCTCAAACCATTGAGATGCGTGAGGGGTTGTTGCACATCTACGATGTTGAGGGACCAAGGAGGACCGAAAGCACGGAGGCGAGGCTCGAGGCATTGGAGCAACAAGTTCTCAAGTGTCAGGAGATGGTGGAGCGTGGACTCAACTCCAATCACATAATGATCACGGAGTTCACCAACAACCACAAGCTGGATGCCAAGGACATTGGGGAGGCCATCTTCAAGCTTCACGAGAAAATCGAGCGCCTCCAAGCCCAGATCTATGACCCACAAAACCAAAACTGTGAGTATGAATATACATTCAAGAGGATGAGTTTGACTGCAGATTTGAGGATCCCGGAGACTCGATCATCCTTCTATGATGGTGATCCTATGCTTTGGAAGACGGA
This sequence comes from Triticum dicoccoides, assembly GCF_002162155.2. Classification (NCBI taxonomy): domain Eukaryota; kingdom Viridiplantae; phylum Streptophyta; class Magnoliopsida; order Poales; family Poaceae; genus Triticum; species Triticum dicoccoides. Next base: position 275,750,280 of record NC_041386.1, on the reverse strand, counting down.
CGACAAGCCTACATCATCAACAACTCCTTCATCACCACCTTCGAAGAAGGAAATATAATCACATGGGTATGGGCACTCCCCTTGGCAACTGCCAAGTTTGGGGGAGTGCCCCGGTATCGTATCACCATCACACCTTTTATCTTTACCATTTTTCTTAGTTCGATCCTTTTGATAATATCTTGATCTAGTAGAATAAAGTTTTAGTATGATTTAGTTGTGAGTTTTGCTTTATGATCTTTCTTTGTAATCGAGTATGTGAGCTTTATATAATAAAGATTAGTGTTGAGTCAGGGGCTTGAGTATTTTGCTATGATCTTGAGGGAATAAAATAAAAAGAGAAGAAATAAAAAGAAATAAAGAGATCATATGGATCTTATTGAGAGTAATGAGCTCACATATAAAGAGTATGATGAATAAAAATTATTGAGAGTTGACAAACATAGTTTTGGTCATCATTGCAATTAATAGGAAGTAATAAAGAAAGAGAGGTTCACATATAAATATACTATCATGGACATCTTTTATAATTGTGAGCACTCATTAAAGTATGATATGCTGAAGAGTTGATGTTGGACAAGGAAGACAACGTAATGGGTTATGTTTTCTTACATCTGAGATAAATTATATTGTCATGGATCATCCAACATGTTGAGTTTGCCTTTCCCTCTCTTGCTAGCCAATTCTTTGCACCAAGTAGAAATACTACGTGTGCTTCCAAATATCCCTAAACCTAGTTTTGCCATGAGAGTCCACTATATCTACCTATGGATTGAGTAAGATCCTTCAAGTAAGTTGTCAACGGTGCAAGCAATAAAAATTGCTCTCTAAATATGTATGACTTATTAGTGTGGAGAAAATAACTTTTATACAATCTTGTGATATGGAAGAAATAAAAGCGACGGACTGCATAATAAAGGTCCATACCACAAGTGGCAATATAAAGTGACGTTCTTTTGCATTAAGATTTCGTGCATCCAACCAAGCATATGACAACCTCTGCTTCCCTCTGCGAAGGGCCTATCTTTTATTCTTGTCTTATACTTCATGCAAAGAGTCATGGTGATATTCACCTTTCCCTTTTTACATTTTATCCTTTGGCAAGCACAATGTGTTGGAAAGATCCTGATATATATAGCAAATTGGATGTGAGTTTTCATGAACTATTATTGTTGACATTACCCTTGAGGTAAAACGTTGGGAGGCAAAACTATAAGCCCCTATCTTTCTCTGTGTCCGACTAAACTTCATACCATAAATATTGCGTGAGTGTTAGCAATTGTGAAAGACTAAATGATAGTTGAGTATGTAGACTTGCTGAAAAGCTCTAATATTGACTCCTTCCTATTTTATGATGAATTGCAATTGCCTGAATGACTGAAATTAGAGTTTGTTGGGTCTCAATGAAGTTTATGATTCATACTTGAAATTGTGATTGAATTATTACTTTAGCATAAGA
>NC_041386.1:275662079-275748496 GCF_002162155.2 Triticum dicoccoides | reverse complement strand
AGCTGTTCTAAGAATGATCATGACGCCCTCATGTCCGTATTTTATTTTATCGACACCTCTATCTCTAAACATGTGGACATATTTTTCGATTTTGGCTTTCGCTTGAGGACAAGCGAGGTCTAAGCTTGGGGGAGTTGATACGCCCATTTTACATCATGCTTTTATATCGATATTTATTGCATTATGGGCTATTATTACACATTATGTCACAATACTTATGCCTATTCTCTCTTATTCTACAAGGTTTGCATGAAGAGGGGGAATGCCGGCAGCTGGAATTCTGGGCTGGAAAAGGAGCAAATATTAGAGACCTACTCTGCACATCTCCAAAAGTCCTGAAACTTCACGGGAGCACGTTTCAGAATATATAAAAAATATTGGGCGAAAGAAGTACCTGAGGGGGGCCACCCACCATCCACGAGGGTGGGGGGCGCGCCCTACCCCCTAGGCACACCCCCCCGCCTTGTGGGCCCCCTGGTGGCCCTCCGATGCCCATCTTCTGCTATATGAGGTCTTTTGTCCGAGAAAAATCATAAGCTAGCTCACAGGACGAAACTCCGCTGCCACGAGGCGGAACCTTGGCGGAGCCAATCTAGGGCTCCGGCAGAGCTGTTCTGCCGGGGAAACTTCCCTCCGGGAGGGGGAAATCATCACCATCGTCATCACCAATGATCCTCTCATCAGGAGGGGGCTAATCTCCATCAACATCTTCACCAGCACCATCTCATCTCAAACCCTAGTTCATCTCTTGTATCCAATCTTTGTATCCAAACCTCAGATTGGTACCTGTGGGTTGCTAGTAGTGTTGATTACTCCTTGTAGTTGATGCTAGTTGGTTTACTTGGTGGAAGATCATATGTTCAGATCCATTATACATATTAATACCCCTCTGATTGTTGGGGAATGTAGTAATTTCAAAAAAATTCCTACGCACACACAAGATCATGGTGATGCATAGCAACGAGGGGGAGAGTGTAGTCTACGTACCCTCATAAACTGACAGCGGAAGCGTTATGATAACGCGGTTGATGTAGTCGTACGTCTTCACGGCCCGACCGATCAAGCACTGAAACTATGACACCTCCGAGTTTTAGCACACGTTCAGCTCGATGACGATCCCCGGACTCTGATCCAGCAAAGTGTCGGGGAAGAGTTCCGTTAGCACGACGGCGTGGTGACGATCTTGATGTTCTACCGTCGCAGGGCTTCGCCTAAGCACTGCTACAATATTATCGAGGAGTATGGTGGAAGGGGGCACCGCACACGGCTAAGAAAACGATCACGAGGATCAACTTGTGTGTCTAGAGGTGCCCCTTGCCCCCGTATATAAAGGAGTAGGGGGGGTGCGGCCGGCCCTAGGAGGAGGCGCGCCAGAGGAGTCCTACTCCTACCGGGAGTAGGACTCCCCCCTTTCCCTAGTTGGATTAGGACTTGGGGGGAAGGAGGAGAGGGAAGAAAGGAAGGGGGGCGCCGCCCTCCCTCCTTGTCCAATTCGGACTGGGGAGGGGGGGAGGGGCGCGCGGCAGCACCTAGGCCTCCTCTCCTCTTCCTCCACTAGGCCCATTAAGGCCCATTAGGTTACCGGGGGGTTCCGGTAACCTCCCGGTACTCCGGTAAAATGCCGATTTCACCCGGAACACTTCCGATGTCCAAACATAGGCTTCCAATATATCAATCTTTATGTCTCGACCATTTCGAGACTCCTCGTCATGTCCGTGATCATATCTGGGACTACGAACAAATTTTGGTACATCAAAATATATAAACTCATAATGAAACTGTCATCGTAACGTTAAGCGTGCGGACCCTATGGGTTCGAGAACAATGTAGACATGACCGAGACATGTCTCCGGTTAATAACCAATAGCGGAACCTGGATGCTCATATTGGCTCCCACATGTTCTACGAAGATGTTTTATCGGTCAGACCGCATAACAACATACTTTGTTCCCTTTGTCATCGGTATGTTACTTGCCCAAGATTCGATCGTCGGTATCTCAATACCTAGTTCAATCTCATTACCGGCAAGTCTCTTTACTCGTTTCGTAATACATCATCTCGCAACTAACTCATTAGTTGCAATGCTTGCAAGGCTTATGTGATGTGCATTAACGAGAGGGCCCAGAGATACCTCTCCGACAATCAGAGTGACAAATCCTAATCTTGAAATACGCCAACCCAACATGTACCTTTGGAGACACCTATAGAGCTTCTTTATAATCACCCAGTTACGTTGTGACGTTTGGTAGCACACAAAGTGTTCCTCCGGCAAACGGGAGTTGCATAATCTCATAGTCATAGGAACATGTATAAGTCATGAAGAAAGCAATAGCAACATACTAAATGATCGGGTGCTAAGCTAATGGAATGGGTCATGTCAACCACATCATTCTCCTAATGATGTGATCCCATTAATCAAATGATGACACATGTCTATGGTTAGGAAACATAACCATCTTCGATTAACGAGCTAGTCAAGTAGAGGCATACTGGTGACGTTTAGTTTGTCTATGTATTCACACAAGTATTATGTTTCCGGATAATACAATTCTAGCATGAATAATAAACATTTATCATGATATAAGGAAATAAATAATAACTTTATTATTGCCTCTAGGGCATATTTCCTTTTGTCTCCCACTTGCACTAGAGTCAATAATCTAGATTATACAGTAATGATTCTAACACCCGTGGAGGTTTGGTGCTGATCATGTTTTGCTCGTGGAAGAGGCTTAGTCAACGGGTCTGCTACATTCAGATCCGTATGTATCTTGCAAATCTCTATGTCTCCCACCTGGACTAGATCCCGGATGGAATTGAAGCGTCTCTTGATGTGCTTGGTTCTCTTGTGAAATCTGGATTCCTTTGCCAAGGCAATTGCACTAGTATTGTCACAAAAGATTTTCATTGGACCCGATGCACTAGGTATGACACCTAGATCAGATATGAACTCCTTCATCCAGACTCCTTCGTTTGCTGCTTCCGAAGCAGGTATGTACTCCGCTTCACATGTAGATCCCACCACAACGCTTTGTTTAGAACTGCACCAACTGACAGCTCCACCGTTTAATGTAAACACGTATCCGGTTTGCGATTTAGAATCGTCCGGATCAGTGTCAAAGCTTGCATCAACGTAACCATTTACGACGAGCTCTTTGTCACCTCCATATACGAGAAACATATCCTTAGTCCTTTTCAGGTATTTCAGGATGTTCTTGACCGCTGTCCAGTGATCCACTCCTGGATTACTTTGGTACCTCCCTGCTAGACTTATAGCAAGACATACATCAGGTCTGGTACACAACATTGCATACATGATAGAGCCTATGGCTGAAGCATAGGGAACATCTTTCATTTTCTCTCTATCTTCAGTAGTGGTCGGGCATTGAGTCTTACTCAATTTCACACCTTGTAACACATGCAAGAATCCTTTCTTTGCTTGATCCATTTTGAACTTCTTCGAACTTTTGTCAAGGTATGTGCTTTGTGAAAGTCCAATTAAGCGTCTTGATCTATCTCTATAGATCTTAATGCCCAATATGTAAGTAGCTTCACCGAGGTCTTTCATTGAAAAACTCTTATTCAAGTATCCCTTTATGCTATCCAGAAATTCTATATCATTTCCGATTAGTAATATGTCATCTACATATAATATCAGAAATGCTACAGAGCTCCCACTCACTTTCTTGTAAGTACAGGCTTCTCCAAAAGTCTGTACAAAACCAAATGCTTTGATCACACTATCAAAGCGTTTATTCCAACTCCGAGAGGCTTGCACCAGTCCATAAATGGATCGCTGGAGCTTGCACACTTTGTTAGCTCCCTTTGGATCGACAAAACCTTCCGGCTGCATCATATACAACTTTTCTTCCAGAAATCCATTCAGGAATGCAGTTTTTACATCCATCTACCAAATTTCATAATCATAAAATGCGGCAATTGCTAACATGATTCGGATAGACTTAAGCATCGCTACGGGTGAGAAGGTCTCATCGTAGTCAATCCCTTGAACTTGTCGAAAACCTTTTGCGACAAGTTGAGCTTTGTAGATAGTAACATTACCGTCAGTGTCAGTCTTCTTCTTGAAGATCCATTTATTCTCAATTGCTTGCTGATCTTTGGGCAAGTCAACCAAAGTCCACACTTTGTTCTCATACATGGATCCCATCTCAGATTTCATGGCTTCAAGCCATTTTGCGGAATCTGGGCTCACCATCGCTTCTCCATAGTTCGTAGGTTCATCATGATCTAGTAGCATGACTTCCAGAACAGGATTACTGTACCACTCTGGTGCGGATCTTACTCTGGTTGATCTACGAGGTTTAGTAGTATCTTGTTCTGAAGTTTCATGATCATCATCATTAGCTTCCTCACTAATTGGTGTAGGTGTCACAGAAACCGGTTTCTGTGATGTACTACTTTCCAATAAGGGAGCAGGTACAGTTACCTCACCAAGTTCTACTTTCCCCCCACTCACTTCTTTCGAGAGAAACTCCTTCTCTAGAAAGTTTCTGAATTTAGCAACAAAAGTCTTGCCTTCGGATCTGTGATAGAAGGTGTATCCAATAGTTTCCTTTGGATATCCTATGAAGACACATTTCTCCGATTTGGGTTCGAGCTTATCAGGTTGAAGCTTTTTCACATAAGCATCGCAGCCCCAAACTTTCAGAAACGACAACTTTAGTTTCTTGCCAAACCACAGTTCATAAGGCGTCGTCTCAACGGATTTTGATGGTGCCCTATTTAACGTGAATGCGGCCGTCTCTAAAGCATAACCCCAAAATGATAGCGGTAAATTAGTAAGAGACATCATAGATCGCACCATATCTAGTAAAGTACGATTACGACGTTCGGACACACCATTACGCTGTGGTGTTCCGGGTGGCGTGAGTTGCGAAACTATTCCGCATTGTTTCAAATGTACACCAAACTCGTAACTCAAATATTCTCCTCCACGATCAGATTGTAGGAATTTTATTTTCTTGTTACGATGATTTTCAACTTCACTCTGAAATTCTTTGAACTTTTCAAATGTTTCAGACTTATGTTTCATTAAGTAGATATACCCATATCTGCTTAAGTCATCTGTGAAGGTGAGAAAATAACAATATCCGCCACGAGCCTCAATATTCATCAGACCACATACATCTGTATGTATGATTTTTAACAAATCTGTTGCTCTCTCCATAGTACCGGAGAACGTGTTTTGGTCATCTTGCCCATAAGACACGGTTCACAAGTACCAAGTGATTCATAATCAAGTGGTTCCAAAAGTCCATCAGTATGGAGTTTCTTCATGCGCTTTGCACCGATATGACCTAAACGACAGTGCGACAAATAAGTTGCACTATCATTATCAACTCTGCATCTTTTGGCTTCAACATTATGAATATGTGTGTCACTACTATCGAGATTTAATAAGAATAGACCACTCTTCAAGGGTGCATGACCATAAAAGATATTACTCATATAAACAGAACAACCATTATTCTCTGATTTAAATGAATAGCCGTCTCGCATCAAACAAGATCCAGATATAATGTTCATGCTCAACACTGGCACCAAATAACAATTATTTAGGTCTAATACTAATCCCGAAGGTAGATGTAGAGGTAGCGTGCCGACCGCGATCACATCGACTTTGGAACCATTTCCCACGCGCATCGTCACCTCGTCCTTAGCCAATCTTCGCTTAATCCGTAGTCCCTGTTTTGAGTTGCAAATATTAGCAACAGAACCAGTATCAAATACCCAGGTGCTACTGCGAGCATTAGTAAGGTACACATCAATAACATGTATATCACATATACCTTTGTTCACCTTGCCGTCCTTCTTATCCGCCAAATACTTGGGGCAGTTCCGCTTCCAGTGACCAGTCTGCTTGCAGTAGAAGCACTCAGTTTCAGGCTTAGGTCCAGGTTTGGGTTTCTTCTCTTGAGTAGCAACTTGCTTGCCGTTCCTTTTGAAGTTCCCCTTCTTCTTCCCTTTGCCCTTTTTCTTGAAACTAGTGGTCTTGTTGACCATCAACACTTGATGCTCCTTCTTGATTTCTACCTCCGCAGCTTTCAGCATTGCGAAGAGCTCGGGAATTGTCTTATTCATCCCTTGCATATTATAGTTCATCACAAAGCTCTTGTAGCTTGGTGGCAGTGATTGGAGAATTCTGTCAATGACGCAATCATCTGGAAGATTAACTCCCAATTGAATCAAGTGATTATTATACCCAGACATTTTGAGTATATGCTCACTGACAGAACTGTTCTCCTCCATCTTGCAGCTATAGAACTTATTGGAGACTCCATATCTCTCAATCCGGGCATTTGCTTGAAATATTAACTTCAACTCCTGGAACATCTCATATGCTCCATGACGTTCAAAACGTCGTTGAAGTCCCGATTCTAAGCTGTAAAGCATGGCACACTGAACTATCGAGTAGTCATCAGCTTTGCTCTGGCAGACGTTCATAACATCTGGTGTTGCTCCAGCAGCAGGCCTGGCACCCAGCGGTGCTTCCAGGACATAATTCTTCTGTGCAGCAATGAGGATAATCCTCAAGTTACGGACCCAGTCCGTGTAATTGCTATCATCATCTTTCAACTTTGCTTTCTCAAGGAACGCATTAAAATTCAACGGAACAACAGCACGGGCCATCTATCTACAATCAAACATAAACAAGCAAGATACTATCAGGTACTAAGTTCATGATAAATTTAAGTTCAATTAATCATATTACTAAAGAACTCCCACTTAGATAGACATCCCTCTAATCCTCTAAGTGATCACGTGATCCAAATCAACTAAACCATGTCCGATCATCACGTGAGATGGAGTAGTTTCATTGGTGAACATCACTATGTTGATCATATCTACTATATGATTCACGCTCGACCTTTCGGTCTCCGTGTTCTGAGGCCATATCTGTATATGCTTGGCTCGTCAAGTATAACCTAAGTATTCTGCATGTGCAACTGTTTTGCACCCGTTGTATTTGAACGTAGAGCCTATCACACCCGATCATCACGTGGTGTCTCAGCACGAAGAACTTTCGCAATGGTGCATACTCAGGGAGAACACTTCTTGATAATTTGCGAGAGATCATCTTAAAATGCTACTGTCAATCAAAGCAAGATAAGATGCATAAAAGATAAACATCACATGCAATCAATATAAGTGATATGATATGGCCATCATCATCTTGTGCTTGTGATCCCCATCTTCGAAGCACCGTCATGATCACCATCGTCACCGGTGCGACACCTTGATCACCATCATAGCATAGTTGTTGTATCGCCAATCTTATGCTTCCACGACTATCGCTGCCGCTTAGTGATAAAGTAAAGCATTATAGCGCAATTGCATTGCATACAATAAAGCGACAACCATATGGCTCCTGCCAGTTGCCGATAACTCGGTTACAAAACATGATCATCTCATACAATAAAATTTAGCATCATGTCTTGACCATATCACATCACAACATGCCCTGCAAAAACAAGTTAGACGTCCTCTACTTTGTTGTTGCAAGTTTTACGTGGCTGCTACGGGCTTAAGCAAGAACCAATCTTACCTACGCATCAAAACCACAACGATAGTTCGTCAAGTTGGTGCTGTTTTAACCTTCGCAAGGACCGGGCGTAGCCACACTCGATTCAACTAAAGTTGGATAAACTGACACCCGCCATCCACCTGTGTGCAAAGCACGTCGGTAGAACCAGTCTCGCGTAAGCGTACGCGTAATGTCGGTCCGGGCCGCTTCATCCAACAATACCGCCAAACCAAAGTATGGCATGCTGGTAAGCAATATGACTTATATCGCCCATAACTCACTTGTGTTCTACTCGTGCATATAACATCAACACATAAAACCTAGGCTCTGATACCACTGTTGGGGAACATAGTAATTTCAAAAAAATCCCTACGCACACACAAGATCATGGTTATGCATAGCAACGAGGGGGAGAGTGCAGTCTATGTACCCTCGTAAACTGACAACGGAAGCGTTATGATAACGCGGTTGATGCAGTCGTACGTCTTCACGGCCCGACCGATCAAGCACCGAAACTACGGCACCTCCGAGTTTTAGCACACGTTCAGCTCGATGACGATCCCCGGACTCCGATCCAGCAAAGTGTCGGGGAAGAGTTCCGTCAGCAAGACGGCGTGGTGACGATCTTGATGTTCTACCATCGCAGGGCTTCGCCTAAGCACCGCTACAATATTATCGAGGAGTATGGTGGAAGGGGGCACCGCACACGGCTAAGAAAACGATCAGAGGATCAACTTGTGTGTCTAGAGGTGCGCCCTTGCCCCCGTATATAAAGGAGCAAGGGGGGTGCGGCCGGCCTTAGGAGGAGGCGCACCGGAGGAGTCCTACTCCTACCGGGAGTAGGACTCCCCCCTTTCCCTAGTTGGATTAGGACTTGGGGGGAAGGAGGAAAGGGAAGAAAGGAAAGGGGGGGGGGGCGCCGCCCTCCCTCCTTGTCCAATTCGGACTAGGGGGGGAGGGGCGCGCGGCAGCCCCTAGGCCTCCTCTCCTCTTCCTCCACTAGGCCCATTAAGGCCCATTAGGTTACCGGGGGGTTCCGATAACCTCCCGGTACTCCGGTAAAATGCCGATTTCACCCGGAACACTTACAATGTCCAAACATAGGCTTTCAATATATCAATCTTTATGTCTCGACCATTTTGAGACTCCTCGTCATGTCCGTGATCACATCCGGGACTCCGAACAAATTTCGGTACATCAAAATATATAAACTCATAATGAAACTGTCATCGTAACGTTAAGCGTGCGGACCCTACGGGTTCAAGAATAATGTAGACATGACCGAGACATGTCTCCGGTCAATAACCAATAGTGGAACCTGGATGCTCATATTGGCTCCCACATATTCTACGAAGATCTTTTATCGGTCAGACCGCATAACAACATACTTTGTTCCCTTTGTCATCGGTATGTTACTTGCCCGAGATTCGATCGTCGGTATCTCAATACATAGTTCAATCTCGTTACGGCAAGTCTCTTTACTCGTTTCGTAATACATCATCTCACAACTAACTCATTAGTTGCAATGCTTGCAAGGCTTATGTGATGTGCATTACCGAGAGGGCCCAGAGATACCTCTCCGACAATCGGAGTGACAAATCCTAATCTCGAAATACGCCAACCCAACATGTACCTTTGGAGACACCTGTAGAGCTCCTTTATAATCACCCAGTTACGTTGTGACTTTGGTAGCACACAAAGTGTTCCTCCGGCAAACGGGAGTTGCATAATCTCATAGTCATAGGAACATGTATAAGTCATGAACAAAGCAATAGCAACATACTAAACGATCGGGTGCTAAGCTAATGGAATGGGTCATGTCAATCACATCATTCTCCTAATGATGTGATCCCGTTAATGAAATGATAACACATGTCTATGGTTAGGAAACATAACCATCTTCGATTAACGAGCTAGTCAAGTAGAGGCATACTAGTGACGTTTAGTTTGTCTATGTATTCACACAAGTATTATGTTTCTGGATAATACAATTCTAGCATGAATAATAAACATTTATCATGATATAAGGAAATAAATAATAACTTTATTATTGCCTCTAGGGCATATTTCCTTCACCGATTACGAACATGAATATGCTGTGTGAGTAGTTACGTTTGTTCCTGAGGACATGGGAGAAGTCTTGCTATAAGTAGTCATGTGAATTTAGTATTCGTTCGATATTTTGATGAGATCTATGTTGTCATCCCTCTAGTGATGTCATGTGAACATCGACTACATGACACTTCACCATTGTTTGGGCCTAGAGGGAGGCATTGGGAAGTAATAAGTAGATGATGGGTTGCTAGAGTGACAGAAGCTTAAACCCTAGTTTATGCGTTGCTTCGTAAGGGGCTGATTTGGATCCATATGTTTGATGCTATGGTTAGGTTTACCTTAATACTTCTGTTGTAGTTGCGGATGCTTGCAATGGGGGTTAATCAGAAGTGGGATGCTTGTACAAGTAAGGACAATACCCAAGCACCGGTCCACCCACATATCAAATTATCAAAGTACCAAACGCGAATCATATGAACGTGATGAAAACTAGCTTGACGATAATTCCCATGTGTCCTCGGGAGCGCTTTCCTTCATATAAGAGTTTGTCCAGGCTTGTCCTTTGCTACAAAAAGGTTTGGGCCATCTTGCTGCACATTATTTACTTTTATTACTTGCTACTTGTTACAAATTACCTTATCACAAAACTATCTGTTACCGATAATTTCAGTGCTTGCAGAGAATACCTTAGTGAAAACTGCTTATCATTTCCTTCTGCTCCTTGTTGGGTTCGACACTCTTACTTATCGAAAAGGCTACGATAGATCCCTTACACTTGTGGTTCATCACCTGTGCAATTAGAGAAGAAATGGAGCACAAAAAACATAGTTGCTTTGTAACTAAAAAATTGGTCCAGAAACATGATCATGAAGGGGCACTCACAAAGTGTAACCAATTGAGCTGAGATTTGGCAAGGACTAATGCTTTGGACATATGAAGATGTTGTATTATTTCATATCAAACGGACTTGCCAAAATGGTACTTCCTTCACGAACATCCTCTTTGTCCAGAAACTTGCAATAATATTGGTGATCAAATGGCTTAAGGAAATGATCCCAAATTTTGTGGAGAGGAGTTATTTGGGTAGAAGCATGATCTGTTAATTTTTCAAAATTAATGAAGGAATATAAAATATACTTGCTTCACAACCTGAAAATATTGCCAGCAGCAAAGATTTGATCCTGTGCTCACATAGTTGATTGGACGGGGCTGAAAATTGGACGTGTGTGATGATATGATCACATAAATAGGCATGCAAAATTTCAACTCATTTGGAAACTCCTAGCTAGTACTTCCTTTACAATGGCTTCTGTCTGACAGAAACTTTGAAAAATCACTGAGGAAGGTTGTGTAGGCAAATGAAGTTGAATTTTGGTATGAGGCAATGATTTGGATGCAGAAGCATGCCCAAAAAGTTTGGGAGCAACTAAGAAAATGTAAATGACACTTCCTTCATAAAGTGCCATTTGGGGCAAAAAAGGAAAAAGGAATATTGATGGATTATTTTTGAACTAGGCAAAGAAGGTTTTTGGCATATTTGTGGAAGATATGACCCAAACAATTTATGAGAATTATTTGGGAATTTTGGGAGTGACATAAATATAGGTTGCTTCACAACCTAGGTCAAACAGGGTTATTGCTTTAATAGAAAAAGGAACATTCCTTAGAAAAGAACTTTAGGGTTGAGCTAGAATGGAAGTGACATGATCATGGGAGATATTTAAGGATGATGAGGCACTTGGGAGAAAAAATGATGATGATCTCCCAGGTTTCAAGTCCACAGATCCACTCCAAAAGAAAAACAGAGCAAAAACCAATGAATCCAAAAGAAAAATAAAGGGCCAAAAACCAGGTTGTTACAAACCTCCCCCCTTAAAGAAATCTCGTCCTCGAGATCAGGTTGCTCAGGGAACAAGTATGACTTGAGGACACCGTTTCCAAGTCGGGTATCCATTTCCTTTATATGTTGTTCTCTGTGATTTTCACATCATTTTCTTATCTTGCTCTGGGGTGGTTTCACTAGTACAGCGAGCTTCTAAACAAACGGTTTTTAACCCCTTTCCACGACGACATTTGCAACCGTCACCAAGTGAGTGTGGGAGATAGGGGGGTCCTTCTCACACGACCCAGAAACCGTCGGGGATATGCCCTCCTGGCACACACATTCGGCAAAAGGAGGTCGTGTGCGACCGGTGAGCGCTCAAATACGGAAATACGTACAGTGGAGCTAAAAAAATACAATTATACAGCGAAATTGTTTCCGGTTGCAAGTACATCCCACACAGTCAGTCCCCGCTAAACATTTCCATTCGTATGTACATCCCACACAGTTGCTCCAAGGAAAACGTTTCCGTTCACAGGTACATCACACACAATTTTTCCCGTTAAATCATTTGCATTATTGAATATATCACACACGATCCATGGAAGAAACTGTGTGGCAAAGGCTGTCCATCACACACAGTTTTTATGTGGTAAACGTTTACGCAATGTGGCCTAATGCAAACAGTTTTCAAGAGAAAGTTGTGTGTGGTTGTTCATTGATCCAACACGGTTTATTCCTAGAAACTGTGTGTGTTGCCTAAGGTCATTGACCATGGTATTTTTTCAACAATCGTTTGCAATAGCAAAACCCAATTAGCAGGCTAATTCACCATTAGAAGGCTAATTATCCGATTATTCATAATCCATTTATTAATCTAATTGACATTTCATATTAAGCACACAATATATTTCATTTTCATAATTGAAATACATCAGAGTACAACATCATATAGCTTCAGCACTCGGCTACCCCATTACACAACTACACCAGGACCAAGTTTCACATGCAACATCTATAACCTTTTGAAATTAGCATCATAGACGGTACATAGACAGATGTATCTCATCTGGAAAACTGCTGAAGCTGAAGGCGAATATTGAGCCTTCATTGATGTTGAAGGTCTTTGTAACTTTAGGCCAGTGCCTGTGGATGATTGACCGTCCATCCTTTGTCCTCTTCAGGAACACTTCAATATTGAACCGTGGGTGTTGTATGAATACCTTCCTCGCCTCCTGACTATATAGGTGGTTTGAGAGGTAATCATCAGTGAACTGCTTTGGAAAGGCCTGAAAACAAGGATGTGCATAAATATCTTCTCTATATTGGAAATGGGGCAAAGGAATAAAAAAGGCAAGGTATAATAGTTAGTACCATCCTGTAGTGAACTGATGTCTTGTTCATTGTGCAGACAAAGATCTTGTTGTTTTTGTCGCTAATTTTTTTATCCTATCAATCTTTCTGAGTTTCTTGACTTGACTGATATTCATGGACAACTCATTTCCCCATATGCAAAACGAGTCGAACAGTGGGTCAAAACTTCTGACAGCAGGACCTACATGTGCAAGACCAAATTGTTAAAAACCTAAATATTAGAATGGTTCCTGCAATTGCACAATAGTGTGCTATTAGACAACGAACCATGCACGTTCTAACCTTGATTGTAAACCTCAGTGCTTCCCATTGTTTCCCTGCAACACATATAAGGTAGTTAGTCATCGGGTTAAGTAAGGGTTCGCATGCTATCAGTAAAATATATTGATGAAAAATAAGCACATTGCAGATTCACCAGATTAATTCAAGCCACACAGAAAACCCATTTATCCAAACCAAGCATGATTAAGAACTAGGAAATATATTAGTTGTATATGTTTCTCATGTATTAAGTGTAGCCAAGTTCGATTTATTCCTGACATCCACAACAATACAAAATTCTACCCATGACAATTGGACATCGCATTGTAGAATTGAACCAAGCAGTTAACAAAAGACCACAAGAAATGAACCAAACATTAACTGAGCACCACATTGCACAATAAAACATACTCCTAATAGAAGATCAGACATACTCCTAATAGAAGATCCGACAGTGAAGGAAAGGCAGGAGCAACACACGCACCTGGTACACCGAGCATGCTTAACCGACATAGCTAGCAAATGGCAAGGTGCTCCTTCAAGATCTGGGGGTCAGCACGAATGGCAGCCATCGCGATATCATCCGCGCGTGCGGCCACGATTTACTTCTCCGCTGCCAAAAGCTCCTTGAGGTCCTGGCTATACTGTGTGCACCATGTCTTAGGTCGGTGCTTATTTGGTGGAGGGGTCGGTGATTTGGGTGGAAGGTGTCGCGCTCACGCCGGCAGTCGGGGCATGTGGGATGTGGAAGGAGGAGGAGGATGGGGGTCGGGGTGTGGATTACCTTCCTGGATAGGCGAGGTTGAGGAGCGTGAAGGAGGGTCGCCGGTGAGGAGGCGGCAGTGCTGCAAGCAAGGAGTGAAGGTTTCAACTTGGAAATGAAGGTGGAAAGAGGGGAATGTGGCTTTTGGTAAGGGGGAGGGGGCGGGGAGGTAGATATTTCCGCGGAAGCCGAAATTTGGAATCGCTTCAGCGAAAAAACTGGCGCGCAAAGTGCCATCAGACACAGTCCCTTATTCAGAACTGTGTACGAAATGTGAACATCACAAACGATTCAGATAGCTTAACCCGTGTGTGTTGAGTTTGAACGTCAAAATTTTTGGTTCAAATTTCCCTGGTTACAGTGGTCATCCAGGTCATTGCATAATTTGGGTACACAAAGGAGACTAACTTCTTAATCGAGCAAGTTCAGCAATTAAACAGAGCTAGCTGACCTAAACATTACTCTAACAAATTAAAGACCGACGCTCTAAATTAAACAAAACAAAGAGTACTACTACGGCTGGTGCTCGTCGATCTCCGCCGCCGCCTCCATGTATAGCTCGCGCCCGACGGTCTCCTGGGGAAGGGGCTCCATGGCATCAATTGCACCATACTCTGTCAGATTTCGGGTTCCGGCAAAACCCTTGAGGTTCAAACATTGGGGTGCGCACTAAGATCTCTCTCCCCTCTCTAGCTCGCACTCCGTATGATTTCACGGCCTAGCTCGACGAACCCAAAGAACACAAGACACAAGATTTATACTGGTTCGGGCCACCGTTGTGGTGTAATATCCTACTACAGTGTGGTGTGGTGGATTGCCTCTTGGGCTGAGGATGAACAGTTACAAGGGAAGAACAATCTCACGAGGTGAGGTGTTCTTGTGCTTGGTGTGCTTGTGTGGTTGAGGATCGGAATCAGATGCCTCCTTATGGTGGTGTCTAGTCCTATATATATAGGCCTTGGTCCTCTTCCCAAATATTGAGCAGGAAGGGATCCCACAACGGCCAAATTCGAAGGGAGACAACTAGTACAAGCTATCCTGACAAAAGTAGTCTTCGCCTACCAAAGGCTCTGGCGGTGACGCCGTCTTGGGCTCCACAGTGACCTCCCTCCTGCCGTCCTGCTGGTCTTGGTCTTGTTGCATCGATATGGAAACCTTTGCCTGATGCCTCGGGACTCCTCGCCTGCGCTTGCCCCTTTAGCACCAAAGAGGAAACGAGGACACTGCGCGCTGGCGCCCACCTGGCTCCAGTCGTCATGGCTTGCGTCACAGAAACCGCGCGAGGTGTCCCTTGCCTTGATCTCTCCGCCCCTCGCGAGCCAGCCTGGTGAGGCTGCCCCTGAGGAGGTCTTGGCCCCTCGCGAGGGTCCTGAGTGTTTGCTGGTGAAGATGGGCCGTACAGGGCCGCTGGTGGAGCCACGCTGCGGGCCGCAGGCAGGAAAGTCTGGGGACCCCCGTTCCGAGAACGCCGACAGTAGCCCCCGGGCCCAAGGCGCGCTCGGGCCTAGCTTCGAGGCAAAGCCAAAGGGCAAGTGCGGAGCGCCACGGGCCCCAACAGCCTACGGCCCCGCTTGACGCGTGGCGATTGATTGGATGTGGGCATCTCCGCTTCCCCACGCTGCCTCGGCAACTATCCGACTTGACGAGTCCCTGCTGCATGCAAAAAAAGATCATTATTACCTTAGATCATGGAGGCTGGCGGTTGGCCTCCATGATACATCTCCAATGTATCTATAATTTTTGATTGTTCCATGCTATTATATTATCAACCTTGGATGTTTTATATGCATTTATATCCTATTTTATATGATTTTTGGGACTAATCTATTAACCTAGAGCCCAGTGCCAGTTTCTGTTTTTTCCCCTTGTTTTAGGGTTTCGAAGAAAAGGAATATCAAACAGAGTCCAAACGGAATGAAACCTTCGGAAAAGTTATTTTTGGAAAGAAAGCAACACATGAGACTTGGAGTGCACGTCAGGGGATCAACGAGGAAGCCACGAGGCAGGGGGGCGCGCCCTCCATCCTCGTGGGCCCCTCGTGGCTCCCCTGATGTATTTCTTCCTCCTATATATATATCCATATACCCTAAAACAATCGGGGAGCACAATAGATCGGGAGTTCCGCCGCCAGAAGCCTCCGTAGCCATCGAAAACCAATCTAGACCCGTTCCGGCACCCTGCCGGAGGGGGCAATCCCTCTCCGATGGCCATCTTCATCGTCCCGGTGTTCTCCATGATGAGGAGGGAGTTGTTCTCCCTCGGGGCTGAGGGTATGTACCAGTAGCTATGTGTTTGATCTCTCTCTCTCTCTCTCTCTCTCTCTCTCTCTCGTGTTCTTGATTTGGCACGATCTTGATGTATCGCAAGCTTTGCTATTATAGTTGGATCTTGCTACCTCTTGAGCACTTCGTTGGTTTTCCCCGAAGAGGAAGGGATGATGCAGTAAACTAGCGTAAGTATTTCCCTCAGTTTTTGAGAACCAGGATATCAATCCAGTAGGAGGCTACGCGCGAGTCCCTCGCACCTACACAAAACAAATAAACCCTCGCAACCAACATGATAAGGGGTTGTCAATCCCTACACGGCCACTTACAAGAGTGAGATCTGATAATATGATAAGATAATATTTTTGGTATTTTTATGATAAAGATGCAAAGCAAAATAAAAGCAAAGTAAAAAGCAAAGGAAATTACTAAGTATTGGAAGATTAATATGATAAAGATAGACCCGGGGGCATAGGTTTCACTAGTGGCTTCTCTCAAGAGCATAGGTATTTACGGTGGGTGAACAAATTACTGTTGAGCAATTCACAGAATTGAGCATAGTTATGAGAATATCTATGTATGATCATGTATATAGGCATCACGTCCGAGACAAGTAGACCGACTCCTGTCTGCATCTACTACTATTACTCCACTCATCGACTGCTATCCAGCATACATCTAGAGTATTAAGTTCATGAAAACAGAGTAACACCTTAAGCAAGATGACATGATGTAGAGGGATAAACTCATGCAATATGATGAAAACCCCATCTTGTTATCCTCGATGGCAACAATACAATACGTCCCTTGCTGCCCCTACTGTCACTAGGAAAGGACACCGCAAGATTGAACTCAAAGCTAAGCACTCTCCCATTGCAAGAAAGATCAATCTAGTAGGCCAAACCAAACTGATGATTCAAAGAGACTTGCAAAGATAACTAATCATATATAAAAGAATTCAGAGAAGATTCAAATATTGTTCATAGATAGACTTGATCATAAACCCACAATTCATCGGTCTCAACAAACACATAGCATAAAGAAGATTACATCAAATAGATATCCACAAGAGAGAGGGAGAACATTGCATTGAGATCCAAAAAGAGAGAATAAACCATCTAGCTAATAACTATGGACCCGTAGGTCTGAGGTAAACTACTCACACTTCATCGAAGGGGCTATGGTGATGATGTAGAAGCCCTCCGTGATGGATACCCCCTCCGGCGGAGCTCCGTAACAGGCCCCAAGACGGGATCTCGTGGATACAAAAAGTTGCGGCGGTGGTATTAGGGTTTTGGCTCCATATCTGATTGTTTGGGGGTACGTAGGTATATATAGGAGGAAGGAGTACGTCGGTGGAGCAACAGGGGGCCCACGAGGGTGGAGGGCACGCCTGGGGGGTAGGCGCTCCCCCTACCTCGTGGCCTCCTCCTTTGTTTCTTGACGTAGGGTCCAAGTCTCTTGGATCATGTTCGGTGAGAAAATCACGTTCCCGAAGGATTCATTCCATTTGGACTCTGTTTGATATTCCTTTTGTTCGAAACCCTAAAATAGGCAAAAAAAAACAGCAATTCTGGGCTGGGCCTCTGGTTAATAGGTTAGTACCAAAAATAATATAAAAGTGGATAATAAAGCCTAATAATGTCCAAAACAGTAGATAATATAGCATGGAGCAATCAAAAATTGTAGATACATTGGAGACGTATCAAGCATCCCCAAGCTTAATTCCTGCTCGTCCTCGAGTAGGTAAATGATAAAAACAGAATTTTTGATGCAGAGTGCTACTTGGCATAATTTTAATGTAATTCTTCTTAATTGTGGTATGAATATTCAGATCCGAAAGATTCAAGATAAAAGTTTAATATTGACATACAAATAATAATACTTCAAGCATACTAACAAAGCAATCATGTCTTCTCAAAATAACATGGCCAAAGAAAGTTATCCCTACAAAATCATATAGTCTGGCTATGCTCTATCTTCATCACACAAAGTATTTAAATCATGCACAACCCCGATGACAAGCCAAGCAATTGTTTCATACTTTTGACATTCTCAAACTTTTTCAATCTTCACGCAATACATGAGCGTGAGCCATGGATATAGCACTATAAGTGGAATAGAATGGTGGTTGTGGAGAAGACAAAAAGGGAGAAGATTGTCTCACATCAACTAGGCGTATCAACGGGCTATGGAGATGCCCATCAATAGATATCAATGTGAGTGAGTAGGGATTGCCATGCAATGGATGCACTAGAGCTATAAGTATATGAAAGCTCAACAAAAGAAACTAAGTGGGTGTGAATTCAACTTGCTTGCTCATGAAAACCTATGGCATTTTGAGGAAGCCCATCACTGGAATATACAAGCCAAGTTCTATAATGAAAAATTCCCACTAGTATATGAAAGTGATAATATAGGAGACTCTCTATCATGAATATCATGGTGCTACTTTGAAGCACAAGTGTGGTAAAAGGATAGTAACATAGTCCCTTCTCTCTTTTTCTCTCATTTTTTTATTTGGGCCTTTTCTATTTTTTATGGACTTTTTTTTTAATTTTCGTTCGGAGTCTCATCGCGACTTGTGGGGGAATCATAGTCTCCATCATCCTTTCCTCACTGGGACAATGCTCTAATATTGATGATCATCACACTTTTATTTTCTTACAACTCAACAATTACAACTCGATACTTAGAACAAAATATGACTCTATATGAATGCCTCCGGCGGTGTACCGGGATGTGCAATGAATCAAGAGTGACATGTATGAAAGAATTATGAATGGTGGCTTTGCCACAAATACGATGTCAACTACATGATCATGCTAAGAAATATGACAATGATGGAGTGTGTCATAATAAACGAAATGGTGGAAAGTTGCATGGCAATATATCTCGGAATGGCTATGGAAATGCCATAATAGGTAGGTATGGTGGCTGTTTTGAGGAAGGTATATGGTGGGTGTATGATACCAGCGAAAGGTGCGCGGTATTAGAGAGGCTAGCAATGGTGGAAGGAAGAAAAGTGCATATAATCCATGGTCTCAACATTAGTCATAAAGAACTCATATACTTATTGCAAAAACCTACAAGTTATCAAAGCAAAATATTATGTGCATGCTCCTAGGGGGATAGATTGGTAGGAAAATACCATCGCTCGTCCCCGACCGCCACTCATAAGGAAGACAATCAAAAAATAAATCAAGCTCTGACTTCATCACATAACGGTTCACCATACGTGCATGCTACGGGAATCACAAACATTAACACAAGTATTTCTCAAATTCACAACTACTCAACCAGCATAACTTTAATATCACCATCTTCATATCTCAAAACAATTATCAAGCATCAAACTTCTCATAGCATTCAACACACTCATAAGAAAGTTTTTACTATTCTTGAATACCAAGCATATTAGGATTATTTAAGCAAATTACCATGCTATTTAAGACTCTCAAAATAATCTAAGTGAAGCGTGAGAGATCAATAGTTTCTATAAAACAAATCCACCACCGTGCTCTAAAAGATATAAGTGAAGTACTAGAGCAAAACTATATAACTCAAATGATATAAGCGAAGGACATAGAGTATTCTAACAAATTCCAAATCATGTATGGATCTCTCAAAAGGTGTGTACATCAAGGATGATTGTGGTAAACTAAAAAGCAAAGACTCAAATCAGACAAGACGCTCCAAGCAAAACACATATCATGTGGTGAATAAAAATATAGCTCCAAGTAAAGTTACCGATAGAAGTAGACGAAAAGAGGGGATGCCTTCCGGGGCATCCCCAAGCTTTGGCTTTTAGGTCTCCTTAGATTATCTTGGGGGTGCCATGGGAATCCCCAATCTTAGGCTCTTGCCACTCCTTGTTCCATAATCCATCAAATCTTTACCCAAAACTTGAAAACTTCACAACACAAAACTTAAAGTAGAAAATTTCGTGAGCTCCGTTAGCGAAAGAAAACAAAAGACCACTTCAAGGTACTATAATGAACTCATTCTTTATTTATATTGGTGTTAAACCTACTGTATTCCAACTTCTCTATGGAAACAACACGCGAAAAACAGAATCTGTCAAAAATAGAATAGTCTGTAGTAATATGTATCTAGCGCAAGATCTGGAACCCCAAAAATTCTAAAACAATTTCTGGACGTGCGGAATTTATCTATTAATCACCTTCAAAAAGAATTAACTAAATTCACTTTCCAAATAAAAATGGCAGCCGTTCTCGTGAGCGCTAAAGTTTCTGTTTTTTACAGCAAGATATCAAGACTTTCCCCAAGTCTTCCCAACGGTTCTACTTGACACAAACACTAATTAAACACAAAAAAACACAACCTAGACATAGGATAGACAAATTATTTATTTCTAAACAGGATTAAAAATCAAGGAATAAAAATAAAATTGGGTTGCCTCCCAACAAGCGCTATCGTTTAACGCCCCTAGCTAGGCATAAAAAGCAAGGATAGATCTAGGTATTGCCATCTTTGGTAGGCAATCCATAAGTGGCTCTCATAATAGATTCATAAGGTAATTTAATTTTCTTTCTAGGAAAGTGTTCCATGCCTTTCCTTAACGGAAATTGGAATCTAATATTTCCTTCCTTCATATCAATAATTGCACCAATCGTTCTAAGGAAAGGTCTACCAAGAATAATAGGACATGAAGGATTGCAATCTATGTCAAGAACAATAAAATCTACAGGTACATAATTCCTATTTTCAACAATAAGAACATCATTAATTCTTCCCATAGGTTTCTTAATAGTGGAATCCGCAAGGTGCAAGTTTAGAGAGCAATCATCAAAATCACGGAAACCTAACAAATCACACAAAGTCTTTGGAATCGTGGAAACACTAGCACCCAAATCACATAAAGCATAGAACTCACGTTCTTTAATCTTAATTTTAATAGTTGGTTCCCACTCATCATAAAGTTTTCTAGTGATAGAAACTTCCAATTCAAGTGTTTCTTCATAAGATTGCATCAAGGCATCAACGATATGTTTAGTGAACGCTTTATTTTGACTATAAGCGCGAGGAGAATTTAGCACGGATTGCAACAAGGAAATAAAATCAATCAAAGAGCAATTTTCATAATTAAATTCCTTGAAATCCAAAATAGTGGGTTTATCAACATCTAGGGTTTTAATTTCTTCGATCCCACTTTTATCAATTTTAGCATCAAGATCTAAAAACTCCGAATTCTTGGAACGCCTTCTAGGTAAAGGTGGATCATATTCAGCCCCATCATTATTAAGATTCATATTGCAAAACAAGGATTTAATAGGGGACTCATCAATAACTTTTAGATCTTCATCTTTATTTTCATAGAAACTAGAAGAACACGCTCTTATAAATGCATCTTTCTTAGCACGCATCCTAGCGGTTCTTTCTTTGCACTCATCAATGGAAATTCTCATGGCTTTGAGAGACTCATTGATATCATGCTTAGGTGGAATAGATCTAAGTTTCAAAGAATCAATATCAAGAGAAATTCTATCAACATTCCTAGCCAACACATCAATCTTAAGCAATTTTTCTTCAATCAAAGCATTGAAATTCTTTTGCGAAGTAATAAATTCTTTAATATTAGATTCAAAATCAGAGGGCATCTTATTATAATTTCCATAAGAATTATTGTAGGAATTACCATAATTATTAGAGGGATTACTAGGATAAGGCCTAGGATTAAAATTTCCTCTATACGCGTTTTTACCAAAATTGTTCCTACCAACAAAATCCACATCCATAGATTCATTATTATTCCCAATCAAAGTAGACAAGGGCATATCATTAGGATCAGAAGAAACATTCTTACTAGCAAATAATTTCATAAGTTCATCCATCTTTCCACTCAAAACATTAATTTCTTCTATCGCATGCACCTTTTTATTAGTAGATCTTTCAGTATGCCATTGAGAATAATTAACCATAATATTATCTAGGAGTTTAGTAGCTTCTCCTAAAGTGATTTGCATAAAAGTGCCTCCCGCGGCCGAATCTAAAAGATTTCTAGAAGCAAAATTCAATCCGGCATAAATTTTTTGTATAATCATCCACAAATCCAAACCATGAGTAGGGCAATTACGTATCATTAATTTCATCCTCTCCCAAGCTTGTGCAACATGTTCGTGATCAAGTTGCTTAAAAGTCATAATATCGTTTCTAAGGGAGATGATCTTAGTGGGAGGAAAATACTTAGAGATAAAAGCATCTTTGCACTTATTCCATGAATCAATACTATTTTTCGGCAAAGACGAAAACCAAGCTTTAGCATGATCTCTAAGCGAAAAAGGAAATAGCTTCAATTTAACAATATCGTTATCCACATCTTTCTTCTTTTGCATATCACACAAATCAACAAAGCTATTTGGAAGGGTAGCGGCATCTTCACTAGGAAGGCCGGAAAACAGATCTTTCCTGACAAGATTCAGCAAGGCATCATTAATTTCACAAGATTCAGCATCGGTAAGAGGAGAAATCGGAGTGCTAATAAAATCATTGTTGTTGGTATTGGTAAAGTCACACAATTTAGTGTTATCTTGAGCCATCATGACAAGCAAGCAATCCAACACACAAGCAAACAAAAAGCAAGCGGGCAAAAAGAGGCAAATAGGGAAAGAGAGGGAGGATAGAGAGAGAGAGGGCGAATAAAACGGCAAGGGTGAAGTGGGGGAGAGGAAAACAAGAGGCAAATGGCAAATAATGTAATGTGGGAGATAAGGATTGTGATGGGCACTTGGTATATTGACTTTTGCGTAGACTCCCCGACAACGGCGCTAGAAATCCTTCTTGCTACCTCTTGAGCACTGCATTGGTTTTCCCCGAAGAGGAAGGGATGATGCAGTAAAGTAGCGTAAGTATTTCCCTTAGTTTTTGAGAACCAAGGTATCAATCCAGTAGGAGGCTACGCGCGAGTCCCTCGCACCTGCACAAAACAAATAAATCCTCGCAACCAACGCGATAAGGGGTTGTGAATCCCTACACGGCCACTTACGAGAGTGAGATATGATAGATATGATAAGATAATATTTTTGGTATTTTTATGATAAAGATGCAAAGTAAAATAAAAGCAAAGTAAAAAAGCAAAGGAAATTACTAAGTATTGGAAGATTAATATGATAAAGATATACCCGGGGCCATAGGTTTCACTAGTGGCTTCTCTCAAGAGCATATGTATTTTACGGTGGGTGAACAAATTACTGTTGAGCAATTGACAGAACTGAGCATAGTTATGAGAATATCTAGGTATGATCATGTATATAGGCATCACGTCCGAGACAAGTAGACCGACTCCAGCCTGCATCTACTACTATTACTCCACTCACCGACCGCTATCCAGCATGCATCTAGAGTATTAAGTTCATGAAAACAGAGTAACGCCTTAAGCAAGATGACATGATGTAGAGGGATAAACTCATGCAATATGATGAAACCCCCATCTTGTTATCCTCGATGGCAACAATACAATATGTGCCTTGCTGCCCCTACTGTCACTGGGAAAGGACACCGCAAGATTGAACCCAAAGCTAAGCACTTCTCCCATTGCAATAAAGATCAATCTAGTAGGCCAAACCAAATTGATAATTCAAAGAGACTTGCAAAGATAACCAATCATACATAAAATAATTCAGAGAAGATGCAAATATTGTTCATAGATAGACTTGATCATAAACCCACAATTCATCGGTCTCAACAAACACACCGCAAAAAGAAGATTACATCGAATAGATATCCACAAGAGAGGGGGAGAACATTGTATTGAGATCCAAAAAGAGAGAATAAGCCATCTAGCTAATAATTATGGACCCATAGGTCTGAGGTAAACTACTCACACTTCATCGGAGGGGCTATGGTGATGATGTAGAAGCCCTCCGTGATGGATACCCCCTCCGGCGGAGCTCTGGAACAGGCCCCAAGATGGGATCTCGTGGATACAGAAAGTTGCGGCGGTGGAATTAGGGTTTTGGCTCCGTATATGATCGTTTGGGGGTATGTAGGTATATATAGGAGGAAGGAGTACGTCGGTGGAGCAACAGGGGCCCCACGAGGGTGGAGGTCGCACCTGGGGGGGGGGGGTAGGCGCGCCCCCTACCTCGTGGCCTCCTCCTTTGTTTCTTGACGTAGGGTCCAAGTCTCCTGGATCATGTTCGGTGAGAAAATCACATTCCCGAAGGTTTCTTTCCGTTTGGACTCCGTTTGATATTCCTTTTCTTCGAAACCCTAAAATAGGAAAAAAATCAGCAATTCTGGGTTGGGCCTCCAGTAAATAGGTTAGTCCAAAAAATAATATAAAAGTGGATAATAAAGCCCAATAATGTCCAAAACAGTAGATAATATAGCATGGAGCAATAAAAAATTATAGATACATTGGAGATGTATCAGATCTTATGTTTCTTCTCCCCCTCTACTCTCTTGTAATGGATTGAGATTCCCCTTCGAAGTTATCTTATGGGATTGAGTCTTTAAAGATTTGAGAACACTTGATGTATGTCTTGCCGTGTGTATCTGTGGTGACAATGGGATATCACATGATTCACTTGATGTATGTTTTGGTGATCAACTTGCGGGTTCCGCCCATGAACCTATGCATAGGGGTTGGCACATGTTTTCATCGTGATTCTCCGGTAGAAACTTTGGGGCACTTCGTATAATCATACCCATGGATACTTGAGGTGACATTGGAGTATCTAGGTGACATTAGGGTTTTGGTCGATTTGTGTCTTAAGGTGTTATTTTAGTACGAACTCTAGGGCTGTTTGTGACACTTATAGGAATAGCCCAACGGATTGATTGGAAAGAATAACTTTGAGGTGGTTTCGTACCCTACCATAATCTCTTTGTTTGTTCTCCGCTATTAGTGACTTTGGAGTGACTCTTTGTTGCATGTTGAGGGATAGTTATGTGATCCAATTATGTTATTATTGTTGAGAGAACTTGCACTAGTGAAAGTATGAACCCTAGGCCTTGATTCAACGCATTGCAATACCGTTTATGCTCACTTTTACCATTAGTTACCTTGCTGTTTTTACAATTTCAGATTACAAAAACCTTTATCTACCATCCATATACCACTTGTATCACCATCTCTTTGCCGAACTAGTGCACCTATACAATTTACCATTGTATTGGGTGTGTTGGGGACACAAGAGACTCTTTGTTATTTGGTTGCAGGGTTGCTTGAGAGAGACCTTCTTCATCCTATGCCTCCTACGGATTGATAAACCTTAGGTCATCCACTTGAGGGAAATTTGCTACTGTCCTACAAACCTCTGCACTTGGAGGCCCAACAATGTCTACAAGAAGAAGGTTGTGTAGTAGACATCAAGCTCTTTTCTGGCGCCGTTGCCGGGGAGGCGAGGAAAGCGGCACTAACACCCCGTCAACTAAGCTCTTTCCTGGCGCCGTTGCCGGGGAGGTGAGTGCTTGAAGGTATATCTTTAGATCTTGCAATCGAATCTTTTTGTTTCTTGTTTTAGCACTAGTTTAGTTTATAAAAGAAAACTACAAAAAATGGAATTTAGTTTGCCTCATACGCTTCATCTTTTTAATATCTTTCGTGAGTATGATGGAAAGGAAAATTGTGCCAAAGTGTTAGAAGAAGAATGCATTAAAATGTTTGGCACTAAATCTTTGAATGATGAGCATGATTGCAATGTTGTTAGGATGAACTCCTTGAATATCCATGGTACTAATGATGATTGCACTAGTTATGATGAAAATGTCTCCTATAAACATGTCAGTTTTTGTGGAGTGCATTGGGTTTGTAAGTACACACCAAATAGGAAAGATAGGCATTGCAAGAGGCATAAGTACTTATAAACTAAATTGTTGCAAGAAAGGCTAGATGATTGTGCTGAAAATTTAAATTTTCTTGGCCGTACTTGTGGACTTTGCAATGAACAGGGTCATTTAGCTATCCGATGCAAATTGTTTCATGATCTAATCATGTCCAAAAATTGTGATGACTTGATTTCCCTTGCACATTATAATGAACTCAGTTTGCTTATGGGTTACGAAGAAATGAAACGTATAACAAAGCATCTTCCAGAATTTGCCCGTTATAAACTTCTTGGTTTTGATATAGAGGAAATTTATATGTATTGTGCGGTGAATTGCATTGAAAATCCTTATATTGCCAATTACATAAAGAAAACAAAACAAATATAAGATGAAGAGAATACTAACGAAAGGGAAGAGACTTCCCGATACCCTTCTATTATTTCTTATGATGAATCAGGTAACAAGGAGGAGCCTCCTATTCAACCAATCTCATTAATAAGGAGCTCCAAAAAGAGGATTGAACCCACACATGATGTGGTGAAGAAGAAGAAAAGAAAAAGGAAGAGAGGTAAAAAGATATCTCTCCCAAATAATGCTGCTCATATTACTATTGTGCCTCATGAAAATATAATTGCGGAATATAATGATACTTCTTATGATCTTGAAAATATTTTTGGCACTTGCTTGGAAGAATATGATAATTGCTATACTATTGGTGCTATCCATACTATTAATGATGAGAGTGATTATGCTTATGATATGAAAAGGCCCAAGCTTGGGGATGCTATGTTTGATGAAGATGATGTTTTTGAGAATATATTTGCTGCAATTAATGTTTGTCCCAAGCTTGGGGATGCTACGTTTAATGAAGATGATACTTTTAGTCTCCCAAGTTTTGATATGCAAATTTATAATGATGATAGCATGCCTCCTACCTATGATGGTTATTGTGATGATACTTATGCTATAAAAAGTAGTGATTATATTTATAAAACTTGTCACGATTATGATTACCCCTTTTCTGAAAATTACTCTTTTAATGTGGAAGCAATTTATAGTATTCGAGTCTCTTATGATACTCCCACTATTCCGAATGAGAAGAATTTTGCTTGTGTGGAGAGTAATAAAAATTCTATGCTTGTAGATCATGAAAAGAATGCTTTAGGTTCTGGTTATATTGTTGAACTCATTCATGATGCTACTGAAAATTATTATGGGGGAGGAATATATGCTTGTATGAATTGCAATAATATCAAGTTTCCTCTCTATGAGCTTAAAATTTTGAAGTTATGCTTGTTTTACCTTCCTATGCAAGTTGATTCTTGTTCCCACAAGTTGTTTGATCACAAAATCCCTATGCATAGGAAGTGGGTTATACTTAAATGTACTAGTCATATTCTTCATTATGCTCTCTTTATGTTTCAATTCTTATCTTTTATATGAGCATCATTGAAATCATCATGCCTAGCTAGGGGCGTTAAACGATAGCGCTTGTTGGGAGGCAACCCGGTTTTATTTTTGTTCCTTGCTTTTTTCTCCTGTTTAGTAATAAATAATTCATCTAGCCTCTGTTTATATGTGGTTTTATGCTTTTAATTAGTGTTTGTGCCAAGTAGAATCGTTGGGAAGACTTGGGGAAAGTCTTTGCGATCATGCTGTAAAAAACAGAAACTTTAGCGCTCACGAGATTTGCTGCCATTTTTTATTGCAGAGTGATATTTAGTTAATTATTTTTTCAGATGATTAATAGATAAATTACTCACGTCCAGAAATTTATTTTAGAATTTTTGGGGTTCCATAAGTTTGCGTTAGTTACAGATTACTACATACTGTTCTGTTTTTGACAGATTCTGTTTTTCGTGTGTTGTTTGCTTATTTCCATGAATCTATGGCTAGTAAAAGAGTTTATAAACCATAGAGAAGTTGGAATACAGTAGGTTTAACACCAATATAAATAAATAATGAGTTCATTACAGTACCTTGAAGTGGTGTTTTGTTTTCTTTCGCTAACATAGCTTATGAGTTTTCTGTTAAGTTTTGTGTTGTGAAGTTTTCAAGTTTTGGGTAAAGATTCGATGGACTATGGAATAAGGAGTGGCAAGAGCCTAAGTTTGGGGATGCCCAAGGCACCCCAAGGTAATATTCAAGGACAACCAAAAGCCTAAGCTTGGGGATGCCCCGGAAGGCATCCCCTCTTTTGTCTACTTCTATCGGTAACTTTACTTGGAGCTATATATTTATTTACCACATGATATGTGTTTTGCTTGGAGTGTCATTTTATTTTATTTAGTTTTGATTGCTGTTTGAATAAAATACCAAGATCTGAAATTCTTAAATGCTAGAGAGTCTTCACATAGTTGCATAATTATTTGACTACTCATTGATCTTCACTTATATCTTTCGGAGTAGTTTGTTGTTGCTCTAGTGCTTCACTTATATCTTTTTAGAGCATGGTGATGGTTTTATTTTGTAGAAATAGATGAACTCTCGTGCTTCACTTATATTATTTTGAGAGTATTTAGAACAACATGCTAATTTGCTTTTGTTATGAATTTAGTCCTAATATGATGGGCATCCAAGAGGGGTATAATAAAAACTTTCATATAAAGTGCATTGAATACTATGAGAAGTTTGATACTTGATGATTGTTTCGAGATATGAAGATGGTGATATTAGAGTCATGCTAGTTGAGTAGTTGTGAATTTTAGAAATACTTGTGTTGAAGTTTGTGATTCTCGTAGCATGCACGTATGGTGAACCGTTATGTGATGAAGTCAGAGCATGATTTATTTATTGAATGTCTTCCTTATGAGTGGTGGTCGGGGACGAGCAATGGTCTTTTCCTACCAATCTATCCCCCTTAGGAGAATGTGCGTAGTACTTTGTTTTGATAACTAATAAATTTTTGCAATAAGTATGTGAGTTCTTTATGACTAATGTTGAGTCCATGGATTATACGCACTCTCACCCTTCCACCATTGCTAGCCTCTCTAATACCGCGCAACTTTCGCTGGTACCATAAACCCACCATATATCTTCCTCAAAACAGCCACCATACCTACCTATTATGGCATTTCCATAGCCATTCCTAGATATATTGCCATGCAACTTTCCACCGTTCCATTTATTATGACACGCTTCATCATTGTCATATTGCTTTGCATGATCATGTACTTGACATCGTATTTGTGGCAAAGCCACCATTCATAATTCTTTCATACATGTCACTCATGCATCATTGCACATCCCGGTAGACCGCCGGAGGCATTCATATAGAGTCATATCTTGTTCTAAGTATAAAGTTGTAATTCTTGAGTTGTAAGTAAATAAAAGTGTGATGATCATCATTATTAGAGCATTGTCCCAGTGAGGAAAGGATGATGGGGACTATAATTCCCCCACAAGTCGGGAGGAGACTCCGGACGAAAAAAGAGAGGCCAAAGAAGCCCAAATAAAAAAAGAAGAGGCCATAAAAAAAGAGAGAAGGCCCAAATAAAAAATAAAAATAAATAATAAATAAATAAATAAATGAGAGAAAAAGAGAGAAGGGACAATGCTACTATCCTTTTACCACACTTGTGCTTCAAAGTAGCACCATGATCTTCATGATAGAGAGTCTCCTATGTTGTCACTTTCATATACTAGTGGGAATATTTCATTATAGAACTTGGCTTGTATATTCCAATGATGGGCTTCCTCAAAATGCCCTAGGTCTTCGTGAGCAAGCGAGTTGGATGCACACCCACTTAGTTCCTTTTGTTGAGCTTTCATACACTTATAGCTCTAGTGCATCCGTTGCATGTCAATCCCTACTCACTCACATTGATATCTATTGATGGGCATCTCCATAGCCCGTTGATACACCTAGTTGATGTGAGACTATCTTCTCCTTTTTGTCTTCTCCACAACCACCATTCTATTCCACCTATAGTGCTATGTCCATGGCTCACGCTCATGTATTGCGTGAAGATTGAAAAAGTTTGAGAACATCAAAAGTATGAAACAATTGCTTGGCTTGTCATTGGGGTTGTGCATGATTTAAATATTTTGTGTGGTGAAGATGGAGCATAGCCAGACTATATGATTTTGTAGGTATAGCTTTCTTTGGCCATGTTATTTTGAGAAGACATGATTGCTTGGTTAGTATACTTGAAGTATTATTATTTTTATGTCAATATTAAACTTTTGTCTTGAATATTATGGATCTGAATATTCTTGCCACAATAAAGAGAATTACATGGATAAATATGTTAGGTAGCATTCCACATCAAAAATTCTGTTTTTGTCATTTACCTACTCGAGGACGAGCAGGAATTAAGCTTGGGGATGCTGATACGTCTCCAACGTATATATAATTTTTGATTGTTCCATGCTATTATATTATCAACCTTGGATGTTTTATATGCTATTTTATATGATTTTTGGGACTAACCTATTAACCTAGAGCCCAGTGCCAGTTTCTGTTTTTTTCCTTGTTTTAGGGTTTCGAAGAAAAGGAATATCAAACGGAGTCCAAACGGAATGAAACCTTCAAAAAAGTTATTTTTGGAAAGAAAGCAACACAGGAGACTTGGAGTGCACGTCAGGGGATCAACGAGAAAGCCATGAGGCAGGGGGCGTGCCCACCCCCTTGGGTGTGCCCTCCACCCTCGTGGGCCCCTTGTGGCTCCCCTAATGTATTTCTTCTGCCTATATATATCCATATACCCTAAAACGATTGGAGAGCACAATAGATCGGGAGTTCTGCCGCTAGAAGCCTCCGTAGCCACCGAAAACCAATCTAGACCCATTCCGGCACCCTGCCGGAGGGGGCAATCCCTCTCCGGTGTCCATCTTCATCATCCCGGTGCTCTCCATGACGAGGAGGGAGTAGTTCTCCCTCGGGGCTGAGGGTATGTACCAGTAGCTATGTGTTTGATCTCTCTTTCTCTCTCTCGTGTTCTTGATTTGGCATGATCTTGATGTATCGCGAGCTTTTCTATTATAGTTGGATCTTATGTTTCTTCTTCCCCTCTACTCTCTTGTAATGGATTGAGTTTCCCCTTCGAAGTTATCTTATCGGATTGAGTCTTTAAACATTTGAGAACACTTGATGTATGTCTTGCCGTGCGTATCTGTGGTGACAATGGGATATCACGTGATTCACTTGATGTATGTTTTGGTGATCAACTTGCGGGTTCCGCCCATGAACCTATGCATAGGGGTTGGCACACGTTTTCGTCGTGATTCTCCGGTAGAAACTTCGGGGCACTCTTTGAGGTTCTATGTGTTGGTTGAATAGATGAATCTGAGATTGTGTGATGCATATCGTATAATCATACCCACGGATACTTGAGGTGACATTGGAGTATCTAGGTGACATTAGGGTTTTGGTTGATTTGTGTCTTAAGGTGTTATTCTAGTACGGACTCTAGGGCTGTTTGTGACACTTAGAGGAATAGCCCAACGGATTGATTGGAAAGAATAACTTTGAGGTGGTTTCGTACCCTACAATAATCTCTTCGTTTGTTCTCAGCTATTAGTGACTTTGGAGTGAATCTTTGTTGCATGTTGAGGGATAGTTATGTGATCCAATTATGTTGTTATTATTGTTGAGAGAACTTCCACTAGTGAAAGTATGAACCCTAGGCCTTGTTTCAACGCATTGCAATGCCGTTTACGCTCACTTTTACCATTAGTGACCTTGCTGTTTTTATAATTTCAGATTACAAAAACCTTTATCTACCATCCATATACCACTTGTATCACCATCTCTTTGCCGAACTAGTGCACCTATACAATTTACCATTGTATTGGGTGTGTTGGGGACACAAGAGACTCTTCGTTATTTGGTTGCAGGGTTGCTTGAGAGAGACCATCTTCATCCTACGCCTCCTACGGATTGATAAACCTTAGGTCATCCACTTGAGGGAAATTTTCTACTGTCCTACAAACCTCTGCACTTGGAGGCCCAACAACGTCTACAAGAAGAAGGTTGTGTAGTAGACATCACTCCCCTTGGCTATAAATGGGAAGAGGGGGTGGAGGCCCCTGTCGCCCATCTCTTCCTTTGCTTCTCCCGCTCCTTCTTCCTCGCTTCACTGCCAGCAGCGACACCCATGGCGCCTATGAAGAGGCTCTCGGCGGCGGAGAAGGGGAAGGCTCGTCAGGAGGGGCCCGGCTCTCCACCGCCCAAGAGGGGGCGCGGCCATCCCCGCAAACACCCTGCGACCCCCGCCGCGGCCCCTCGCGGCCGCGGTGGCACCTCTTCGCGTGGTGGTGGCCGCCCAAGTCGCGGTAGCCCGGTCGATGAAGGGAGGCGCGCCATGGTCGCGCGGCCGCCCAGGCCACGCTTCCACTCGGCAGAAGTGCTGCCGGAGTTCATTGTGTGGTCGGAGAACCTGGCCGGCACGTGGCTTCAGCTCCCACACTTCTTTGTCGGCGAGCTACTAGCCACTGGTGCAGGCGGTCTTTGGCTGCAGGCGGACGGTTGCTGCAGCAAGGCTTCTTGGGTCGCGGTCGAGGTCTCCGTCATAGGCAACACGGTCCTAGTTCGCGGTTGGCAGACGTTCGCCCGCGCGTTCGGGCTGGGCAAGCGGTGTGCCCTCCACTTCAAGTATGACAGCAACGCGACCCTCTTCGTGAGGGTATTTGGGGAAGATGGTCGCCGCATTGGGTCCTGCCCCAAGGACAACGACGACGAGGAGGTGCTCGGCCTTGCCGATGGCCGCGATGGGAGTGACGGCGGGCCCGCCTTCGGCACCGACCATGTCTCGTCCAGCTATGGTGACTCTTCTTCCGGCGACAGCTCCAGCAGCGGCGGCTACGACCAGCCGCCACGCTGCCGCGCCCGCTTCGAAGGCGGCAGTGGGTCGTCTCGTTGCCGCGCTCCGGTGAAGCGCAAGGGGGGGTCTGGCTAAGCTCAGGAGAGCGCCACGGGCCAGTCCTCACGACCTGCCGCAGGAGCATGTTCCACTTCTGTTTCGTTCCTCCTTTCCTTCATGCGTTTAAGAGACAGACAAGTATGGGGGGCCGCCGGGGTGTGCAACAATTATGATTTCTAAGTGGCTGTGCTATGTTTATTGTTCCTGTGTTGTGTTGCAGCGTCATGTTTTATGTATGCACGTAGGAACAACTTAGCTTGATGCGCCTGAAGTAGGTTCCGCCTCGCGAGATGCACGTTCCCCAATGCCCCGTGAGGCCTCCTGTGCTCGGAAGGCGCCTGAGAATTGCAAAAATTCATTAGGGAATCCTTATTCTTCCATATCCTGGTCATAGGCACTACCGGCCATGACCTAGTGCTTCGCATCGCGGTACCCGGGGGGCATGGATTGAGAGGGGTGCGCTGGTTTGCGAGCTCGAGTGACGGTGCCTTGCAAAAGACAAGAGAAAACGAAAAACACTCACGAGGGCGCCTGTCCAGCCCCCTCACGAGGCACGCGAGGGAGAGGACAGGTCAAAAACGAGGAACCAAGGGCGGAAAAGGAGGCAACAAGGACAACGAAACTAGGCCAGCAAGGAACACCAGAAAGCAAATTCTCACTTAAAATAGGGGGCAAACCAACTACGTAAAGCAAATGAAAAGCCGCGTCCGGCACCTAGTCTAGTCTTCTTGTCTTCTCACCAGCGCGGAGCTAAGTGCTGCCACTAGGCGTGAGAGGGAGCCCCTGAGGCCCGAGGGCGGCACTCCTGAGACTCCGGGGTGTGTACAACCCCACTCATTATTACGTGAGAGTGTCACGAGAGGAGATTCTTCACAAGCACTGGGCCTTGCTTCATGGGTAGAACCTCCGGAGGGGCTGGATGTTCCAGGCGTTCTGGATGGGGATCCCGTCTTGCATCTCCAGGCGCGCGGTGCTAGGCCTGGATATGTGGGCGACCCGAAACGGGCCCTCCCACATGGGCGAGAGCTTGTGCAGCCCTTCCCTGGAGAGCACCCACCTCAGGAAAAGATCACCCACCTTGAGCGTCCTAGAGCTGATGCTACGGCAGTGGTACCGTCGTAGCGCCTGCTGGTACCTCGCAGCTCGGAGTGAGGCTTCACGGCGGCGTTCCTCCCCCAGCACGAGATCCATCCCCCGCATGGCGTCCTACTGCGTTTCATCAAATGCCAGGACCCGCGTGGAGTGATGCCTGACCTCGGGTGGGAGAACCGCTTCTGCTCCATAGACGAGGAAGAACGGGGTCTCGCCTGTCGGCTTGGTGGCGGTGGTGTGGATGGACCACAACACGGACTGGAGCTCGCCGTGCCAGCCCCTGCCGCATGTCTCGAGCTTCTTCTTGAAGGTCCTAGTCTTGAGACCCCTCAGGACCTCCACGTTGGTGCGTTCGGCCTGGCCGTTGCTCCTGGGGTGCGCCACGGAGGCATAGCAGATCTGCGTTCCAAGGTTAGCACAATATGTTTTGAAGAGATTACTAGTGAACTGTGAGCCGTTGTCGGTGATGATGCGATTAGGGACCCCAAATCGGCTTACGAGGCTCTTGATGAACTTGACTGCTGACCCAGCTGGGATGGTGCGGACGGCTTCCACTTCCGCCCACTTGGTGAATTTGACGTAGAGGTAGCGGTAACCTCCACGCGCTCGAGGGAATGGGCCCAGGATATCCAGCCCCTAGACCGTGAACGACCATGAAAGCAGGATAGTCTGGAGGCCCTGAGCTGGCTGGTGGATCTGCTTGGCATGGAATTGGCAGGCCTTGCAGGATTTCACCAGCTCGGCCGCGTCATTGAGTGTCGTGGGCCAGTAGAACCCGCTGCTGAAAGCTTTGCTGACCAGGGTGCGTGATGACGAGTGGTGCCTGTAGTCTCTGCCATGTATGTCAGCCAGCAACTCTTTCCCCTGTTCCCTGGAAATGCATCACAGAGAAATGTCATTTGGCTGCTTCTTGTATAGCTCACCGTCCTGAATGCAGTACGCTGTAGCCTGCCGGGCCACAGGCTCTGCATCTTCCTCCTCCGACAGCGTGCCTCACGTCAGGTATGTCCTGAACTCTTCGATCCAGCACCCTTCCTGAGGCTCGAGCACTAAGAGGAGGTGTGCTCCTGAAGTCGGGCCGCAGGCGAGAGCTGCCGAGGCTGGCGGCCTGGGGAGCTCCTCCTGAGACGGCGTCGGCTCCGCAGGCGGGGGTGCTGCCGAAGGCTTGAAGAGCCGCTCCACGAAGACGCCAGGCTCTTGGGGTTGCCGCTTGGATGCTCTTTTGGCAATGTCGTAGGCCTCTTTGTTGGTGCCACAGGGCACATGCTGTAGCTCTAGTCCCAGGAACTGCTTCTCCATCTTGCGTACCTCCGCGAGGTATGCCTCTATGTGCTCATCCTTGGCTCATACACCTTGTTGGAGAAGTTGACGAGGAGCTGCGAGTCTCCCTTGATGGTGAGGCATTTCACCCCCAGGGCCACCACCGCTTTGAGGCCGGTGATGAGACCCTCATACTCTGCGATGTTGTTGGAGAACTTCTCACCCCATTGGAAGTAGAGCTGCACAACGTAGTAGAGCTTGTCCTAAGTGGGCGAGATGAGCACGACTCCAGCCCCCGCACCCTGACGTGCAAATGCGCCATCGAAGTACATGACCCAACCATCTGGCGCTTCACTTCCTAGTGAGAGGGATCGGTTCTCGCCTGCTTCGTGCTCCAAGGTGTTAGTCCATTCTGCTACAAAGTCGGCGAGTGCAGCCCCCTTGATGACTCTGATTGTGCTGAACTCCAGGTCAAACACTTGCAGCTCGATGTTCCATTCAGCGACCCTTCCTGCAGCATTGGGGCTTCTAAGCACTCTCTCCAACGGGTAAGCTGAAACGACCTTGATGGGGTGACCTTGAAAGTAGTGGCGCAGCTTGCGCGAGGCAACCAGGAGTGTGAGAAAGAGCTTCTAAGGCATGGGGTATCACGCCCTCGCATCTCACAGGACCATGCCGACGAAGTACACCGGGTGCTTGACAAGGGTGGGAGAGATGATGGAGTTTTTGGCTCCTGAGGACTGAGGTTCTTCCTGTGGGTCTCCAGCTCCTGGGGCTTGATGACTGGCTGAGGCAGCCGCTGTCTCAGGAGCATCGCCTTGGTGCTGAGCTGCCTCATCCGGCTTGGCGATTCCACTTGGCAGGCCCTTGACCTCGGGCCCCTCCCTGAGGGCCACCAGCGCCGCGCTGGCGGAGTGGGGTGTGGCAGACAGGTAGAGTACCAAGGGCTCGCGAGGACGAGGTGCCACCATCACTGGCGGGCTTGTCAAGTATCTCTTGAGGTCTTGAAATGCCAGGTCGGCCTTGGGGGTCCACTCGAACGGACCCTTCTTCTTCATCAGCTTGAAGAACAGCAAGGCGCGCTCCCCTAACTTGGAGATGAAGCGCCCCAATGAAGGCACACAGCCTGTGAGCTTTTGCATCTCCTTGAGGTTTTCCGGTGGGCTCATGTCTTCGATTTCCTTGACCTTCTCCGGGTTGGCCTCGATCCCCCTATGGGACACGAGGAAGCCAGCAGCTTGCCCGAAGGGACACCAAACACACACTTCTCCGGGTTGAGCCGCAGGTCCACCTAGCGTAGGCTCGCAAAGGTTTCCTCCAGGTCCTGAATCAGAGTTCTTGCCTCTCGAGACTTCACCACAATGTCGTCAACGTAGGCCTCAATGTTTCTCCCGAGCTGCTACCCCAAGGCGATGTGCATCAGTCGCTGCAAGGTCGCTCCTGCGTTGCGCAGTCCAAATGGCATGCAAGTGTAGCAGTATACCCCGCACGGGGTCAAGAAAGCCGTTTTCTCCATGTCTTCCACCTCCATCTTGATCTGGTGGTAGCCCGAGAATGCATCTAGAAAGCATAGCAGATCGCACTCGGCGGTGGAGTTGACAATCTGGTCGATGCACGGCAGCGGGAATGGGTCTTGAGGGCAAGCCTTATTGAGGTTGGTGAAGTCGACACACATGCACTCCTTCCCTCCTTTCTTCGGCACGACGACCGGGTTCGCCAGCCACTCTGGGTACCGGACCTCGCGAATGACACCCGCTGCCTCCAGCTTGCGGGTTTCCTGAACAATGAAGGATTGCTTCTCTATGGAATGTCGCCTCGCTTTCTGCTTCACGAGGCGCACGTTGGGGCATACCCTTAGATGATGCTCGATCACTCTTCTCGGGACCCCAACCAGCTGCTTGGGTTCCCAGGCGAACACTTCCTTGTTCGCTCGCAAGAAGTCCACCAACTCCCTTTCTTGATCCGGGGCGAGGTCCGTGCCTATAGTAAAGGTGGCGCCGGAGGCCCCGTCCGCGTCGACCAGTATCTGCTTCGTCTTGGCTTGACCTTGAGTGAATAGCTGCTTCTTCTTGGTCGGCGCAGGCCCCTTGGTTCTGGACACCGCCTTATTGGCCGGGCAAGCTGTCGTCGTGGCCCTGAAGGCGAGCTTGAGGGCCACCACGGCTTCCTTGGTGTCTCCGACCATGGTAAGGACGTCCTTGCTTCCTGGCATCTTCATGAGGTTGTAGGCAGGATGAGTGGCTGCCATGAACTGGGCCAGCGCCGGGTGCCCGAGGATGGCGTTGTACGGCAAGCCGATGCAGGCGATGTCGAAGTCAATTAGCTCGGTCCGGTAGTTGTCGCGTGTGCCGAAAGTCACGGGGAGACGCATCTGCCCCAGGGGGTTGGAGGAGCTGCCGCCGACCCAGGAGAAAGGCTTGCTGGGGCGGAGCCGCTCACGTGGTACATGAAGGAGGCTAAGAGCCTCCACGGAGAGCATGTTGAGGCCGGCGCCGCCGTCGATGAGGGTATTGGTGAGGGCTACGCTACAGATGGTGGGCGTGCAAAGCATTGGAAGCACACCCAAGCTGACGATGGTGACTGGGTGATCCCCCGAGTTGAAGGTCAGGCCGGCCTTGGGCACCGCCCAACCCGGGAGAGCCCCCTTCCGCATGGAGATGTCACAGATCTGGCAAAAGAACGGCTTGGCGTGACGATTCGAGGGCGGCGCCTGCGAGCCACTAAGGAGAGCTGCAATGATGGAGGGTGCTGGTCCTCTGAAGCGCGCAGTGGAGAGGTCGCACAGCTCCTCCCAGGAAGCCACAAAAGATTCCAGCAGATGGAGGGGCCAGGCGTGCGGCACACCAGCCAGGGCCATTGGGAGCCAGTTGGCCATGACTTTACCGTCGCCCCCAGCCTCCAAGACAGCCTCCTCGCACGCCAGCAAAAAGGCCGCTGGGTCTGCCACACCATCGTAACGAGGCGGCATCTCCGGCTTGAACTTGTGCGCCCACTGCAACCGCCGCAAGGTGGGGGTGAAGGCCCGGAGCCCCCCGGCGCTGCGGAAGGTGCCCGTTGATCCAGTCGGAGAAGAGGCGACGTCCATGAGAGTCGGTCGGAGAGGTGAGGGGAGGGGGGAAGGCTTCGGCGCACCCCTACCTGGCGCGCCAAATGTCAGATTTTGGGTTCCGGCAAAACCCTTAAGGTTCGAACACTAGGGTGCGCACTAAGATCTCTCCCCCTCTCTAGCTCACACTTCGTATGATTTCACCGCCTAGCTCGATGAACCCAAAGAACACAAGACACAAGATTTATACTGGTTCGTGCCACCGTTGTGGTGTAATACCCTACTCCAGTGTGGTGTGGTGGATTGCCTTGAGGGCTAGGGATGAACAGTTACAAGGGAAGAACAGCCTCGCGAGGTGAGGTGTTCTTGTGCTTGGTGTGCTTGTGTGGTCGAGGATCGGAATCAGATGCCTCCCTATTGTGGTGTCTAGTCCTATATATAGAGGCCCTGGCCCTCTTCCGAAATATTGAGCAGGAAGGGATCCCACAATGGCCAAATTCGAAGGGAGACAACTAGTACAAGCTATCCTGACAAAAGTAGTCTTTTCCTGCCAAAGGCTCTGGCGGTGACGCTGTCTTCGGCTCCACGGTGACCTCCTTCCTGCCGTCCTGCTGGTCTTGGTCTTGTTGCACCGATATGGAAACCTTTGCCTGATGCCTTGGGACTCCTCGCCTGCGCTTGCCCCTTTAGCACCAAATAGGAAACAAGGACACTGCGCGCGCTGGCGCCCGCCTGGCTCCAGTCGTCATGGCTTGCGTCACAGAAACCGCGCGAGGTGTCCCTTATCTTGATCTCTCCGCCCCTCGCGAGCCATCCTGGTGAGGCCGCCCCTGAGGAGGTCTTGCGTCGTCCGCCTCGCGAGGGTCTTGAGTGTTTGCTGGTGAAGATGGGCCGTACAGGGCCGCTGATGGAGCCACACTACGGGCCACAGGCAGGCAAGTCTGGGGACCCCCGTTCCCAGAATGCCGACATACACGGCAAGCATCTCGCCATCCACGTCCGCCATATCTTTGGAATAGGCCGCCATGAGCTGGGCGTGGGCGGCCACGATCTGGGCTCTGGCGGGCTCCGTCGTGGCAAGGTATGCCGCGCAGGAACGGACGGCTGCTCGAACTCTCTCGGCGATTGCCAGCTCTTCGGCCGTGGGTTGCCGACCGTTGTCGGAGAAGCTTCGTTCGATTTGTGTAGTGACCTCCACGAGCTGGGCATGGACGGCCTCGACATGGTAGTGGGCGGCCTCCGTCGGTGTCAAAACCGACGGATCTCGGGTAGGGGGTCCCGAACTGTGCGTCTAAGGCGGATGGTAACAGGAGGCAGGGGACACGATGTTTACCCAGGTTCGGGCCCTCTCGATGGAGGTAATACCCTACTTCCTGCTTGATTGATCTTGATGATATGAGTATTACAAGAGTTGGCCTACCACGAGATCGTAGAGGCTAAACCCTAGAAGCTAGCCTATGGTATGATTGCTCTTGTCCTACGGACTAAACCCTCCGGTTTATATAGACACCGGAGGGGGTTAGGGTTACACAGAGTCGGTTAGAAGGAAGAAGATCTACATATCTGTATTGCCAAGCTTGCCTTCCACGCCAAGGAGAGTCCATCCGGACACGGGACGAAGTCTTCAATCTTGTATCTTCATAGTCCAACAGTTCGGCCAAAGGATATAGTCCGGCTGTCCGGAGACCC
This sequence comes from Triticum dicoccoides, assembly GCF_002162155.2. NCBI lineage: Eukaryota > Viridiplantae > Streptophyta > Magnoliopsida > Poales > Poaceae > Triticum > Triticum dicoccoides. The sequence goes on along the minus strand of NC_041386.1, from coordinate 275,708,669 downwards.
CCTAATCCAGGACTCCCTCAGTAGTCCCTGAACCAGGCTTCAATGACGATGAGTCCGACGCGTAGATTTGTCTTTGGCATTGCAAGGCGGGTTCTTCCTCAAAATACTCCATAGAAGATTTTGAACACAAGGAAAGTGTCCGGCTCTGCAAAACAAGTTCCACATACCACCGTAGAGAGAACAATATTTCCACAAATCTAATCCGCTGACACATTTAGCAACATGACATCATGCCATGGCCCGGTCATTATTCGAACCGTTTTTCTCAACCAGCACTGCACATATCGCGAGGCAGTTTTCTTGACACGTCTTGTCGAAGCAGAGATCGTGTCCCCTTATCACGGGATTCTCATCAATACGGGTATGGGTAACCCAATCGCGCCATCAATTACAGCGTTCGGGGAATAAGCAATTTTGCCAGGTAAGTTGGGAGGCGCATCGCCTCTTCCGCCCTTATAAAGGGACAAAGATTCACCCTTTTTACCCACGCCTTCTTCCTCCTTGCTTATCCATTCTCGCACACTCGAGCTCCAGCGCCCAACTTCGCGTCTTTCTCCTTAAACCACTCCAAGCATGTCCGGAGCGGGAGGCAAGTGGATGGTCTCCTCCGTCATGGAGGAGAACATCACAAAGCTACGGGAAGCCGGATATCTGGCCGCGAACATCGCGCATCGGCTGTCAGATGCGGGCAGATCATCCCTACGCCCAAACCCCATGACAGGGTAGTTTTCCTTACCCACTTTGTCCGCGGACTGGGATTTCCCCTTCACCCATTTGTCTGCGGGCTCATGTTCTACTACGGGCTGGATTTTCATGATCTGGCCCCCAATTTCATCCTCAACATCTCGGCGTTTATCATCGTGTGCGAGGCCTTCCTCCACATTAGGCCCCACTTCGGCCTGTGGCTGAAGACCTTTAATGTTAAACCAAAGGTGGTGGTCGCCAGCAAGCAGAGTGCGGAGGCGCCATGGTGGGAAAAATGCCAAACGTCACCTGGCTCGAAGGATCCTATGTGGAGACCATAGAGGGGTGGCAATCGGGGTGGTTCTACATCACTGAGCCACACGACACCAACTGGGTGGCGGCCCCCGAATATCGATCCGGAATCCCCACGCGGCTCACTTCCTGGAAAGAGAAGGGCCTGTCTTGGGGTTCCCCGGTAGAGCTGACCGGACTCCGGACCTGCATCAAGAACATGATGAGCAAGAAAATCAAGCTCGTCAACGTGGTCCAGGTCATGCTCTTCCGCCGGATCCTCCCGTGTCAACGAAGGGTATTCAATTTGTGGGAGTTCGACCCGGCCAAGCACCAGACGCTGCGAGAGCTCTTCGACACGACGCACAAGGATGTCTAGAAGGTGTTGTTCAAGGGCGCCAAGGTACCTCCTCCCCTTACCAAGGACCACGGACTCAGCGCAAAGCGCCATGCCAATCCGGTAAGTTTTTATATCTCACAGGATATTTATTTTCCCCAGTTTAATCATGTGCGGGGTCTAAGCTTCCATGCCATTAACAGGACTGGGTAGAGACAGCGGAGCAGATCGATTGCCTAGCCCCCCTGCCTGAAGATCCTGCAGATGCTCTCCTAACAGAGATGCTGGTTCCGGCGCCTTACGAGGTGCCGGTGAAGAAGGCCAAGAAGAAGGCCACAGGGACCCGAAAGGGTCTCCGGCACAAGGTTATATCGGACTCATCATCCGATAACTCCGAAGCGCACTCCTCCCATGAAAACGAGGAGGAGGAACAGGAAAGTTCTCCCCCCAGCCGGGGGAGACAAGAAAAGGAAGGCCGCCCCAACCGGGGAGGCCGAAAGGTCCAAGAAGGGAAGGACCCTCCTTCCGGACTGCTCCACGACGGCCGCCTATAGCGGCGACGAGTGGTTACCTAGGGACAAGCCCCTGGCGAAGTCGTAAGTATCCGGATACCATAGTAATTCATGGTATGTTTTATTGCACTGCTTCTCCTTATGCCGAATATGATTATGCAGTCCGTCCTGAGCCCCTCTCGACGTATCTTCATTGAACGGTTCTTTGGACTCGTCGGATATGAATAGCAATTCACTTCCGACCGCCTCCACCCCTTGCCCTACGGACAACGTCGAGGTGTTGTCTCAAAAGGCACCGAGCCGAGGGGAGGTAGTCCTGGGGGCACCTCGAGGCGACCTTCCGGACCTTGGGCGCAAAGGGAGCAATACTCCCACGGGCTCCACGTTCGGCCCCCAGCCGAACACTGAGACGGAACCTTCGGTGGTTCCGGACTCCGGCAGGCGACCCCCCGTTAAGAGGGGCAAGCCGCCCGTGCCGGTGGCCTCTGTCCATCCAGAGGCACCGGACAACTTGCTGGAAGCGCTTCGCGGCGCTTCCATCGACGAAGAGCACCGCACTGTCATGAGTGCGGTGATCGAGAAAGTTCAGTCCACCAAAAATGGACTAACCGAAGCTTGTGCCAGCCTCCTAACAGGCTTTCAGGTAAGCAATCAAAATATAGGAAAATATTACTGCATAGACAGTAGCCCCTGATGCTCTGTTTGGCGTTCGCGAAGAAAGGCCGAATAGAGGATCAAATAATGACTCAGGAGTCTAATCAGAATATGTCTATGTGCATATGCAGGCTTCACTGCTGGCCGCTGCCGCACGTACTGCGGAGGTCGCTGCACTGAAGCAGGACCTTGAGCGGTCTGAGGAAGAGCTCAGCCTTACCAAGAGGCAGCTCAAGGAGAGCAAAGGTAAGCAATACCTTGACTATATATTAAAAAGAAATTCGGTTGTAAAGTAATAGGATCATCATAAATTGCCAGGGGCCACAACCGAGGTGGCGACCCTGAAGAAGGCGCTGTCCGAGGCCGAAGACAAAGCGGCCAAGGAGCGCATTGAGCGGGAAAAGCAAGAAGCCCGGGTAGGCGAGGTGCAGCAAGAGCTCGAGGCTCTCGCCAAAAAACACGAGTCCTTGGAGCTTGACTCTAAGACGCGAGAGTCCGAGCTTGCGAAGGCGCTCGAAAGCGCACGGAGCGCCAGGGCTGAAGCCCACAAGGCCCTCCAGGAGATTGATGTGGTGAAGAAGATAGCAGCGGGTAAGGCATTCATTATGCAAAGCAAGCATGTGAAGGAAACTTTCCTTTTACTTACCCGAGTTCGGAGCTCTCCAGGAGCATTCGTAGATCTTCCCTGCAGTGTATTGGATGCCGCGGGAGTTTTATCGAGCTGAGGAGGGGAGCTTGATGGAAAAGTTGTTCTGGTCTCAGTATACTGGGATCGAACACCCAATGCCCTTGAGCAACCAGGTGAAGCAACTGGTCGAGCTTCACAAGGCGGCCGAACAGGCCATGAAGGGTCTTATAGTCTGGATGTGGCCTGGCGATCCCCTGCCTAGCAGCTACTTCAGTCTGGTGAGGCGGCTTGTGGATGCCTGCCCACGGCTTGAAGTCATAAAGCGGTCCGTCTGCATCGAGGGTGCGCGCAAGGCTTTTGCCCGGGCGAAGGTGCACTGGGCGAAGCTGGACGCCGTAAAGCTGGTGAAGGAGGGGCCGCCGGAGGGCAAGGAGCATCGCTGCCCCGAAATGTATTATGACAGTGTCCTGAAGGGTTCCTGCCTTGTGGCGGAGGAATGTGCTAGAGATGTAATTTTTGAATGAACATGCTCATGTGATCTTGTAATGTGAAACGAGTTCATTTGCGCTATGCAACGCTTATTGAATTTAAAATATTACCTTCCGTGCGGCCGTTTATAAAATCTGAGAGTTGGCCAGTCGTTGGCTTCTGCCCCCATGTAACTAGTACTGGGGTGTTCGGGATAAACCTGAGCACTCTTTATCCCAATTTTGGGTCCTTCGAGGGAGGTGTTCAGCACAATGAACCAGGCAATCGAACTATAAGGCTTTATCACTCTCACTTAGCCATAGAAGTCTACAATTTTAAATTTTTGGCGAAGCCCCTAGTATTCGGAAGGCCGAATTTGGGGCGCTATATACGCCTAAGTCGGGCAAGGCCGACTCCTCGCCTGAAGCGAAAAAATTCTTTAAGGACTTGAGACCTCTCGAACAGCGACCAGCTCTCGCCTTATCATGACAGTCAGTTTTCGGCTTTCTCTACTGAGGTGCTCATCCGGAAGAACCGGGACACAATCGCAGTAGTTCTCCCAGCACTACCTTAGCCGATATAGCGGAACGTAAGGTACCAAAACATGGGAGCCGGGCAAACCCAACTATTGACCCAAGACATGATTCAGAGCTGATGCATATAATGTTATAAGTTCGGGGTGCCGCACTGTCAAAAGTGTTCGCTTCTCACGCCGTATTATGAGGTAAATGAAAGGCCCTGGCGTACTGACCGTACCAGAATGTACGGGTGCAAGTTGTCGTAAATGAACATATAAGAAAAAAGGGATGTATAATGCAATAATAGACTAATGCTATGCATTGTTATTTAAATAATACGTCGAAGCGTACTGATATAAGTAGTGCAATAAGCAAAAAATAGGACTATTTGACATGTCCTATCCAAGGGCAAGCTGCGTATGGGTAGTAAAAAGCGGGTATATCGATTGTTATTAGAGACCACCTGGGGGTTCCCTTGTACGTCTTAGCTTCTTGCCTCCTTGGTTGTTCCTTCCCGTAATGTGTCCGGCAATCATACTGCCGGAAATGGATTCTAGAGAGTAAGGTCATGAAAGAGAAAAAATGATAAAGGTATGCAGCCCCTAGGCCGATTAAGCCGCATTGCGGGACGTGCCCTGATCGTGCCCCCGCCTATGCCCATGGTATTTTCAATGCATAATTATGTACGCGTGGCACAGATTTCGTCGCTTGACTGGGACTGGGACGGGGGCCGAATTGCTAGGCGAGCTCAGAACGTGCCAGGCGATCCTGTTGCAGGTTACTCCGGACTCGTTTGACGGTGTCCGGGGGCTGTATCGCCGAATTGGCGGTTTGCCTTAAAAGGCTGCTTTGTGCTTCTGCTGCGAGGGCCGCAGTGTGCTCTTCCATGCGGAAAGAGCGTTCTGTGTTTCCACTGACTGTTATGACCCCCCTAGGTCCTGACATCTTGAGCTTGAGGTATGCGTAATGCAGTACCGCATTGAATTTTGCAAATGCGGTTTGCCCGAGCAGTGCGTGATAGCCACTGCAGAACGGGACGATATCGAAGATTAACTCCTCGCTTCGAAAGTTGTCCGGAGATCCGAAGACCACTTCCAGTGTGATTGAGCCCGTGCAATGGGCCTCTACACCTAGGATGGCACCCTTAAAGGTGGTTTTGTTGGGTTTGATCCTCGGGGGATCTATACCCATTTTGCGCACTGTATCCTGATAGAGCAGGTTCAGGCCGTTGCCGCCGTCCATAAGGACTCGAGTGAGGTGAAATCCATCGATGATGGGGTCTAGGACCAATGCGGCGGATCCGCCATGATGGATACTAGTGGGGTGGTCCCTGCGATCAAAGGTGATCGGACAAGAGGACCATGGGTTGAACTTTGGGGCGACGGGCTCCATCGCATAGACATCCCTTAGTGCACACTTCCGTTCCCTCTTGGGAATGTGGGTTACGTATACCATGTTCACCGTCTTCACTTGTGGGGGGAATCTCTTCTGTCCTCCCGTGTTCGGCGGCCGGGGCTCCTCCTCGTCATCACTATTCAGCCCCTTGTCCTTGTTTTCGGCATTCAACTTGCCGCCTGCTTGAACACCCAGCATTCTCTGTTGGTGCGATTGGCTGGCTTATCGGGGGTGCCGTGGATTTGACACAAGCGATCAAGTATGCGATCCAAACTGGACGGGCCTGGAGTACTTCTTTTGAATGCCTTTTTCCGCTGACCAGATCTAGAGCCTCTGAATCCGGCGTTGACTGCCGTATCATCGGCGTTATCACCATTGTTGCGGCGCTTGTGTCTGTTATGACGTGGTCTGCCGTTGGCATCTTTGGTATCCGAAGTGCCCGGATTCCCTGATGTGTTGTTGCTGCGAGCCAGCCAGCTATCCTCGCCCGCGCAAAAGCGGGTCATGAGTGTCGTGAGGGCTGCCATAGACTTCGGCTTCTCCTGACCGAGGTGTCGGGCGAGCCACTCGTCACGGATGTTATGCTTGAATGCCGCTAAGGCCTTTGCATCCGTACAGTCGACAATTTGGTTTTTCTTAGTTAGGAACCGTGTCTAGAATTGCCTGGCCGATTCCACTGGTTGCTGAGTAATATGGCTCAAGTCATCAGCATCCGGTGGTCGCACATAAGTGCCCTGGAAGTTGTCAAGGAATGCGTCTTCCAAATCCTCCCAACTGCCGATGGAGTCTGCTGGCAAGCTATTCAGCCAATGCCGAGCTGGTCCTTTGAGTTTTAGTGGGAGGTACTTGATGGCATGCATATCATTACCATGAGCCATGTGGATGTGGAGGAGGAAATCCTCAATCCATACAGCGGGATTTGTTGTACCATCATACAATTCGATATTTACGGGTTTAAAACCCTCCGGGAATTCGTGATCCATAACTTCATCAGTGAAGCATAAGGGGTGTGCGGCGCCTCTGTGCCGGGCTATATCACGACGCGGTTCATACGAGTCTTGTTTGCCGTGTTCGGCTTGGCCGGGTTTGCTTTTAGTGTATCCGGCGTGACGATCATTGTCGCGTGTTGGTGCGCGCCCCCCGTGATCCGTAGATCGATCTTGCATGTTTTGCCTTGTTGTCCAATATGTCTCGCAGGTCCCGCTTGTTGCGCCGGGCCTTGGCATTTTTGTTTTATTGCCGTCGGGGTGCAGGCTGGACTTCGGGCTGAAATGCCTCTCTGTCTCTGCCATGAGGTGGCCCGTCAGCCGCATCATACGCTGGTGATGTAGGTTTCAATGCTTCCTCCTCGGGGTGAGGTAGCAACCTGCGCTTTGGGTAACTCTTGGAGGGGCGCTCGAGTTCGTATTCCTCGTCCGCTAGGACTTCGGTCCATCTGTCTGCTAGCAAATTTTGATCAGCTTGAAGCTGTTGTTGTTTTTTCTTCAAGCTATTTGCTGTGGCCATAAGCCGGCGCTTGAAGCGCTCCTGCTCGACGAGATTCTCGAGCACGATAAATTCTTTGTCGCCGAGGCTCACCTCGTCTTCGGAGAGAGGCATGTAATTGTCCTTGTCCGATTCTCCATCTGCTGCCCGCTTTGGAGGGCTAGCTTGTTCACCCTCCCGCTCTAAATCGTGCTGGATGTGATTGTTGTCGTCTTCGGCACTATCCGGAGTGTTATTATCTCTTGTGCCGGTACCACTACTTTTGCTATGGCGGGACTTAGAGCGACGCCGCTGACGTCGGCGCTTGGGTTGCTTCTTGGAGGGGTCATCCCCCGCTGTCTCGTCGCCATTGCCTTCTTTGGGGGTGTCCACCATGTATATATCATATGATGAGGTGGCGGTCCAGCGCCCTGTGGGCGGTGGTTCCTGTTCGTCTCCTGCATCGTCGTCCATACCGTTGATGTCTTCGGAGTCGAAGTCGAGCATGTTGGTTAAATCGTCAACAGTGTCTACTAAGTGGGTGGTGGGTGGGGAGCAAATTTCTTCGTCGTCCGCATCCCATTCTAGCCGGACATAGTTCGACCAAGGTTCTCCTAACAAGGAGAGAGACCTTAATGAATTTAGCACGTCGCCGAAAGGTGAGTGCTGAAAGATTTCCGCAGGGGTGAACTCCATGATCGGCGCCCAATCGGATTCGATAGGCATGGACGTAGGCGGCTCGGAGTCCGTGGCCGGAGACGAATCCAGTGGTTCGGCAACACGGCTCTCGTAAGGGGTGAAGTCGGTATCCGACTCTATCGCCATTGAGAGTGCGGCCTCCATGGCGGGGTCTATACTATCGGCGTTCTGGGAACGGGGGTCCCCAGACTTGCCTGTCTGCGGCGTGGCTCAGGTGGGGTCCCAGCGCGGCCCATCATCATTAGCCCAAGCTCAAGACCCTCGCGAGGGGCCAAGCCTCGCGGGGCGGACGACAGGAAGCTTCCTCAAGAGCGGCCTCATCAGGCAGGCTCGTGAGGAGGCGGGGAGATCAATGCAAGGGTACCTCGCAAGGATCCCATGACGCAAGCCATGACGATCAAGGCCAGGCGGGCGCTAGGCGGGCGCCGGCCTGCGCAGGGTCCTTGTTTCCCCTTTGGTGCAAAGGGGGCAAGCACAGGCCAAGGTATCAGGAAAAGGTTACCATTCTGGTGCAACCAGACCAAGACCGGCGAAACGGCCGGACGGAGGTCACCATGGAGCCCAAGACGTCGTCATCACCAGTCCTTTTGGCAGCCGAAGACCACCTTTGGCCAGGATAACTTGTACTAGATGTTCTCCTTCAAAATGGCCAAATGTTGGCGCCCTTCCCGCTCAATTATTCGGGGAGAGGCCCAGGGCCTCTATATATAGAGCTAGCCTCCATAGGAGGGGCGAGAGGCAGAAAGGGAGAGAAAAAGGGGGAAAGCGAGAGAGAGAGAAGGGGAAAACCCCAGTAGAGACTAAGTAGAAAACACCGCACCAGCTCAAGAACACCCCTCGCGAGGCTGTTCTTCCCTTGTACTGTTCATCATCGGTCCCAGAGGCAATCCATCACACCACACACTGGAGTAGGGTATTACACCACAACGGTGGCCCGAACCAGTATAAACCTCGTGTCTCTTGTGTTGTTCATCATTTTTCATCTTAGTTCGCATGAGAGGATCAGACGTAGATCGGTAGGGGAGAGATCTCCGCGCGCACCCCAGTGTTCGAACCTCAAGGGTCTGCCAGAACCCGAAATCCGACATTTCGCGTGCCAGGTAGGGGTGCGCCGGAATCATTCTTCCGCTGTTCGCGTGTCATCTTCTGTCGTGTCCATGGCTGACGCTCGTCGGGCTCGCACCGAGCACCGGGCTGCTCGCGCCACTCGCGTCGCCCATACGGCGCCCGTCGATGGCCCCCCTCGTCGTTCGCCGTCGCCCGCCGCTAACGCCGCCACCAACCTGGCGGGGAACGAGCAGTAGGCCTTGTCCCAGCATCCTTCGGTGCTGCGGGATGGCCGCACCGCCACCCCATCGCTGACTCCAGCTGGCTCGTCGTCCCATGCCCGTCGCGCACCCATGGATGCACACGCCTCACTGCTCTTGGCGCGGGAGCTCCTGCACTATCGCCCCGTCGACGACCTCTACGAGGACTGGCTCGCCCGCATCATCGAGCTCGTCAGTGCCGTAGGGGGCTCCCCCCTGCGGTCCCTCTCGCTGCCTCGCCCTCCGTCCCGTGCAGGGGGCGAGGATCAGGAGGCGCCTCCGCCGCCTCCTCCCCAAGAAGGTGCCTTGGCTCCAAGGCGTGCAGCCCCATGGCGGGACCCTCCATGCCCGGTGCCTGCGCAGCAAGAAGGGAGCTGCCAAGAGATCCCACGTCCCCGGGAAGGTGCTCGCGCGCTCCCAGCGCCGGCGCGCCAAGATCGCACCCCAGCGCCTCCACGACGAGACCCCGCGCTGCTCCCAGTGGCGGCGCATGGTGACCCACAAGAACATGTCCAGCACCAGCAAAGGGCGCCGGTGGCCACGGTGGGCTACCTCGCCTTCACCCCCAAGCTGCGCGGCATCACATGGCCAGGCAAGTTCAAGCCTGACCTCTCTCCCCGCTACGATGGCACAGCGGACCCCGCGGAGTTCCTGCAGCTCTACGAGCTGGGCATCGTAGCCGCCAACGGAGATGAAAAGGTCATGGCGATTTGGTTCCCCATGGCGCTCAAGGACGGCGCCCGCACCTGGCTCCTGAACCTGGCTCCCGCCATGATCTCCTCCTGGAGCGAGATGCGCACACACTTCATCGCCAACTTCTAGTGCACTCACGACCGGCCCCCGGCCGTGAGCGACCTGCACCGCATCAAGCAACATCCAGGAGAAACCCTACAGAAGTACATCCAGCGCTTCAACTACACTCGCCTCAAGATCCCCAAGGTAACTGGAGAAGCTATCATCTCAGCCTTCTCCGACAGCGTGCGCGACGTCAAGATGAAGGAACGGCTAGCAATCCATGAAGACCTGTGCACATCCCTGGAGCTGTTCAACTTGGCGACCAAGTGCGCCAGGGCTGAGGAAGGGCGTCTCTCCCTCCTCGAGCTCCCGGCAGCCGACCCGGAAGAAAAGAAGCTCAAGGCCAAAGACGTGAAGTGCAAGGGGGCTGCCGTGCTAGCAGCGGAACCGGACACCAAGCGAGGCAGGGATCAGCTTGAGTCATCCAAGGGCGGACGGTACTGCGTGTACCACGACCTCCACACCCACAACACTAACGAATGTCAAGAGCTCAGAGCCGCGCGAGATGGGCGAATCGGCCGACGCCCAGAGCGCAACGACAGGGGCTATGGCCGAGGAGGAGGAAGAGGTGGCGGACGATGGGAAGACCGTGGCCTTCGCCAGGGATGGCGTGACCGCCCTCGCGAGGACCGCTGGCAGGACCAGCCTTGTGAGGGCCACCCGCACGGCAAGGCAGGCCTCCCTCCTCTGTCGCCTCCACCAAGGAGGAACGAAGACCAACACCAAGACGATGGGGCTGGGGGCTTCCAAGAGCCGCGTGCAATTGCTTGCATCTTGGGTGGCGCCCAGGCCCCAGCCTCACAGCGCATCTTCAAGCAGTTTGCTCGCGAGGTGAATGCAGTCCTTCCCAAGCTTGAGGCCACGCGCCCTCTCAGGTGGTCTACGTGCGCGATCACATTCAGTTCCGCAGACCAGCTCAAGTGTGCGGCAACGATCGGAATCCTCCCGATGCTTTGCTCCTCAGTCATCAGCAACTGCAGGTCACCAGGACCCTCATCGATGGCGGGGCAGGACTCAACGTCCTGTCCGTCGAGATGTTCGACAATCTCCAAGTGTCGTACGACCAGCTTCAGCCGACCAAGCCTTTCTCAGGAGTCACCGATGGTTCCACTGTTCCAATTGGGCAGGTTCGCCTTCCGGTCACCTTTGGGCAACACAACAACTACCACATCGAGCTCATCGACTTCCACGTCGCTCACATCCGCCTGCCGTACAACGCCATCCTCGGGTACCCAGCCTGAGCCAAGTCTATGGCAGTGACTCACCATGGTTACAATGTCCTCAAGATGCCAGGAAGCGGTGGAGTCATCACCATACCCTGTGAAGAAAGGGACGCAGTGTGCTCGCTTGAGCGTGCGTTCCAAGCCGCAACAATTGTAGACCCAGATCACATGAGCGGGAGGCCTCCCGAGGCGATCCTCAGGAAGAAGAAGACCTCACCTGGCCCGAGCCACAAGGAGGCAGGCACCTCTGGAGGTATTGCGTCAGGATTCGCGCCCGATCAGGGAGCGCCACCCTCTCACGCATAGGAAGGCGCGCTCGGCGCCCTCCTCAGGCAGGGCTCGGGGGCTCTCTCTTGGAGAGCCGCCGACCTTGCCAAGGTCGTGGGGGAGGCACTCGGGCACCACTTGGAGGGGTGCTTCCAAGCATGCTTCCCTCGGGAAGGTACAAGTTAAAGGAGAACAAACCCTCAGGAGTTCATCGCAAGGAACACCCATGAGCTACAAGAGTCCAGAGTCATGCGCGGCAGCCACCGCTTACCTGTTGTGGCCCCACATCTAGGTGAGGATGGGGGACTGCGCGTCTGCGTCGACATACCAGGGCTCAACCGAGCTGCGTCCCAGGAGCGCCTATGGCCTTCGGCCGTAGGGTGCTGTGAGGGACCACCTCACAGCTACGTTCGCATGCCCTTCGGCCTGCCGAGCGCGGTCGCCGCACATCAGCGCCTATTGAGGAGCATTCTGGAGGCTCAGGAGGTCAGGCATCACGCGGTCCTGGCGGAGGCGGCGATGGTCCCCGAAGACCTACACGTGCCACCGGAGCCTCCCGAGGCCCCTGGGCCTGGGGGCTCATGAGGGCCGACGTCTTCACCGCGCATCGCTCACTTCCTCAGCATCACTTCATCTTCAACAGCACCAGGTGACATCTTTCAGAGTTCTACTTTCAGCTGGGAGCGCCCACAGGGCTGCACCATTCCCATGCCGCGTGGGTCCGTCCCCGCGGCATGTATCCATTTTGTTTATGCTCTTTACTTACCTTGTTGGGGGCGCCCCTCGGGCTGCATCATCCCCACGCCGCTCGGGCCCGACCCAGCGGCGGTTGCTTTTACTTGCGCTTGCTTGAAATTGGATTTCCTCCCATATGCTTAACATACCTGACCTAATCACCTACTCGATCAACGCTTATTTGAAGAGCCGCTCGCTCTGGCACGGCGCGTGCACACGGGTCCGTCCCTACAGCGTTGATAAACCTGAGTGGTCGAGCTCTGGCCTCGGCAGCCCCGCACGGCGCCACCTCACCAGGCCCTCAGTGCCCTGACCGATCCCTCGGAGTGACCATAGGTTGGCCGGCGACCGTAACAACATGCCTTGTTTCTCCTCATAATTGGTGTGCAGGACCTACTCCAGGAGCAATGTTGGGGGCATCGTGAGCTCTCTCTCCCCCTCTTCGGCACGGACCGCTTGCACGTTAAAGGTGGGGGTACCTGAGCAACACGACTCATGGGCTCCTACTGGCTCTCCAGCCCTCACCCCCTGGCCTTGACCCACGGCATCGCGACCTGTCATACCAGCGGCGGCTGAGCTCGCTCGAGGGCCGGGACCTGAGGACGTAGAGCGTTAAGGAAAGTGCGGGGGAGTGGGAAGAAGCTCGCGAGGGCCTAACCCAGTAGTACCTCAGCCACCGCCTCTCGGGCCGGGCGCCTCTCCGAGGAACTACGTCAGACGCACAAGGTAAGTCGCGCCCTCGCAAGAGCTAGACCAACGCAGCGCTAAATCCCCGCCCAGTGCAACTCTGTCATGGCGACGCTACCTTCCTTTCTCTCCCAGCAAGGATTGCTTGAGCGTTAAAGGGGACCTCCCGAGCATCGCGACTCGGGGGCTCTTACCGGACCTCGGGCCGCTCACCTCTTGGCCTTGACCACGGCATAGCGACCTGGCATACCAGCGACGGCTGAAGCTTGCCTGGGGACTGGGACCTGTCAGCGTAGAGCGCCAAGTCCTCGTGAGGATAGAAAGGGGGAGCTTAGCCGGAACAGAACGGACACCTCACGCCAATTCATATTAAGGATATAGTATTTACAAAAGGCATGGCAGATGCCTTACATACCCCCGCGGGGTGTTGCTTTAATTCCTCGCAGGGAACAAAAGGTGCTAACCCTAAGGGACGCTACTTGCTAGCACCTCCCCAAGCGACGCCATCATCAACAGTGGGCTGCCCAGTGACGGCGCCAATCCCATCCAGATCAGTGGCGTCGGCGGCCCGATGCAGCTGCCCCACTCCGAGTGCGGCGCGAGCTCGGAGGCTCGTAGCTATCATCGCTCGTCTCCGGGGTCGCGAGGAGTTCGGGGGAGCCGCTGAAGCCCCAGTCCCTCCGCTGCTGCCTGAGGAGCTGCAGGAGGACCAACGGGCGGGGCTGGTCCTCGCCAGTTCGTCACCCCTGCCGCTTCCCTTAGGGCAGCATTCCAGCCAGCGTCCTTCTGCATCAAAGACCTTGAAGAACATCAAGGAGGTGCCGTCATATTCAAGATGGATCACCAAGGCGCCGTCCGCGCGACAGACCCGGGCAATCTCACCCCAGCCCCGGGTCATGAAGACCTTGCCCAGAGCGACGACCGCGACCTCCGCTCCGGTTGCAGGGGTGCCACAGTCGGTGTGCTGCAGCCAGAGCTCCAGGGCCCCGCTCGGCGGCATCTCGAAGGCGAAGGAGGGAGGAAGGCGGATCCATGAAATTAGAGGCATGGCGGCGTGGAGCACAAGCTCGCGAGAGGAGTGCTCCGCATGGACTCTAGGGGGGACGACACGCACCACTGTGACTCGCCGGCGTCGGTGGCGACGCTATTGGTGTTGCTCGGCGCCCTCCCCCCTGGGGCCTACGACGCGAGCGTACAAGGGCAGCGGAAACCCAGGCGGCGGCCGCTCATACCACGGCCTCGACACCTCCTGCCAGGTGCCTTCGTCCCGGTGACAGAGGATTGGCCGCTTCTTCAGCGGGAGGGGGTCAGGACCCTCTCTGGGGGCCTTTCCCTTCTCCTCAGCTGAAAACTGGCGGATCGGTGCCATTGGTGCAAGAGGAAGCAAGGATGAGGAAGAAGAGGAGGAGGAGTAACGGAAAGGGGTGAACTGGCGGAGCTCACGCAGCCCCGTACTTATAGCCGGGGAAGGCCAACCACCAAGCACCATGACCTCAGGTAATCATGACCCATATCTCTGCATGCAGGGACTTGTCAAGTCGTGCGGTTGCCGAGGCGTCATGGGAAGTGCAGACGCCCATGTCCAATCGACCGCCACGCGGCGCCCAAGGCCGCATGCTGTTAGGGCTCGCGGCGCTTCGTGCTTGCCCCTTCGCTTCTCTGCTAAGCCAAGCCTACACGCGCCATGGGCCCGGGGGCTACTATCGGCGTTCTGGGAACGGGGGTCCCCTGACTTGCCTGCTTGCGGCCTGCGGCGTGGCTCAGGTGGGGGCCCAGCGCGACCCATCTTCATCAGCCCAAGCTCAAGACCCTCGCGAGGGGCCAAGCCTCATGGGGCGGACGACAGGAAGCTTTCTCAAGAGCGGCCTCATCGGGCAGGCTCACGAGGAGGCGGAGAGATCAATGCAAGGGTACCTCACAAGGATCCCATGACGCAAGCCATGACGATCAAGGCCAGGCGGGCGCCGGCCTGCGCAGGGTCCTTGTTTCCCCTTTGGTGCAAAGGGGGCAAGCACAGGCCAAGGTATCAGGCAAAGGTTACCATTCCGGTGCAACGAGACCAGGAGCAGCCGAACGGTCGGACGGAGGTCACCGTGGAGCCCAAGACGGCGTCATCACCAGTGCTTTTGGCAGCCAAAGACCACCTTTGGTCAGGATAACTTGTACTAGATGTTCCCCTTCAAAATGGCCAAATGTTGGTGCCCTTCCCGCTCAATTATTCGGGGAGAGGCCCAGGGCCTCTATATATAGAGCTAGCCTCCACGGGAGGGGCGAGAGGCAGAAAGGGAGAGAAAAAGGGGGAAAGCGAGCGAGAGAGAGAGAGAGAAGGGGGAAACCCCAGTAGAGACTAAGTAGAACACACCGCACCAGCTCAAGAACACCCCTCGCGAGGCTGTTCTTCCCTTGTACTATTCATCATCAGCCCCAGAGGCAATCCACCACACCACACACTGGAGTAGGGTATTACACCAAAACGGTGGCTCGAACCAGTATAAACCTCGTGTCTCTTGTGTTGTTCATCATTTTTCATCTTAGTTCGCACGAGAGGATCGAGCGTAGATCGGTAGGGGAGAGATCTCCGCGCGCACCCCAGTGTTCGAACCTCAAGGGTCTGCCGGAACCCGAAATCCGACATATACACCCGTCCTCGGATGGCGCAATTTGCTCTGGATTGAAGGCTGGAGTAGTTGCAGGTGTGATCTCCCGAACACTGTCCGACGGCAGAGCTAAATCATGCTCGTCGTGATCGTGCGGCGCACCTGGTATAGGCTTGAATCCGTCGAAGATCAAGTCTCCGCGGATGTCGGTAGTGTAGTTTGAGTTTTCGAACCTGACCTGATGGCCAGGGGCGTAGCTCTCGATCTGCTCCAGATGGCCAAGCGAGTTGGCCCGTAGTGGGAAGCTGCCGTATACGAAGATCTGTCCGGGGAGGAAAACCTCACCCTGGACCGCATCGTTACCGATGATCGAAGGAGCCATCAAGCCTTATGGTGATGGCACAGTGGAACTCTCAATGAAAGCACCAATATCGGTGTCAAAACCGGCGGATCTCGGGTAGGGGGTCCCGAACTATGCGTCTAAGGCGGATGGTAACAGGGGGCGGGGGACACGATGTTTACCCAGGTTCGGGCCCTCTCGATGGAGGTAATACCCTACTTCCTGCTTGATTGATCTTGATGATATGAGTATTACAAGAGTTGGTCTACCACGAGATCATAGAGGCTAAACCCTAGAAGCTAGCCTATGGTATGATTGCTCTTGTCCTACGGACTAAACCCTCTGGTTTATATAGACACCGGAGGGGGCTAGGGTTACACAGAGTCGGTTACAAGGAAGAAGATCTACATATCCATATTGCCAAGCTTGCCTTCCATGCCAAGGAGAGTCCCATCCGGACATGGGACGAAGCCTTCAATCTTGTATCTTCATAGTCCAACAGTCCGGCCAAAGGATATAGTCCGGCTATCCGGAGAGCCCCTAATCCAGGACTCCCTCAGCCTCCATCAGGGCTAAGGACGTCGCTGCGGAATGGACAGCTGATGTGCCGCTCTCGCCAGTTGCTATCCCCGAGGAAGATGCTGCTGCTGCCGCCTAAGAAGCAACATCGGCCGTTTGGGCTGCCTTGGCCACCTGGACGCAGACTGCGGTCTCCCTCACGAAGCTTGTTAGCACGCGCCTGGCGGCTGTGGCCGCGCTCTCGCCGGAGTGGGCCGCCGAAGTTGCCCTCACGACGTGGGTCCATGTCCCCATCTTTCACCGGCAACGAATGAACAGTGAAATGATATTTGGGGAGTGAGATAGTGTGCTTGACACGCCGGCTGTGGACTGTAGCCGACACACCTTCTCTCGTAAGCCATAGGCGTACTATACACCGACGGTGCTCCAAGATATTTTGTGCTGCATCTCACACGGTTGGTGATAATAAATTGTGTGTGATCTACTTGATTTATCGTCTTGATTTGAATTACGTAATGGGGTCACAACTACAAAGGATGGTGTTTGAATTGTTAGAACTTTTATCTAGAGTGAACATGCAACTATAGGTGTGTCTTCAAAAAATTGGAATTAATCAGGGTTCGTTTGGATGTTTTATATATTAACTTGGTTGTGTAGGCATTTCAGGTGTATAATTCTAATTTCAACTACATGCACATGCTCCAGTGCATATAAACTGGTTGAAAAATCAAATATTTGTCCTTAGTTGCTTGCTTAGGTCCCATGCAAGAAATGGGAATGAATGTCAGACACCCTGCCACCGTCACTCGGCCACAAACATTGAGATACCTGGTTTTTAAATTCTAGTAAATCCAAAACCCATTTGAAATTCATGAAACTTGGCATGCTATCATGGAGCGGCATCAACATGCCGTGGTAAATTTTTTATCCCATTTGGGGCAGGCTTGGGTATAAGCTTCTCCCAAACCAGAGCTTCTCACAACAAGCGTGATGGTTTCGGTAGGGTACGTGCCACCTTTGGGGATGAAACGATATCCATTGCCTCTTATTGCTTTCAAAAATTTTAGAGTGTCAACATAGAACAACAGGAGTGTTGTGTTCAATTTTGGAATTTTTTGGGGTTCGTTTGGACATTTTTATACATTAACTGGGGTTTCCAGGCATTTTATGCGCATAATTCAAATTTGAACTACATGCACATGCTCCAGTGCATATAAACTGGTTGAAAAAACAAATATGTGTCCTTGGTTGCATGCTTAGGTCCCATGCAAGAAATGGGAATGAATGTCACACACCCTGCCACCGTCACTCGGCCTCAAACATTGAGATACCTGGTTTTTAAATTCTAGTAAATCCAAAACTCGTTTGAAAGTCATGAAACTTGGCATGCTATCATGGAGAGGCATCAACATGCCGTGGTAAAAAATTTGTCCCATTTGGGGCAGGTTTGGGTATAAGCTTCTCACAAACTAGAGCTTCTCACAACAAGCCTGATGGTTTCGGTAGGGAAAGTGCCACCTTTGGGGACAAAACGATATTCGTTGGCTCTTATTGCTTTCAAAAATTTTAGAGTGTCAACATAGAACAACAGGAGTGTTGTGTTCAATTTTGGAATTTTTCAGGGTTCATTTGTACATTTTTATACATTAGCTGGGTTTTCCAGGCATTTTATGTGCACAATTCAAATTTGAACTACATGCACATGCTCTAGTGCATATAAACTGGTTGAAAAATCAAATATGTGTCCTTGGTTGCATGCTTAGGTCCCATGCAAGAAGTGGGAGTGAATTTCAAACACCCTACCACCATCACTCGGCCGCAAACATTGAGATACTTGGTTTTTAAATTCTAGTAAATCCAGAACTCGTCTGAAGAGCGGCACAACATAGTGATCACATCGAACGTATAAATATATAAGAATGTGCTGCAAGTTTAGTAGATTACGATGTATAAGATGCAGTACTTAGTACTTACTCAATATAAGGTAGAATCTTAGGACAGTTATTCAACACATACCAAACCATTTTGTCCAAGTCTCTAGGTTTGTCGTCTTGTTAACTCTTCCCTGTAACTCGAATAGAACAATCGCAAACACTGAGCTCGGGTTTGTCTTCACCCACCTGTTTGCTAAGCAAATCAGCTGTTTCAATGTATTTTGAGCAGAATGTCAATGCTCCTGTAGCAATGTACGCCTCTGCAATGGAACCCTCAGGTCTAGCTCTGTTCCTAACATAGCCCTTGAAAGTGCCTATCCACCTTTCAACAGGGTACATCCAGCCATATTGTACTAGACCTCTAAGTAGTGCCTCATCAGGTAGATGAACAGCCAAATGCACCATCACATCAAAGAAGGCTGGAGGATAGATCTTCTGAAGGTCGCATAGGATAGTTGGTATCTTGTCTCTAAGATGCTACAAAGCATCTATCCAGATATTGCTACTATAGAGTTCCCAAAAGAATTGTCCCAACTTTGCAACTGCTCTGTATATGTCAGGGTAGCCCAATCCTTTAAGGATAATAGGTAAAACCCATTGAAGTTGGACGTGGTAGTCATGAGTTTTCAACCATTGTACCTTGTTTCCATATGCACTGACTCTCCTTTCAGGGTTGGAAGCAAATCCATGTGGGAATCTCACACGTGACAGGACCTTGCAGAATTCTTATCTTTTTACCTTGTCCAAGACCTACACAACTGGTGCCTTATCCCATGATGCACCATTATCTTCCACCTACAAATCCTTTCTAATACCCAGGTGTGTCAAATCAATCCTAGATTTTAAGGTATCTTTCATCTTGCCTTCAATATTAAGAAGTGTCCTGATAATGTTATCACATACATTATTCTCGATGTGCATCACATCAAGATTATGCCGTAGATCCAAATCTTTCCAATACTCCAAGTCCCACAAAGTGGACCTGTGGGTAAACAATAATGTCTCTTTTGCCCTACCATGCTTCCTTTTCCCGCTACCATTATCAGGATGCTTTCTTGGTGTAATATGCATGGCTTTCTCTAATTACACTTGCAACTCATCGCCGGTAAGCCTCTTTGGTGCATCATGGTTTTCATGCTTTTCATTGAACACATGTCTTCGGTATTTTGTAGGACACGGCTTGTCCTTGGCAAGGAAACAATGGTATCCAATGTAATAGATCTTGCTAAGTATTGCGCCTGACAACAGATTCTTATCATAGCGAACACATGAATTGTAACCATGTGTCGTTCGCC
This sequence comes from Triticum dicoccoides, assembly GCF_002162155.2. Taxonomy (NCBI): domain Eukaryota; kingdom Viridiplantae; phylum Streptophyta; class Magnoliopsida; order Poales; family Poaceae; genus Triticum; species Triticum dicoccoides. The sequence continues at coordinate 275,689,320 of NC_041386.1, read as the reverse complement.
CTGACGTAGTGCCCAAAGCCGGATAATCATGGATGCACCAAATTATAACAACATGCGGAAAGAAATCAGCTGGCGGGCTGCTATATAGGTCTTGAGTGAGAACACCCCTCCATAGCTGTTGAAGTTCCTCCACAAGAGGCTCCATGAATAAATCAAAATCCTTTACAGGACTTTTTGGACCTAGGATGAGCAAGGCCATCATGTAGTTTGATTCTTTGGTGCATACATTTGGTGGCATGTTGTAAGGGATAACAAGCACTGGCCGCATGCTATATGTGGTGCTCTGGTGGCCAAATGGGTTAAATCCATCTGAAGCTAAGCCAAGTCTAATGTTTCTCAGGTCAGCAACATATTTTGTGTTTCTGATTGAAGCTTTTCCAGTCATTATCATGAGATGGATGGCTCATTACATTTTGATCTCTGTACTCATGGTTCCTAGAATGCCATGGTACATCCTCTCTTGTTTCAGCATCATGAAACAACCTTGCCAATCTTGGTATTGGAAAATGTCTCCGAACATTATGAGGAATCCTCTTCACAGCATCACCATCTTCCCATCTTGATGATTTGCATTTTGGGCATTCACTTAAGTTGGCATAATCCATCCAGAACAGAACACAATTATTCTTACAAACATGGATCATATCATATCCAATTCGAATTGCACAAAGGAAATTCTTCATTTTGTTGTAGGTGTGTGGCAACTCAGACGCAGCTGGGAAATATTTGCGGAAAGCAGCCAACATCGCATCGAATGATTTGTTGGTCATCTGCTCAGATGTCTTCACCTGAACAAAGGTGACCATAGCTGAGAATATGGACATCTTATTTCCTGGGGTGATTGCCACATTGCATTGTTCCAACTTGTGGGACCACTATTTTTCTTTTGCACGTGAAATTTCATGATATGCGCGAGCATTTCGTCGCGTTGTTTCAATGTTGGTCAAACTCATTGGCTCCTCCACCACCACTTCCTCCTCCTCCTCTTCCTCCTAAACTTCAGGAAGATCAAGATGGTGATCTGCTGCTTCCACATAGTCAGTAAGATTGACGTTCATAGCTTCATCATGATGAACCCACCTAGTATATGTGACCGACATCCCATACAAGTGTAGATGATTTTGCAAAATTCATTGGGGTCTTGTAACTGAATTCATACAGCTGCTACACAAGCAGAGCACATCTGATTTCAGACCACTATACTCAGCTCTAATAAAGTTCAAGAAGTTTTCAACCCCCTCGACATATGCAACGGAGAATCATCGAGCAGAATTTATCCAAGTCATGTCCATCTGTTATACATACAAATTAGTTCTTCTACTAGATATTACATAAAAACATATATGTTCCTTTATAAAGTCCAGAAAAAATACATGTGTCGATGTCTAAAGTTATGTGATACGCCTCCATCGTATCTATAATTTTTGATTGTTCCATGCCAATATTATACAACTTTCATATACTTTTGGCAATTTTTTATACTATTTTTGGGGATTAACATATTGATCCAGTGCCCAGTGCCAGATCCTGTTTGTCGCATGTTTTTGCTTCACAGAAAATCCATATCAAACAGAGATCAAATGGGATAAAAACTGAAGGAGATTTTGTTGGAATATATGTGAATTTTGGGAAGTGAAATCAACGCGAGACGATGCTTGAGGGGGCCATGAGGCAGGGGCCGCGCCCCAGGGGGGTAGGCACGCCCCCGACCCTCGTGGACACCCTGTAAGGTGGTTGGTGCCCTTGTTTCGCCGCAAGAAAGCTAATATCCGGATAAAAATCGTGTCCAAATTTTAGCCCAATCGGAGTTACGGATCTCCGGGAATATAAGAAACGGTGAAAGGACAGAATCTGGAACGCAGAAATAGAGAGAGACATAGAGACAGATCCAGTCTCGGAGGGGCTCTCGCCCCTCCGCCGCCATGGAGGCCATGGACCAGAGGGGAAACCCTTCTCCCATCTAGGGAGAAGGTCAAGGAATAAGAAGAAGCATAAGGGGGGCCCTCTCCCCCTCTCTTCCGGTGGTGCCGGAACGCCGCCAGGGCCATCGTCATCACCGCAATCTACACCAACACCTCCCTCATCTTCACCAAGATCTTCATCACCTTCCCCCATCTATCTACAGCGGTCCACTCTCCCGCAACCAGTTGTACCCTCTACTTGAACATGGTGCTCTATGCTTCATATTATTATCCAATGATGTGTTGCCATCCTATGATGTCTGAGTAGATTTTCGTTGTCCTATCGGTAATTGGCGAATTGCTATGATTGGTTTAATTTGCTTGTGGTTATGTTGCTGTCATTTGGTGCCCATCATATGAGCGCATGCGTGGATCACACCATAGGTTAGTTGTATGTTGATAGGACTATGTATTGGAGGGCAAGAGTGACAGAAGCTTCAACCTATCATAGAAATTGATGCATACGGGATTGAAGGGGGACCAATATATCTTAATTCTATGGTTGGGTTTTACCTTAATGAACGGTAGTAGTGATGCTTGCTAATAGTTCCAATCATAAGTGCATATAATTCCAAGTCAGGGATGACATGCTAGCAGTGGCCTCTCCCACATAAAACTTGCTATCGGTCTAGTAACGTAGTCAATTGCTTAGGGACAATTTCACAACTCCTACCACCACTTTTCCACACTCGCTATACTAACTTTATTGCTTCTTTACCTAAACATGCTCTTTATATTCTTGCAAACCTATCCCGTTACACCTACACAATACTTCTAGTTTCATACTTGTTCTAGGTAAAGCGAACGTTAAGAGTGCGTAGAGTTGTATCAGTGGTCGATAGAACTTGAGGGAATATTTGTTCTACCTTTAGTTCCTCATTGGGTTCGACACTCTTACTTATCGAAAGAGGCTACAATTGATCCCCTATACTTGTGGGTTATCAAGACCTTTTTCTGGCACCGTTGCCGGGGAGTTATAGCGTGGGGTGAATATTCTCGTGTGTGCTTGTTTGCTTTATCACTAAGTAATTTTTATTTTCTGTTCTAAGTTGCTCTCGATCTTTAGTTATGGGTAGGAAACGCAAAATACCAAAAAAAGTTGTACCTACTACACCAATGGTTGAAGAGCGACTCAAAATCTATCACACCCCTGGAGCTTTTTACTTGGATCATCTTCGATCCCTATGTGCTGGTGCTGAAACCCCAACTAGCTTAGTTGAGGGCAAATCTTTAGATGAGCATGCTTGTTATGTGCGACACCGCTTATCTCAAAAAGGGAAACTTTTACTGGATCAAATTCATCATTTGCAATGCTATGCTTGGAATTTATGTGAAATATATGATTTTACTTGTTGTTCTAAAGACCCTAAGAAACACTTTCCCTACCAATGTGATTTTAGTGATAATGAAATCGTATCTTCGTATGCTAAGGGTGTTTATAATTACTATGATGTTCAACAAATTGAAGAATTTGTTGCTTTTAAGGTTTCTTATGAAATTGCTTCTTTGATTGGAAAGTATGATGCTACTCTTTACAAATCTGAAATTTTTTCCATACTTAAATATTGTTATGATAATTATGCTTCTAATGCCTATGTTAAACCATATATTGAGGACTCCTCCGCTGTCCAAGAAGAGACCAATATTTTGCAGGAGTCTATGGAAGAAGGAATTGGTGAAACTAGGGGCTCATTGGATGAAAAAGATGATGAGGAGAGCGAAGAACAAAAGGAGGAAGAGCGGATTAGCTACCCGTGCGCACCTTCTAATGAGAGTAACTCTTCAACTCATACATTGTTTAATTTCCCTTCGAATTTACCGAAGGATGAATGCTATGATGATTGTTATGATCCCGTTGATTCTTTTGAAATATCCCTTTTTGATGATGCTTGCTATGCTTGTGGCCAAGATGCCAATATGAATTATGCTTATGGAGATGAACTTGCTATAGTTCCTTATGTTAAACATGAAATTGTTGCTATTGCACTCATGCATGATAGTCCTATTATGTTTTTGAATTCTCCCGACTACACTATATCAGAGAAGTTTGCCCTTATTAAGGATTACATTGATGGGTTGCATTTTACCATTGCACATGATAATTTTTATGAATATAATATGCATGTTCTTTCTGCTCCTACTTGCAATTATTATGAGAGAGGAACTACATCTCCGCCTCTCCATGTTTCTAATATGATAAAATTGCAAGAAACTGTTTATACTATGCATTGGCCTTTACTATGTGTGCATGAATTGTTCTTTTATGACATGCTGATGCATAGGAAGAGAGTTATACTTCTTCATTGCTTGATATATGTTACTTTGTGCTCACTACTAAATTACAAATCATTGCTAATTCAAATTGGCTTTGATATACCTTGGGATCCGGGTGGATCCATTACTTGAGCACTATATGCCAAGCTTAATGGCTTTAAAGAAAGCGCTGCCAGGGAGACAACCCGGAAGTTTTAGAGAGTCATTTATTTCTGTTGTGTTCTTTTATAAAGTTTAAAAATAAAAATAATGTGCCAAGATTTTCCTTTAGGATGTTTACATTGGTTGTTGGTTTGCGTGGTGCAAAATAGAAACTTTGGCTATAGTGCGCGATTTTATATTTTTTTACTGGAATGTCAATCGGTTCTGAAACTTTTTGCACTGTCTTTCTATACAAATTTTTTATTTTTCCTAATTTGTTCAGAATTTTTGGAGTGCCAGAAGTATGGTGAATGTTCAGATTACTACAGACTGTCCTGTTTAAGACAGATTCTGTTTTTGATGCATAGTTTGCTTGTTTTGATGAAACTATCAATTTCTATCAGTGGATTAAGCCATGGAAAAGTTATATTACAGTAGCTACAATGCAAAAACAAAAAATGAATTGGTTTGCAACAGTACTTAGAGTAGTGATTTGCTTTATTATACTAACGGATCTTACCGAGCTTTCTATTGAGTTTTGCGTGGATGAAGTGTTCGAAGATCGAGGAGGTCTCGATGAGAGGAGAATGAGGAGAGGCAAGAGCTCAAGCTTGGGGAATATTCAAGGACACTCAAGCATCTAAGCTTGGGGATGCCCCGGAAGGCATCCCATCTTTCTTCAACAAGTATTGGTATATTTTCGGATTCGTTTCATTCATGTGATATGTGCAAATCTTGGAGCGTATTTTGCATTTAGTTTTCACTTTTGTTTTATGCACCATGCCGGTATGATATGTTCCATGGTTGATTTATAGAATGCTCTTTGCACTTCACTTATATCTTTTGAGTATGGCTTTATAGAATGCTTCATGTGATTCACTTATATCAATTGAAGTTTGGATTGCCTGTTTCTCTTCACATAAAAAACCACCATTTGTAGAATGCTCTTTTGCTTCACTTATATTTGTTAGAGCATGGGCATATCTTTTGTAGAAAGAATTAAACTCGCTTGCTTCACTTATATCTATTTGGAGAGATGACAGGAATTGGTCATTCACATGGTTAGTCATAAAATCCTACATAAAACTTGTAGATTACTGAATATGATATGTTTGATTCCTTGCAATAGTCTGCGATATAAAGATGGTGATATTGGAGTCATGCTAGTGGGTAGTTGTGGATTGTAGAAATAATTGTTTTGAAGTTTGTGATTCCCGTAGCATGCACGTATGGTGAACCGTTATGTAACGAAGTTGGAGCATGAGATATTTATTGATTGTCTTCCTTATGAGTGGCGGTCGGGGACGAGCGATGGTCTTTTCCTACCAATCTATCCCCCTAGGAGCATGCGCATAGTACTTTGTTTCAATGACTAATAGATTTTTGCAATAAGTATGTGAGTTCTTTATGACTAATGTTGAGTCCATGGATTATACGCACTCTCACCCTTCCATCATTGCTAGCCTCTCCGGTACCGTGCATTGCCCTTTCTCACCTTGAGAGTCGGTGCAAGCTTCGCCGGTGCACCCAAACCCCATGATATGATACGCTCTATCACACATAAGCCTCCTTATATCTTCCTCAAAACAGCCATCGTACCTACCTATCATGGCATTTCCATAGCCGTTCCGAGATATATTGCCATGCAACTTCCATCGTCATCGTATACATGACTTGAGAATTTATTGTCATATTGCTTTGCATGATCATAAGATAGCTAGCATGATGTTTTCATGGCTTGTCCATTTTTTGATGTCATTGCTACGCTAGATCATTGCACATCCCGGTACACCGCCGGAGGCATTCATATAGAGTCATAATTTGTTCTAGTATCGAGTTGTAATATTGAGTTGTAAGTAAATAAAAGTGTGATGATCATCATTATTAGAACATTGTCCCATGTGAGGTTATCAAAATAAAAGTGGCCAAAGAAGCCCCAAAAAAAGAGAGATGCCAAAGAAACCTACAAAAAAAGAAAAGAAAGAAAAAGAAAGAAAAAAATGAGAGAAAAGAGAGAAGGGACAATGTTACTATCCTTTTACCACACTTGTGCTTCAGAGTAGCACCATGTTCTTCATAGAGAGAGTCTCCTATGTTGTCACTTTCATATACTAGTGGGAATTTTAATTATAGAACCTGGCTTGTATATTCCAACGATGGTCTTCCTCAAATGCCCTAGGTCTTCATGAGCAAGCAAGTTGGATGCACACCCACCTAGTTTCTAGTTTGAACTTTCATACACTTATAGCTCTTAGTGCATACGTTTCATGGCAATCCCTACTCCTCACATTGACATCAATTTATGGGCATCTCCATAGCCCGTTGATTAGCCGCGTTGATGTGAGACTTTCTTACTTTTTGTCTTCTCCACACAACCTCCATCATCATATTCTATTCCACCTATAGTGCTATATCCATGGCTCACGCTCATGTATTGCGTGAAAGTTGAAAAGGTTTGAGAACATCAAAAGTATGAAACAATTGCTTGGCTTGTCATCGGGGTTGTGCATGATTTGAATATTTTGTGTGGTGAAGATAGAGCATAGCCAGACCATATGATTTTGTAGGGATAACTTTCTTTGGCCATGTTATTTTGAAAAGACATGATTGCTTTATTAGTATGCTTGAAGTATTATTGTCTTAAGTCAAATGATAGACTATTGCTTTGAATCACTCGTGTCTTAATATTCATGCCATGATTAGATTACATGATCAAGATTATGCTAGGTAGCATTCCACATCAAAAAATATCTTTTTCATCATTTACCTACTCGAGGATGAGCAGGAATTAAGCTTGGGGATGCTGATACGTCTCCGTCGTATCTATAATTTTTGATTGTTCCATGCCAATATTATACAACTTTCATATACTTTTGGCAACTTTTTATACTATTTTTGGGGACTAACATATTGATCCAGTGCCCAGTGCCAGTTCCAGTTTGTTGCATGTTTTTTGTTTCGTAGAAAATCCATATCAAACGGAGTCCAAACGGGATAAAACTGACGGAGATTTTTTTGGAATATATGTGAATTTTGGGAAGTGAAATCAACGCGAGACGATGCTCAAGGGGCCAATGAGGCACGGGGGCGCGCCCCTGACCCCCGTGGACAGCCTGTAAGGCAGTTGGTGCCCTTCTTTCGCCGCAAGAAAGCTAATATCCGGATAAAAATCGTGTCTAAATTTCAGCCCAATCGGAGTTACGGATCTCCGGGAATATAAGAAACGGTGAAAGGGCAGAATCTGGAACGCAGAAACAGAGAGAGACAGAGAGACAGATCCAATCTCGGAGGGGATCTCGCCCCTCCGCTGCCATGGAGGCCATGGACCAGAGGGGAAACCCTTCTCCCATCTAGGGAGAAGGTCCGAGAAGAAGAAGAAGGGGCCCCCTCTCCCCCTCTCTTCCGGTGGCGCTGAAACGCCGCCGGGGCCATCATCATCACCGCAATCTACACCAACACCTCTGTCATCTTCACCAACATCTTCATCACCTCCCCCCCATATATCTAAAGCGGTCCACTCTCCCGCAACCCACTGTACCCTCTACTTGAACATGGTGCTTTATGCTTCATATTATTATCCAATGATGTGTTGCCATCTTATGATGTCTGAGTAGATTTTCGTTGTCCTATCGGTAATTGGTGAATTGCTATGATTGGTTTAATTTGCTTGTGGTTATGTTGCTGTCCTTTGGTGCCCATCATATGAGCGTGCACATGGATCACACCATATGGTTAGTTGCATGTTGATAGGACTATGTATTGGAGGGAAAGAGTGACAGAAGCTTCAACCTAGCATAGAAATTAATGCATACGGGATTGAAGGGGGACCAATATATCTTAATGCTATGGTTGGGTTTTACCTTAATGAACGTTAGTAGTTGCGGATGCTTGCTAATAGTTCCAATCATAAGTGCATAGAATTCCAAGTCAGGGATGACATGCTAGCAGTGGCCTCTCCCACATAAAACTTGCTATCGGTCTAGTAATGTAGTCAATTGCTTAGGGACAATTTCGCAACTCCTACCACCACTTTTCCACACTCGCTATACTAACTTTATTCCTTCTTTACCTAAAACAGCCCCTAGTTTTTATTTACGTGTTCTTTATATTCTTGCAAACCTATCCCATTACACCTACAAAGTACTTCTAGTTTCATACTTGTTCTAGGTAAAGTGAACGTTAAGCGTGCGTAGAGTTGTAACGGTGGTCGATTAAACTTGAGGGAATATTTGTTCTACTTTTAGCTCCTCATTGGGTTCGACACTCTTACTTATCGAAATAGGCTACAATTGATCCCCTATACTTGTGGGTTATCAGTATGGCAAGATATTTGGACAAGCAGATCTAAGTAACAAAATATATGTAAAGCTAATTCAGCAAACAGATTTGAGTGCTAAATTACGGCAGGATATTTCAGCAATCAATGAGGCTGAGCACATAGCCATCGAAGGCCATCTCAGCAAAAAAGATCGAGTATAGAACGGTCTCGAGCTATTTCACCTAACAGATTGGCTACTAGACCATGGCAATCTACTTCACAATAAATATATGGCAGGATATTTTAGCAACTAATCAGGCGTGGCATGCCATCTTAGCAAAATAGATTGAGTGCAGAACAGGGCAAGGAAGCTTCTTACATAGAGCATATTGACTGTAAACTATTTAGGCAAACAATGAGATTAACAGCATCTATCAGCTAAATCAGTGCTTCTCCGACATGCACGGGGCTTCAGTCTAGAATGCCCATACCATGGAAGAAGCTGACTGCCGTGCGTCTCCACAAGAATGTCGCTAGAGGTGGCGGCGCGGCAAGAGGACGACAGTCTACGGGAGCATACTTTGGGAGCGAGAGGATCGCCGTGCGTCCCCTCGATGAACCGCAGTGCAGACATATCGCCGTTACTGTCCATATTGGCACCCTAACCTTCGTTGCAAAGTGCTATCATGAATCTGTTTCTGCCAAGCTCTGTTTTTCTTGTAAGTCTGAAACTGATCATATCTTTTGCCACGTTTGCATGGGTGCTACCATATTTTCCATGCATCTTTGGTTAAAGTTCAGTAAGGGAGTTTTGTTCTATGCCTTTAGTACTAGCATGACATGCCTTTATTTGCCATGATATGTTCCTGTAGCATGTTGTTTGCTAGCTCTAAACACTTCTATATGATGCTGTTTTGACATGTTTAGTATTTTCTCTAAGTCTGCGAATCTGTTATCATTTGCATTTTTGCCATGCTATTTTAGGATTGTTCTATTGAGTTCTAGCAGGAGCTTAGTGTTCATGATTTGTAGAGCTTCACCTGTACTTTATGGTCATGTGCTTTGTTGCTATGTTGGACTGCTGTAGCATAATTACTTGTTGCATTCTAAGTGTTATGATGCTGTTAATCGCAAATTTGCGTCATTCTTGTTTTTCTTATGATTTGCAAACCGTGCATCCGTTTCCGGTGATCCTTATATCGATTTCGACAAAAATCACTCACTCTTTCCAATGGCATACTTGGTTTGCCAAGTTGATGCCTTGATCATCCTTTCCCTTCCTGAGTTCTCATATGCATTGCACATCATACCTTGCATCCCATGCCATGTATTGCATCATGTTGCTTGTGCATTGCACCATGATTGATTGTTGTTCCGTTTCTTATGATATTGCTTTGGGTAGAGCTGAGAGACGAGTACGTGAACGAGGAACCTATTGAGTACGCTAACGAGGAGCAAGCTTTCGACAACTTTGAGAACTTTGCAGGCAAGATGACCATTACCCTCGATATCACTTCTATCTTTGCTTGCTAGTTGTTCGTTCTATCGCTATGTCGCGCTACCTACCACTTGTTTATCATGCCTCCCATTTTGCCATGTCAAGCCTCTAACTCACCTTCCTAGCAAACCATTGTTTGGCTAAGTTACCGCTTTTGCTCAGCCCCTCTTATAGCATTGCCAGTTGCAGGTGCCTTGCAGGTTGTCCCATGTTGGAACATGGATATGTTGGGATATCACAATATCTCTTATTTAATTTAATGCATCTATATACTTGGAAAAGGGTGGAAGCCCTGTCCTTTTGCTCGGTGTTTTGTTCCACTCTTGCCGCCTTAGTTTCCGTCATACCGGTGTTAAGTTCCTTGATTTTGCGTTCCTTACGCGGTTGGGGTTATGGGACCCCCTTGACAGTTCGCTTTGAATAAAACTGTCGGATTTCGGGTTCCAGCAGACCCTTGAGGTTTGAACACTGAGGTGCACGCGGAGATTTCGCCTTCTACCTACCTGCACCCCTCCGCCTCGCTAAGATCTAAGCTATGGAAAGAACAACACAAGAGACACAGGGTTTATACTGGTTCTGGCCACCGTTGTGGTGTAATACCCTACTCCAGTGTGTGGTGTGGAGGATTGCCTCTTGGGCTGATGATGATGAGCAATACAAGGAAGAACAGCCTCGCGAGGGTCTGTTCTTGGCTGGGGGGATGAACTGCTAGGAGGAGTTCAGTCGCCCTTCTCTCTCCCTCTCTGTGTGATGCTACTCGATCCGATCCTAGCTAGTTTCTCTCTTGGCTTCTAGATTCTCCCTTCTTGATTGCCCCCCTACCCTGGGGGTGGCTAGTCCTATTTATAGGCAAAGGCCCTGGGCCTCTTCCCAAATATTGAGCGGGAAGGGCGCCAACAATTGGCCATTTTGAAGGGGAACATCTGGTACACTTATCTTGACTAAAGTTGGTCCTCGCCTGCCAAAGGCTCTGGTGGTGACGATGTCTTGGGCTCCACAATGACTTCCTCCCTGCCGTTGGACTGGTCTTGGTCTCGTTGCACCGAAACAAGTGCCTTTACTTGATGCTCTCGCCTGCGCTTGCTCCCCTTGCACCAAACAGGAAAGGAGGACACTGCGTGGGCTGGCTCCCGCCTGGCGCCCTTGGTTGTCATGGCTTGCGTCACGGGCACCTCGTGAGGTACCCCGCCTTGATCTCTCCGCCTCCTCGCGAGCCAGCCTGATGAGGCCATGCTTGAGGAAGCTCCATGTCGTCCGCCCCGCGAGGCTTGGCCCCTCGCGAGGGTCTTGGGTCTGTGTTGATGAAGATGGGCCGTGCTGGGCCCCTCCTCGAGCCACGCCACAGGCCGCAGGCAGGCAAGTCTGGGGACCCCCGTTCCCAGAACGCCGACAGTAGCCCCCGGGCCCAAGGCGCGCCCGGACTTGGCCGTGCAGGGAGGCGAAAGGGCAAGAGCGAAGCGCCGCGGGCCCTAACAGGCTGTGGCCTTGGGCGCCGCGTGGTGGTTGATTGGACGTGGGCGTCTCCACTTCCCCATGGCGCCTCGGCAATGGCACGGATTGGACAAGTCCCTGCATGCAAAGCAGGTCATGATTACCTGCGATCATGGGGGCCGACAGTTGGCCCTCGCTGGCTATAAGTACGGAGCGACGTGCGCCCTTCCAGTTCATCCCCCCTTGCTTCTCCTTCTTCTTCATGGCTCCGTCGAGGAGGTTCTCGGCCGCAGAGAAGGGGAAGGCTCGCCAGGTTGAGCCTGCCTCTCCCCCGCCCAAGCGCGGCCGAGGGCGCCCTCCCAAACATCCTGTGGCCTCCACGGCAGCTCCCCGCGGCCGCGGAGATGATTTCCAGCACGGTGACGGGCAGACTGCTGCGGCCGGGGGGTGCGCTTCGGTCGCGCGTTCCCCTAGGCCGCGCTTTCGCGCTGCAGAGGTGCTGCCGGAGTTCGTTGTGTGGTCAGCTGAGCCGACTAGCACCCGGCTTCAACTTCCTCGCTTCCTCCTCGGTGAGCTCCCGGCCGGCACCCCGGGAGCCCACTGGCTTCAGGCAGACGGCTGCTGCAGCCGGGCCTCATGGGCTTCACTGGAGGTCTCCGCAGCCGAGAGCCTGGCCTTGACCTGCGGTTGGCAGATGTTTGCCCGCGCGTGTGGCCTGAGCCGTCGGTGCACCCTGCACTTCAAGTTTGACGGCGATGCCACCCTCTACGTGAGGGTGTTTGGGGAAGATGGTTGCCGCGCAGGGTGCTGCCCTGAGGACGACGACCGCGGCCGGGGACCCAGCCCCGGCGATGATGGAGAGGACATCGCTCGCGTGATTGGCGGCGCTCAGGGTTCCCCAAGCTTCACCGGTTCTTCTTCAGGCGGCGACTCTTCTAGTGGTGGCGGCGGTCAGCCTCCACGCCACCATACCTGCTTGGGAGGTGGTAGTGCGTCCGCCCGCCGTCGCGCCTCGGTGAAGCGTGAGAGGGAGTCTGCCTAAGCCCCGGAGGCAGCTCGAGTCTTCCCTGCAGGCCGGTGTGAGGCGAGCTGCGCCTGATTTGTTCTTTCTTTTCCTTTTTCCTGCGTAAAAAGACAGTAGCGTGGAGCCCCATAGGGGCGTGTTTGGGTTATTGCTGTTAATCATCGCTTTGCTTCCGTTATCGTGCCTTCCGGCTACGTGCCCGCGCGTGGATAGTTCCCGACCCCAGTCGTGGGGGGGCGACCGACCCAGGCCCTATGTTCGTGTCGCGGTGCCCGTGGGGCACGGACTGGAGGGGTGCTCTTGTAATGGACCCAGGTCGCGAAACCTTTGAACGACTAGGACGGAAACACTCACAAGGGCGCTCGGCTGCCCCCCTCGTGAGGCCTTGCATAAGAGAAATCGAGGCAGGAGAGTGAAAAGTCGAAGAACCACAAGTCAAAGACGGCAACAGCTTCAATAAAACTTCGAATGAGAATGAACAAGCCAACTGCGGAAAGCAAATGAAAAATCCGCATCCGGCACCTAATCTAGTCTTCGATGTCTTCTCACCAGCGCGGAGCTAAGTGCTGCCACTGGGCGTGGGAGGGAGCCCCAGGGCCTGAGGCCGGCGCTCCTGAGACTCCGGGGCGTGTACAGCCCCAACTCATTATTACGTGAGAGTGTCACGGGCGGCGAGCTTCGCAGGTGTTGGCCTTCTTCACAGGCTCCGGGCCTTTCTTGGGGGGAGCAGGCTTCACGGGCATTTGCCCTCTTCACAGGCTCCGGGCCTTTTCCCAAACGCGACAGCTTCACAGGCATTCGCCTTCTTCACAGGCTCTGGGCCTTTTCCAAAAAGGATAATCTTCACAGGCATTCGCCTTCTTCACAGGCTCTGGGCCTTTTCCAAAAAGGATAATCTTCACAGGCATTCGCCTTCTTCACAGGCTCTGGGCCTTTTCCAAAAAGGATAATCTTCACAGGCATTCGCCTTCTTCATAGGCTCTGGGCCTTTTCCAAAAAGGATAATCTTCACAGGCATTCACCTTCTTCACAGGCTCTAGGCCTTCTCCAAAAAGGATAATCTTCACATCGATCCCCTTTCTCTACGGCAGACCCTCAGGGGTGCAGAGGCCGGAGAGAGCATGGTGCTTCCACTGGTACGTGGGAGGGGGCTCCCCTCCGGGAGGAGCCCCCGGGGCGTGTACAGCCCCGCCCTGACACGTGGCTGGCACGGTAGGGCCTAGCGAGGTGTATCTGGGCACCAGTGAGCCAGCGCGGGACTCACGGGGCCCTACCTCTAGGAGGGTTGCGCCTGGCACTGGGCCTTATCTTGTGATGTGTCCCTGCAAATTTGGTTAGATGCCGGCACTCTACGTCCTCGGGTCCCGGCCCTCGAGCTGGTCTCAGCCATCACTGGTATGCCAGGTCGCGATGCCGTGGACAAGGCCAGAGGGTGAGGGCTGGAGAGCCAGTAAGAGCCCTGAGTCGCGATGCTCAGGTACCCCCCTTTAACGTGCAAGTGGTCGGCATGGAGAAGAAGAGGTGCCGTGGACAAGCATCAAATAATCAAGCATGGTGGGTCAAACGCATAGCCGGAAATAAACGCAAAAGGGATACATGCCGCTGGGTCTGGCCCGAGCGACTTGGGGGATGATGCAGCCCGAGGGGCGCCCCCAACAAGGTAAGCTAACAACATGAAATAAAAGGGATACATGCCGCAGGGACGGACCCACGTGGCCTGGGAATAATGCAGCCCTGGGGGGCGCTCCCAGCTGGAAATGAAACTTGAAAAATGTCACCTGATGATGTTGAGGACGAAGGAGTGTTGGCGTAGTAGACTCGGTGGGCTGCGGAAGCCGATCCTCATGAGCCCCCAGGCCCAGGGGCCTCGGGAGGCTCCGGAGGCGCTGGTGGCTCCTCGCGGACCATCTCCATCTCCGCCAGGGCTGCGGAGCGCTTGGCCTCTTGAGCCTCCATGATGCCCCTCATGAGGCGCTGGTACGTGGCAGCCGCGTTCGGCAAGCCGTAAGGCATGCGAACGTAGTTGTGGGGTGGACCTTCGCAGCGCCCCACTCGCGAGGGCCAGAGGCGCTCTAGAGAGGCGACTCGATTGGCCCTGGTATGTCGATGCAGACGCGCAGCCCACCATCCTCGCCTGGATGGGGAGCCACAGCTGGTAGGCGGCGGCCGCCTTTCATGACTCTTGACTCCTGTAGCTCCTGAATGGCCTTGCTGACGAACTCCTGAGGGTCTGGCCCTCCTTGCCTTACTCCTTCTTGAGGGAAACGTGCTTCAAATCACGCCTCCATGTGGTGCCCAAGCGCCTCCCTCGTGATCTTAGCCAGGTCGGTGGCCCTCCAGGGGAGAGCCCCCGAGCCCTGCCTGAGGAGGGCGTCGGGCGCGCTTTCCTATGCGATGGAAGGAGGTTCCCCCTGGGCAGGCGCGGGCCCTGAGGGGCCTGCCTCCTGAGGGGCCGGGCCAGACGATGTCTTCTTCTTGGGGGCGGTCTCGGGAAGCCTCCTGCTTTTGCGATCTGGGTCTTCCAGTGATGCAGCCTGAAAGGCTCGTTCCAGGGAACACACCGCGTCCTTCTCTTCACAGGGCACCGTGATGACTCCGCCACTTCCTAGCATCTTGAGGACGTTGTAGCCGTGGTGAGTTACGACCATGAACTTGGCCAGCGCTGGGTACCCAAGGATGGCATTGTACGGCAGGCGAATGTGAGCGACGTCGAAGTCGATGAGCTCGGTGCGGTAGTTGTCGCGTGCCCCGAAGGTGACAGGGAGGCGGACCTGCCCAATCAGGACCATGGAGCCGTCGGTGACTCCGAAGAAAGGCTTGGTTGGCTGAAGCTGGTTGTAGGGCACTTGGAGATTGTTGAATGTTTCCACGGACAGGACGTTGTGCCCTGCCCCGCCACCGATGAGGGTCCTGGTGACCACCACGTTGCTGATGATTGGGTAACAAAGCATCGGGAGGACTCCGGCTGTGGCCGCACACTTGAGCTGATCTGCTGAGCTGAACGTGATGGCGCACGCCGACCACCTGAGAGGGCGCGTGGCTTCGAGCTTGGGGAGGACTACATTCACTTTGCGGGCAAACTGCTTGAAGATGCATTGAGAGGCTGGGGCTTGAGCCTCGCCCAAGATGCAGGCGATCGTGCGCGGCTCCTGGAAGCCCCCAGCCCCCTCGTCCTGATGGCGGTCCTCGTTTCTCCTTGGCTGCGGCGGCAGTGGAGGGAGGCCTGCATTGCCTTGCGGGCGATCCTCGCGAGGCTGATCCCTCCAGTCTCCCTCGTGAGGCGGGTCTTGCCAGCGATCCTCGCGAGGTCGATCGCGCCACCCTTGGCGCGGGCAGCGGTCTTCCTAGCGTCCTGCGTTCCTTCCTCCTCCTCGACCATAGCCCCGGTCACCATGGTCGGGGCGACGGCCGATCCTTCCTTCTCGCACAGCTCGGAGCTCTTGACATTCGTTGGTGTTGTGGTTGTGGAGGTTGTGGTACACACAGTACCGACTGCCCTTGGAAGATTCGGGCTGATCTCTACCCCGCTTGGTGTCTGGTTCTGCCGCGAGCACAGCAGCCCCCTTGCGCTTCACATCCTTGGCCTTGGGCTTCTTCTCTTCTGGGTCCGCGGCAGGCAGCTCGAGGAGGGAGAGACGCCCTTCCTCAGCCCTGGCGCACTTGGTTGCCAAGTTGAACAACTCCAAGGAAGTGCACAGGTCTTCATGCATCGCCAGCTCCTCCTTCATCTTGACATCGCGCACGCCGTCGGAGAAGGCCGAGATGATGGCCTCCTCGGTCACCTTGGGAATCTTGAGGCGTGCGTTGTTGAAGCGCTGGATGTACTTATGCAGGGTCTCTCCGGGTTGTTGCTTGATGCGGCGCATGTCGCTCACGGCGGGTGGCCGGTCGCGAGTACCTTAGAAATTGGCGATGAAGCGGGTGCGCGTCTTGTCCCAGAAGGAGATCGTGCCTGGAGCCAGGTTCAGGAGCCAGGTGCGGGCCCCGTCCTTGAGCGCCATGGGAAACCAGTTCGCCATGACCTTCTCGTCTCTGTTGGCAACTTCGATGCCCAGCTCATAGAGCTGGAGGAACTCCACAGGGTCGGCCGTGCCGTCGTAACGAGGAGGCAGGTCTGGCTTGAACTTGTCGGGCCACGCGACGCTGCGTAGCTCGGTGGTGAAGGCACGGCAGCCTGCTGTGGCCACGGGAGGCCTTGGGTGGCGGAGAGCTTGGTCTTGCATGTCCCCACGCGCTGCAGCTGGGAGCAGCGCGGGGTCTTGACATGCGGGAGCAGGAGCATGGTCGCGACGTGCTGGAGCAGGGAGCGCCCGGGCAGCTTCTTGCGGGCGAGGGACTTCTTGGCAACTCTGCTCTTGCCGCGCTGGCACCTGATGGAGTGGGTTCCGCCCAGGGGCCACGCGCCTTGGAGCCATGGCACCTTCTTGAGGAGGAGGGGGCTGGGGCGCCCCCGGAGCTTCGTCGCCCGCGCGGGGCGGGGTGCGGTGCAGCGGAACAAATGGTGCAGGAGAGCCCCCTGCGGCGCGGACGAGCTCGGTGACATGGTCGAGCCATTCTTCGTAGACGTCGTCGACGGGACGGTAGCGCAGGAGCTCATTTGCCGTGATGAGCGCAGCTCGAGCCTCCATGGGTGCGCGGAGCGCGCGGGACGAAGAACCAGCTGGGGTGAGCGAGGGAGTAGCGGTGCGGCCGTCTTGCCGCATGGACGGATGCTGAGACGATGCTTGCTGCTTGTTCCCCACCAGGCCGGTGGCAGCGTTGACGGCAGGTGACGGGGAACGGCGAGGACGCCCGCCGACAGGAGCCGTCTGGGCGACGCGGGAAGCGAGAGTGGCCCGGCTCTCGGCGCGGGCCCGACGAGCGTCAGACATGGACGCGATGGTCGGAGGAGAACGGGATGGTGGAAGACGAATTCCGGCGCACCCCTACCTGGCGCGCCAAATGTCGGATTTCGGGTTCCGGCAGACCCTTGAGGTTCGAACACTGGGGTGGGCGGGGAGATTTCGCCTTCTACCTACCTGCACCCCTCCGCCTCGCTAAGATCTAAGCTATGGAAAGAACAGCACAAGAGACACAGGGTTTATACTGGTTTGGGCCACCGTTGTGGTGTAATACCCTACTCCAGTGTGTGGTGTGGAGGATTGCCTCTTGGGCTAATGATGATGAGCAATACAAGGAAGAACAGCCTCGCGAGGGTCTGTTCTTGGCTGGGGGGATGAACTACTAGGAGGAGTTCAGTCTCCCTTCTCTCTCCCTCTCTGTGTGATGCTACTCGATCCGATCCTAGCTAGTTTCTCTCTTGGCTTCTAGATTCTCCCTTCTTGATTGCCCCCCTATCCTGGGGGTGGCTAGTCCTATTTATAGGCAAAGGCCCTGGGCCTCTTCCCAAATATTGAGCGGGAAGGGTGCCAACAATTGGCCATTTTGAAGGGGAACATCTGGTACACTTATCCTGACTAAAGTTGGTCCTCGCCTGCCAAAGGCTATGGTGGTGACGCTGGCTTGGGCTCCACAATGACTTCCTCCCTGCCGTTGGACTGGTCTTGCTCTCGTTACACCGAAACGGGTGCCTTTACTTGATGCTCACGCCTGCGCTTGCTCCCCTTGCACCAAAGAGGAAAGGAGGACACTGCGCGGGCTGGCGCCCGCCTAGCGCCCTTGGTCATCATGGCTTGCGTCACGGGCACCTCGTGAGGTACCCCGCCTTGATCTCTCCGCCTCCTCGCGAGCCAGCCTGATGAGGCCGTGCCTGAGGATGCTCTGTGTCATCCGCCCCGCGAGGCTTGGCCCCTCGCGAGGGTCTTGGGTCTGTGTTGATGAAGATGGGCCGTGTTGGGACCCTCCTCGAGCCACGCCGCAAGCCGCAGGCAGGCAAGTCTGGGGACCCCCGTTCCCAGAATGCCGACAAAAACTCCTCCAGCAAGGCCCAACCTTGGTTTTAACATTTGCCTAACAACAACCTAAACTTTTCCCTAGGGAGTTGCAAACCAGAGGGTCGTCATTATTTAATCGGGATTCCGAGACTGATCGGGTCTTTCCGGGAGAAGGAATATCCTTCGTTGATCATCAGAGCTTGTGATGGGCTAAGATGGGACACCCCTGCGGGGTATAAACTTTCGAGAACCGTGCCCGCAGATATGTGGCAGATGGGAATTTGTTAATATCCGGTTGTAGAGAACTTGACACTTGACTTAATTAAAATGAATCAACCGCGTGTGTAGCCGCGATGGTCTCTTTTCGGCGGAGTCCGGGAAGTGAACACGGTTTGGGTTATGTTTGAACATAAGTAGTTCAGGATCACTTCTTGAACACTTCTAGCTTCATGACCGTTGCGTAGCTTCTCATCTTACTCTTATTTTCGTATGCTAGCCACCATATTTGCTTAGCGCTTGCTGCAACTCCACCTCATTACCACATCCTACCCATAAGCTTAAATGGTCCTGATCTCGCGGGTTTTGAGATTGCTGAGTCCTCGTGACTCATGGATACTTCCAAAACAGTTGCAGGTGCCGATGATACCAGTGCAGGTGATGTGTGACGCCCCAAGACCGACGCTATAGATGCCTTCCATGTTTAACGTTGTCCCCGGTTGTTTTATTTGTTTTTTGCATTGCATCATTTCATCATTCCAGCATGTCATTTAATTTTTAAAACTCAACCAAATAAATTGCATGGATCTTCGATCCATTTAAATCAAGGGAATTCACATGGTGATTTCTCTTTAAAACTCAACCAAATAATTGGCCCAACTTTGCGTAGCTTCTCATCTGACTCTTCTTTGTGTATGTTAGCCACCATATTTTGCTTAGGCGCTTGCTGCAGCTCCACCTCATTACCTTATCCTACCCATAAGCTTAAATAGTCGATATTGCTGACTCCTCGTGACTCATGGATACTTCCAAACAGTTGCAGGTGCCGATGATACCAGTGCAGGTGACGCTGCCGAACTCAAGTGGGAGTTCGACAAGGACCTTGGTCGTTACTATGTTTCGTTTCCTGATGATCAGTAGTGGAGCCCAGTTGGGACGATCGGGGATCTAGAATTTGGGGTTGTCTTCTTTTATTTTGGTTTCGTAGTCGGACCTTGATTTTACCTTGGATGATGTATGTTTAACTTGTTATTCGTGTGAAGTGGCGATTGTAAGCCAACTCTTTATCCGTTTCTTATTCAGTACATGGGATTGTGTGAAGATTACCCCTCTTGCGACAAAACCACCATGCGGTTATGCCTCTAAGTCGTGCCTCAACATGTGGGAGATATAGCCACATCGTGGGTGTTACATGATGCTACCGAACTCAAGTAGGAGTTCAACGAGGAACTGGGCCGTTACTACCTGTCTTTTCCTGATGATCAGTAGTGGAGCCCAGTTGGGACGATCGGGTATCTAGCAGTTGGGTTTATCTTCTTTTCATTTGGTTGTCCGTAGTCGGACTATGAGTGTACTCTGAATGATGTATGAATTATTTGCTATTTGTGTGACGTGGCGATTGTAAGTCAACTCTATTTATCCCTTTTCTTGTTCCTTACGTGGGATTGTGTGAAGATGACCCTTCTTGTGACAAAACCACAATGCGGTGATGCCTCTAAGTCGTGCCTCGACACGTGGGAGATATAGCCGCATCATGGGCGTTGCAAGTTGGTAATCAGAGCCATCCCCGACTTAGGAACCCTTGCTTGATCGAATCGCTGACGTTGTTGAGTCTAGAACAAAAATGTTTTCAGTATTAGGATTATATATATATCGGAGAGTAGGATTCTTTTTACTCCTCAGTCCCCTTCGTCGCTCTCGGGAGGCCTTCTGACATAGATGTTTTGACTTTCCTCTCCTCAAATTTCACAAAAAAATTAGGATCACACGGGTATCTGGGGATCGTTCCGATATTCTTGTGACGAGAACATATTTCTTGGTGCCTCCTGACATTTAGTGGTTGTGACAGTGTCCCAGGGAGTTGAGATCCAAGGTGTTGTCGTCACAATTTTATCGAAGCAGTTCTGGAATACCTGATTTCGCCGACATAAAAAATCTCTTTTATGCAGCTAGTGGTGAGATAACCTCGACGCCACCCAGTACTGGGGAGGCAGTTTGGGAGTATTCCCATAGCTCGTATAACAGATGCTTTTCGAAGGTTGAGGTACATGATTTCCGGAGTTTTCTTGGTTATGTGTTGACGGATGGATACAGTTGGAGCGTAGGGCTTGTTAGTTGTGTGATATATATTTTGCCTCCCTGTATCCCCAACACTAGATTGCATAACCAGAAAGTTTTGGGAGTTTATAGGTGGGAATTCAAGTAGCTCTAGTTTATTCTTCCGATAGATATGTGGTTTGTGATTGGGTAATCCTTACCACTTATTTGTTCCAGTCATACCTTGTTGTTTCATTCATCAACCTTTATCTAAATGGCTTCTCACCTTAATGGTCATGTATTGTTAACTTTGGAACTCATTCATTCAATCTTTGTTCGGATGTTTATTGTGAAGACTATATGTTGCAATTTCTATCTGTTGATTCAGCTTGTCTATCTATCTATCATGGTTCTAACGGATGTCACCCTCTTCAGGATGGCTCCTCCAACGCGTCTGAATCCACAACACAATGATGGGGAACATGCGAACCCTCCACCTCCTCCTCTGCCTCTGAAGGCATGGCAAGCTATCATAGCAGCCACCAACGCCAACACCCAGATGCTTTTGCAACTCTTGCAAGAACGCAAACAAGGCCAAGGCTACCAAGGAAATCAAGGTCAAGGGCAATTCAACAATCAACCTCAGTTTGCTACCCTCAATCGGTTCCTTGCAAATCAGCCAAAATCTTTCAGCAACTGTGTCGAGGCCACAGACGTCGATGATTGGCTCATGGACATCAGCAAGCATTTTGAATGTAGCAATGTCAGGCCTGAGGACTACATCAAGTTCGCTTCCTTTCAGCTCAAGGACCAAGCTGCTGATTGGTATCAATAATACAAAGATTCTAGAGGAGGTCGAGTGATTACCTAGGATGATTTATGCCGGGATTTCAAAGCTCACCACATTCCTACAAGTGTTGTTGAGAGCAAGCGTGAGGGATTCCGCAGTCTCAAGCAAGGAAGCATGTCCGTTTACCAATACAACACCTAGTTTCAGAAACTTGCTCACTTCGCAAGGCAGGACGTTCCTGATGAAAAGAGCATGATCTGTCACTTCAGATGTGGCCTCACAGAGGATCTGCAGTTAGCTCTCGTGCTTCTTGAGCCTACTAAGTTTGATCAACTCTATAACATGGACCTCAATCAAGAAGGTGCTTAGCTCAAGTGTGAGGCTTCAAAGAAGAGAATCAGGGATGCAGTTCAGTCTTCTTCTTCCTCACAAGTGGCAGCTAAGCACTAGAAGTTCTGGCTTCCTCCGCCCCCTCTGTTTTGTCAGCCCTACCAATAGAAGAACAAAGGTGTCCATGTATCTTCCCACCCACCCAACCCGGACTATCAGAACAAGTCTTAGACTCAAGCTCCAAGGGCAAGTGCTCCTCCCTATCACCGTTCGCTCTCAGAAGTTACTTGCAACAAGTGTCAGCAAAAAGGCCACTATCGAACAAGTGCTTCAACCAAAGGCGCCTTCCGCCTCCTCCTCCTATGAGGTCTTCAAGCAGTGCAGTGGTCAAGCATAATCCCAAGTCTGCAAGGGTGAACATGATGAACGCAACTCAAGTAGAGGATTCTTCAAAAGTGATCATGGGTAATCTTCCAGTTAATGATATTCCTGCAAATGTCTTATTTGATACTAGTGCATCTATTTCATTCATATCAAGACCTTTTGCACCCATGCACAATTTGCATATTGTTGATCTGCCTAAGTCGATAGCGGTTTCCTCTCTGGGTTTGTTCATGAATACCAAAATGATGGCTCCAGATGTTTCCATCAAGATGGGCAACTATAAATTTCTGTCTTCTCCAATGGTTCTTGGCGACTCTAATATTGATCTAATTCTCGGGATGGACCGGCTTGCTAAGCACAAGGCTCAACTTGGTTGTGTTGCCAGGGAGATTCAATTGCCACACTCTTCTGATGATGTGATCATCTATGCCGCTCGGGATGAGACCATTGGGTTGTTCTCTCTCAATGAGAAGGGCGAGTTAGATGCAATCTCTCATATTCTACTTGTTTGTGAGTACCAAGATGTCCTTCCAGAAGAGCTTCCGGGTATGCCTCCTCACCGGCCAGTTGAATTCGTTATCAATCTTGAGCCTGGTACTGAACCTGTTTGCAAGCATCCATACAAGATTGGACCAAAGGAGCTGAAGGAATTGAAGAAACAGCTCAATGAACAAGAGCGTCTGAATTTGATCAGGTCGAGTTCATCTCCGTGGGGTTGTGGTGTTCTTTTTGTCCGGAAGAAGGATGGCACAGACCGACTTTGCGTTGATTACCATCCATTAAACAAGAAGACAATCAAGAACAAGTACCCACTTCCCAACATCAATGAGCTATTCGAGCAACTTAAAGGTACAAAAGTGTTTTCCAAGCCTGACCTCTGTATGGGTTATCATCAGATTCGCATTCGTGAAGAAGATATCCCCAAGACAACATTCAGAACAAGCTTTGGTTCTTATGAATATACTGTCATGTCTTTTCGCCTTGTCAATGCTCCTCCAACATTCTCGCGAATGATGAACTTCATCTTCAACACCTACAGAAATGAATTCGTCCTGGTGTATCTCGATGATATGTTGGTGTTCTCCAAGAATAAGAAGGATCATGCCAAGCATTTGCGATTGGTGCTCGACAAGCTCAGAGAGTATCAATTCAACGCCAAGTTTTCCAAATGTGAGTTTTGGCTTGATGAAGTTCTTTACCTTGGCCATATCATCTCCGCCAAGGGCATTGTTGTTAATCTGGAGAAGGTATCTGCAATTGTGAATTGGGAGCCTCCTCAGAATGTCAAGCAGCTCCGCAGTTTCCTTGGGCTTGCAAGCTGTTGCCGAAGGTTCATTGAGAATTTCTCAAAGATTGCAAAGCCTCTTTCCAACCTCCTCCAGAAGCATGTCAAGTATGTCTGGACTCTTGAGTGTGACATTGCTTTCAACACTCTCAAAGAGAAGCTAGTCTCAGCTCCTATCTTAACTCCTGATAAATCCAAGCCATTCGAAGTTTTTTGTGATGCCTCATTGCAAGATCTCGGTGCCGTGTTAATGCAAGAGAAGAAAGTTGTGGCTTATACCTCTCGTCAGTTGAAGCCCAACAAAAGGAGCTACCCCACCCACGATCTTGAGTTGGCGGCAGTTGTCCATGCATTAATAACATGCAGACATCTCTTGTTGGGAAGGCAAGTGGACATTTCCACCGATCACAAGAGCCTCAAATATATCTTCACTCAACCCAACCTCAAACTCAGGCAAACTCGTTGGGTCAAAATGATTCAAGAGTACAATACAAGTATTGAATATACTCCCGGCAAGCCAATGTGATTGCAGATGCTTTGAGCAGCAAGGCTTATTGTAACAGCTTAATTCTCAAGCCATTCCAACCGAATCTTTGTGAAGCTTTCCAAAAGCTCAACTTCCAAGTTATTCCTCAAGGTTTTCTTGCCAACCTTCAAGTCACTCCTACTTTGGAAGACCAAATTCATGTGGCACAAATCCTTGACACCATGGTAAAGAAGGTGAAACGTGGTATTGCCAAGGGTCTACCCAAATACAAGTGCTATCACATTGATGACAAGGACACCTTATTATTCGAAGACAAGATTGCGGTTCCTAAAGGTGATCTAACGAAGGTCATAATGAACGAAGCGCACAACTCTCTCCTTTCCATTCATCCAGGCAGTTCGAAGATGTACCATGACCTCAAGCAGTCGTATTGGTGGACTCGAATGAAGCGAGATATTGCTCAATTCGTGAATGAATGTGATGTCTGTCAAAGGGTGAAAGCAGAACACCAACGACTAGCTGGTCTCCTCCAACCTCTTGCTATTCCAGAATGGAAGTTTGATCATATCGAAATGGACTTTGTCACTGGATTCCCCAAGTCCAAGCATGGGAATGATGCTATTTTCATTGTCATTAACAAGCTTACAAAAGTGGTTCATTTCCTTCCAATCAAAGAATCTATCACGGCAGCTCAGTTGGCAGAGCTATACACCTCCAGAATTCTCTCGCTGCATGGTATTCTGCAATTGATCTCTTTAGACCGTGGAAGCATTTTCACTTCTAAGTTCTGGGATTCCTTCCATAAGGCCATGGGCACCAACATTCACTTCAGCACGGCTTTCCATCCTGAAACAACTGGCCAAGTCGAGCGAGTCATCATATCCTCCAAGACATGCTTAGGGCTTGTGTCATCTCTTTCGGTATGAAGTGGGAAGATTGCCTCCCATATGCCGAGTTCTCCTACAACAATAGCTTCCAAGCAAGTTCGGGCAAGGCCCCATTCAAAATTCTTTATGGCAGAAAGTGCCATACTCCTCTCAATTGGCCCGAGACTAGTGAACGTCAACTTCATGGCAATGACTTGATCACAGAAGCTGAAGAAATGTGTAAAGTCATCCGCAAAAATCTCAAAGCCCCGCAATCGCGCTAGAAGAGTTACTATGATAGCAAGCACCGTGACTTGGCTTTCGATGCTTCGATATCAAAGGGAAGTTTGCCCCGAGATAAGTGGGTCCTTTCAAGATCATTGGCAAAAGAGGCAACCTCGCCTATCAACTCGAGCTTCCGTCCAACTTCGCAATTGTGCACGATGTGTTTCAAGTGTCACAACTTCGCAACTGCTTCAAGACGCCTAAGGGCACTGTCAACTTCGAAGAGATTGATCTCCAAGAATATTTGTCTTATCATGAGCATCTCATTGCCATTCTTGAAGAACCAAGCGCAAAACTCGCAACAAGTCAATCAAATTCCTGAAAGTTAAGTGGTCGCACCATTTTGACCGAGAAGCCACCTGGGAATGCGAGGATCACCTCCATTCCGAATATTCGAAGTTCTTCTAGCCCTAGATCTCAGGATGAGATCCTCTTGTAGTTGTGGAGTGTTGTAACACCCCAGATGTAACTTTCCATAATTGTAACTCCGACTCTTACCATTTCCGGCTACGCGATATGATATTTCCTCCGTGGTTGGGTTTTTGTCTTCGTTTTGCATTTTGTTCATGTCATGCATTCGATCTCATGTCATCATGTGCATCTCATTTGCATTCGTGTTCGTCTCATGCACCCGATCATTTTCACCATTGTCCATTTCGCAATCCAACACTCTCGGATGTGGGGTTCTGGCAAACCCTTAAGGTTCGAACACTGGGGTGCGCGCGAAGCCTTTTCCTTCCACCGATCTATGCCCTAGCTCGCTAAGATCTCACGGACGAACTCGATGGACTCGCAACACGGAAAGACGCAAGATTTATACTGGTTCGGGCCACCGTTGTGGTGTAATACCCTACTCCAGTGTGGTGGTGGTGGATTGCCTCTTGGGTTGATGATGAACAATACAATGGGAAGAACAGCCTCCTGAGGTTGAGGTGTTCTTGTGCTTGGCTAACTTGTGTGGGTGAGAGTGACCTAAGATCTTGTCGTCCACTACCTATGGTGGTGGCTAGTTCTACTTATAGAGGCCCTAGTCCTCTTCCCAAATCTTGAGAGGGAAGGGAGCCAACAATGGCGGGCAAATTGGAAGGAGGACAACTAGTACAAGCTATCCTGACAAAAGTGGTCTTCACCTGCCAAAGGCTCTGGTGGTGACGCCGTCTTGGGCTCCACGATGACCTCCGTCTTGCCGTCCTTCTGGTCTCGGTCTTGTTGCACCAAAATGGCAACCTTTGCCTGATGCCTCGGTACTCGTCGCCTGTGCTGGTTCCCTTAGCACCAAAGAGGAAACGAGGACGCTGTGCACGCTGGCGCCCGCCTGGTGTTGATCGTCATGGCTCACGTCATGAGAGCCTCGTGAGGTTCGCCTTGCCTTGATATCTCTGCTCCTCGTGAGCCTGCCTGACTAGGCCACTCCAGAGGAGGTCTTGTGTCGTCCCCCTCGCGAGGCTTGGCCCCTCGTGAGGGTCTTGGATGCCTTGTTGATGAAGGTGGGCCGTATGGCCTGCTAGCTTGGCCATGCTGTGGGCCGCAGGCAGGCAAGCCTGGGGACCCCCATTCCCAGGACGCCGACAGTAGCCCCCAGGCCCAAGGTGCGCTCGGGCTTGGCTTCGCGCGAAGCCAAGGGTCAAGTACGGAGCACCGCGGGCCCCAAAAGCCTACGGCCTCGGTTGACGCGTGGCGGTTGATTGGACGCGGCGTCTCCACTTCCCCATGCTGCCTTGGCAACTGCACGACTTGACGAGTCCCTGCGACATGAAAGGAAAACCATCATTACCTGCGATCGTGCGAGGTGCCAGTTGGCCTTCTCTTGCTATAAATTGGGAGGGTGGCGGAGCCCCCGTTGCTCATCTCTTCCTGCCTTGCCCCCGTCTTCTTCCTCGCTCCGTTGCTCGCTGTGCCACCGATGGCACCACGAAGGAAGTTCTCCGCCGCTGAGAAGGGAAAGGCCCCTCGCGATGGGCCCGACTCACCGGCGCCCAAGCGTGGACATGGCCGTCCACGCAAGCACGCCACGTCCCGTGGCGCGACCCATTGTCGGAGCAGCGCCACAGCACGCGGAGGGGGTCGCCGCAGCCATGGCGATCCAGCTGACGAGGGGAGG